>NW_027411755.1:176318873-176810643 GCF_047663935.1 Musca autumnalis | reverse complement strand
GACCACACAAAGCAATAGGCGTGGATTTTACATAAGATTTTTTACGACACACAAATAGGATAATAGGCGTGGATTTTAAAGATTTTTACGACCACACAAAGAGGACAATAGGCGTGGATTTTTAAAGATTTTTTACGACCACACAAAGAGGATAATAGGCGTGGATTTTTAAAAGATTTTTTACGACCACACAAAGAGGACAATAGGCGTGGATTTTAAAGATTTTTTACGACCACACAAAGAGGACAATAGGCGTGGATTTTTAAAGATTTTTTACGACCACACAAAGAGGACAATAGGCGTGGATTTTTAAAGATTTTTTACGACCACACAAAGAGGACAATAGGCGTGGATTTTTAAAGATTTTTTACGACCACACAAAGAGGACAATAGGCGTGGATTTTTAAAGATTTTTTACGACCACACAAAGAGGACAATAGGCGTGGATTTTAAAGATTTTTTTACGACCACACAAAGAGGACAATAGGCGTGATTTTTAAAGATTTTTACGACCACACAAAGAGGACAATAGGCGTGGATTTTTAAAGATTTTTTACGACCACACAAAGAGGACAATAGGCGTGGATTTTTAAAGATTTTTTACGACCACACAAAGAGGACAATAGGCGTGGATTTTTAAAGATTTTTTACGACCACACAAAGAGGACAATAGGCGTGGATTTTTAAAGATTTTTTACGACCACACAAAGAGGACAATAGGCGTGGATTTTTAAAGATTTTTTACGACCACACAAAGAGGACAATAGGCGTGGATTTTTAAAGATTTTTACGACCACACAAAGAGGACAATAGGCGTGGATTTTTAAAGATTTTTTACGACCACACAAAGAGGACAATAGGCGTGGATTTTTAAAGATTTTTACGACCACACAAAGAGGACAATAGGCGTGGATTTTTAAAAGATTTTTTACGACCACACAAAGAGGACAATAGGCGTGGATTTTTAAAGATTTTTTACGACCACACAAAGAGGACAATAGGCGTGGATTTTTTAAAGATTTTTACGACCACACAAAGAGGACAATAGGCGTGGATTTTTAAAGATTTTTACGACCACACAAAGAGAACAATAGGCGTGGATTTTTAAAGATTTTTTACGACCACACAAAGAGGACAATAGGCGTGGATTTTTAAAGATTTTTTACGACCACACAAAGAGGACAATAGGCGTGGATTTTTAAAGATTTTTTACGACCACACAAAGAGGACAATAGGCGTGGATTTTTAAAGATTTTTTACGACCACACAAAGAGGACAATAGGCGTGGATTTTTTAAAGATTTTTTACGACCACACAAAGAGGACAATAGGCGTGGATTTTTAAAGATTTTTTACGACCACACAAAGAGGACAATAGGCGTGGATTTTTAAAGATTTTTTACGACCACACAAAGAGGACAATAGGCGTGGATTTTTAAAGATTTTTTACGACCACACAAAGAGGACAATAGGCGTGGATTTTTAAAGATTTTTTACGACCACACAAAGAGGACAATAGGCGTGGATTTTTAAAGATTTTTTACGACCACACAAAGAGGACAATAGGCGTGGATTTTTAAAGATTTTTTACGACCACACAAAGAGGACAATAGGCGTGGATTTTTAAAGATTTTTTACGACCACACAAAGAGGACAATAGGCGTGGATTTTTAAAGATTTTTTACGACCACACAAAGAGGACAATAGGCGTGGATTTTTAAAGATTTTTTACGACCACACAAAGAGGACAATAGGCGTGGATTTTTAAAGATTTTTTACGACCACACAAAGAGGACAATAGGCGTGGATTTTTAAAGATTTTTTACGACCACACAAAGAGGACAATAGGCGTGGATTTTTAAAGATTTTTACGACCACACAAAGAGGACAATAGGCGTGGATTTTTAAAGATTTTTTACGACCACACAAAGAGGACAATAGGCGTGGATTTTTAAAGATTTTTTACGACCACACAAAGAGGACAATAGGCGTGGATTTTTAAAGATTTTTTACGACCACACAAAGAGGACAATAGGCGTGGATTTTAAAGATTTTTTACGACCACACAAAGAGGACAATAGGCGTGGATTTTTAAAGATTTTTTACGACCACACAAAGAGGACAATAGGCGTGGATTTTTAAAGATTTTTTACGACCACACAAAGAGGACAATAGGCGTGGATTTTTAAAGATTTTTTACGACCACACAAAGAGGACAATAGGCGTGGATTTTTAAAGATTTTTTACGACCACACAAAGAGGACAATAGGCGTGGATTTTTAAAGATTTTTTACGACCACACAAAGAGGACAATAGGCGTGGATTTTTAAAGATTTTTTACGACCACACAAAGAGGACAATAGGCGTGGATTTTTAAAGATTTTTTACGACCACACAAAGAGGACAATAGGCGTGGATTTTTAAAGATTTTTTACGACCACACAAAGAGGACAATAGGCGTGGATTTTTAAAGATTTTTTACGACCACACAAAGAGGACAATAGGCGTGGATTTTTAAAGATTTTTTACGACCACACAAAGAGGACAATAGGCGTGGATTTTTAAAGATTTTTTACGACCACACAAAGAGGACAATAGGCGTGGATTTTTAAAGATTTTTTACGACCACACAAAGAGGACAATAGGCGTGGATTTTTAAAGATTTTTTACGACCACACAAAGAGGACAATAGGCGTGGATTTTTAAAGATTTTTTACGACCACACAAAGAGGACAATAGGCGTGGATTTTTAAAGATTTTTTACGACCACACAAAGAGGACAATAGGCGTGGATTTTTAAAGATTTTTTACGACCACACAAAGAGGACAATAGGCGTGGATTTTTAAAGATTTTTTACGACCACACAAAGAGGACAATAGGCGTGGATTTTTAAAGATTTTTTACGACCACACAAAGAGGACAATAGGCGTGGATTTTTAAAGATTTTTTACGACCACACAAAGAGGACAATAGGCGTGGATTTTTAAAGATTTTTTACGACCACACAAAGAGGACAATAGGCGTGGATTTTTAAAGATTTTTTACGACCACACAAAGAGGACAATAGGCGTGGATTTTTAAAGATTTTTTACGACCACACAAAGAGGACAATAGGCGTGGATTTTTAAAGATTTTTTACGACCACACAAAGAGGACAATAGGCGTGGATTTTTAAAGATTTTTTACGACCACACAAAGAGGACAATAGGCGTGGATTTTTAAAGATTTTTTACGACCACACAAAGAGGACAATAGGCGTGGATTTTTAAAGATTTTTTACGACCACACAAAGAGGACAATAGGCGTGGATTTTTAAAGATTTTTTACGACCACACAAAGAGGACAATAGGCGTGGATTTTTAAAGATTTTTTACGACCACACAAAGAGGACAATAGGCGTGGATTTTTAAAGATTTTTTACGACCACACAAAGAGGACAATAGGCGTGGATTTTTAAAGATTTTTTACGACCACACAAAGAGGACAATAGGCGTGGATTTTTAAAGATTTTTTACGACCACACAAAGAGGACAATAGGCGTGGATTTTTAAAGATTTTTTACGACCACACAAAGAGGACAATAGGCGTGGATTTTTAAAGATTTTTTACGACCACACAAAGAGGACAATAGGCGTGGATTTTTAAAGATTTTTTACGACCACACAAAGAGGACAATAGGCGTGGATTTTTAAAGATTTTTTACGACCACACAAAGAGGACAATAGGCGTGGATTTTTAAAGATTTTTTACGACCACACAAAGAGGACAATAGGCGTGGATTTTTAAAGATTTTTTACGACCACACAAAGAGGACAATAGGCGTGGATTTTTAAAGATTTTTTACGACCACACAAAGAGGACAATAGGCGTGGATTTTTAAAGATTTTTTACGACCACACAAAGAGGACAATAGGCGTGGATTTTTAAAGATTTTTTACGACCACACAAAGAGGACAATAGGCGTGGATTTTTAAAGATTTTTTTACGACCACACAAAGAGGACAATAGGCGTGGATTTTTAAAGATTTTTTACGACCACACAAAGAGGACAATAGGCGTGGATTTTTAAAGATTTTTTACGACCACACAAAGAGGACAATAGGCGTGGATTTTTAAAGATTTTTTACGACCACACAAAGAGGACAATAGGCGTGGATTTTTAAAGATTTTTTACGACCACACAAAGAGGACAATAGGCGTGGATTTTTAAAGATTTTTTACGACCACACAAAGAGGACAATAGGCGTGGATTTTTAAAGATTTTTTACGACCACACAAAGAGGACAATAGGCGTGGATTTTTAAAGATTTTTACGACCACACAAAGAGGACAATAGGCGTGGATTTTTAAAGATTTTTTACGACCACACAAAGAGGACAATAGGCGTGGATTTTTAAAGATTTTTTACGACCACACAAAGAGGACAATAGGCGTGGATTTTTAAAGATTTTTTACGACCACACAAAGAGGACAATAGGCGTGGATTTTTAAAGATTTTTTACGACCACACAAAGAGGACAATAGGCGTGGATTTTTAAAGATTTTTTACGACCACACAAAGAGGACAATAGGCGTGGATTTTTAAAGATTTTTTACGACCACACAAAGAGGACAATAGGCGTGGATTTTTAAAGATTTTTTACGACCACACAAAGAGGACAATAGGCGTGGATTTTTAAAGATTTTTTACGACCACACAAAGAGGACAATAGGCGTGGATTTTTAAAGATTTTTTACGACCACACAAAGAGGACAATAGGCGTGGATTTTTAAAGATTTTTTACGACCACACAAAGAGGACAATAGGCGTGGATTTTTAAAGATTTTTACGACCACACAAAGAGGACAATAGGCGTGGATTTTTAAAGATTTTTTACGACCACACAAAGAGGACAATAGGCGTGGATTTTTAAAGATTTTTTACGACCACACAAAGAGGACAATAGGCGTGGATTTTTAAAGATTTTTTACGACCACACAAAGAGGACAATAGGCGTGGATTTTTAAAGATTTTTTACGACCACACAAAGAGGACAATAGGCGTGGATTTTTAAAGATTTTTTACGACCACACAAAGAGGACAATAGGCGTGGATTTTTAAAGATTTTTTACGACCACACAAAGAGGACAATAGGCGTGGATTTTTAAAGATTTTTTACGACCACACAAAGAGGACAATAGGCGTGGATTTTTAAAGATTTTTTACGACCACACAAAGAGGACAATAGGCGTGGATTTTTAAAGATTTTTTACGACCACACAAAGAGGACAATAGGCGTGGATTTTTAAAGATTTTTTACGACCACACAAAGAGGACAATAGGCGTGGATTTTTAAAGATTTTTTACGACCACACAAAGAGGACAATAGGCGTGGATTTTTAAAGATTTTTTACGACCACACAAAGAGGACAATAGGCGTGGATTTTTAAAGATTTTTTACGACCACACAAAGAGGACAATAGGCGTGGATTTTTAAAGATTTTTTACGACCACACAAAGAGGACAATAGGCGTGGATTTTTAAAGATTTTTTACGACCACACAAAGAGGACAATAGGCGTGGATTTTTAAAGATTTTTTACGACCACACAAAGAGGACAATAGGCGTGGATTTTTAAAGATTTTTTACGACCACACAAAGAGGACAATAGGCGTGGATTTTTAAAGATTTTTTACGACCACACAAAGAGGACAATAGGCGTGGATTTTTAAAGATTTTTTACGACCACACAAAGAGGACAATAGGCGTGGATTTTTAAAGATTTTTTACGACCACACAAAGAGGACAATAGGCGTGGATTTTTAAAGATTTTTTACGACCACACAAAGAGGACAATAGGCGTGGATTTTTAAAGATTTTTTACGACCACACAAAGAGGACAATAGGCGTGGATTTTTAAAGATTTTTTACGACCACACAAAGAGGACAATAGGCGTGGATTTTTAAAGATTTTTTACGACCACACAAAGAGGACAATAGGCGTGGATTTTTAAAGATTTTTTACGACCACACAAAGAGGACAATAGGCGTGGATTTTAAAGATTTTTTACGACCACACAAGAGACGAGCGTTTTAAGATTTTTTACGACCACACAGAGAGGACAATAGGCGTGGATTTTTAAAGATTTTTTAGGACCACCCAAAGAGGACAATAGGCGTGGATTTTTAAAAGATTTTTTACGACCACACAAAGAGGACAATAGGCGTGGATTTTTAAAGATTTTTTACGACCACACAAAGAGGACAATAGGCGTGGATTTTTAAAGATTTTTTAGGACCACCCAAAGAGGACAATAGGCGTGGATTTTTAAAGATTTTTTACGACCACACAAAGAGGACAATAGGCGTGGATTTTTAAAGATTTTTTACGACCACACAAAGAGGACAATAGGCGTGGATTTTTAAAGATTTTTTAGGACCACCCAAAGAGGACAATAGGCGTGGATTTTTAAAGATTTTTTACGACCACACAAAGAGGACAATAGGCGTGGATTTTTAAAGATTTTTTACGACCACACAAAGAGGACAATAGGCGTGGATTTTTAAAGATTTTTTACGACCACACAAAGAGGACAATAGGCGTGGATTTTTAAAGATTTTTTACGACCACACAAAGAGGACAATAGGCGTGGATTTTTAAAGATTTTTTACGACCACACAAAGAGGACAATAGGCGTGGATTTTTAAAGATTTTTTACGACCACACAAAGAGGACAATAGGCGTGGATTTTTAAAGATTTTTACGACCACACAAAGAGGACAATAGGCGTGGATTTTTAAAGATTTTTTACGACCACACAAAGAGGACAATAGGCGTGGATTTTTAAAGATTTTTTACGACCACACAAAGAGGACAATAGGCGTGGATTTTTAAAGATTTTTTACGACCACACAAAGAGGACAATAGGCGTGGATTTTTTAAAGATTTTTTACGACCACACAAAGAGGACAATAGGCGTGGATTTTTAAAGATTTTTTACGACCACACAAAGAGGACAATAGGCGTGGATTTTTAAAGATTTTTTACGACCACACAAAGAGGACAATAGGCGTGGATTTTTAAAGATTTTTTACGACCACACAAAGAGGACAATAGGCGTGGATTTTTAAAGATTTTTTACGACCACACAAAGAGGACAATAGGCGTGGATTTTTAAAGATTTTTTACGACCACACAAAGAGGACAATAGGCGTGGATTTTTAAAGATTTTTTAGACCACACAAAAGAGGACAATAGGCGTGGATTTTTAAAGATTTTTTACGACCACACAAAGAGGACAATAGGCGTGGATTTTTAAAGATTTTTTTACGACCACACAAAGAGGACAATAGGCGTGGATTTTTAAAGATTTTTTTACGCACACAAAAAGAGGACAATAGGCGTGGATTTTTAAAGATTTTTTACGACCACACAAAGAGGACAATAGGCGTGGATTTTTAAAGATTTTTTACGACCACACAAAGAGGACAATAGGCGTGGATTTTTAAAGATTTTTTACGCACACACAAAAGAGGACAATAGGCGTGGATTTTTAAAGATTTTTTACGACCACACAAAGAGGACAATAGGCGTGGATTTTTAAAGATTTTTTACGACCACACAAAGAGGACAATAGGCGTGGATTTTTAAAGATTTTTTACGACCACACAAAGAGGACAATAGGCGTGGATTTTTAAAGATTTTTTACGACCACACAAAGAGGACAATAGGCGTGGATTTTTAAAGATTTTTTACGACCACACAAAGAGGACAATAGGCGTGGATTTTTAAAGATTTTTTACGACCACACAAAGAGGACAATAGGCGTGGATTTTTAAAGATTTTTTACGACCACACAAAGAGGACAATAGGCGTGGACTTTTTAAAGATTTTTTACGACCACACAAAGAGGACAATAGGCGTGGATTTTTAAAGATTTTTTACGACCACACAAAGAGGACAATAGGCGTGGATTTTTAAAGATTTTTTACGACCACACAAAGAGGACAATAGGCGTGGATTTTTAAAGATTTTTTACGACCACACAAAGAGGACAATAGGCGTGGATTTTTAAAGATTTTTTACGACCACACAAAGAGGACAATAGGCGTGGATTTTTAAAGATTTTTTACGACCACACAAAGAGGACAATAGGCGTGGATTTTTAAAGATTTTTTACGACCACACAAAGAGGACAATAGGCGTGGATTTTTAAAGATTTTTTACGACCACACAAAGAGGACAATAGGCGTGGATTTTTAAAGATTTTTTACGACCACACAAAGAGGACAATAGGCGTGGATTTTTAAAGATTTTTTACGACCACACAAAGAGGACAATAGGCGTGGATTTTTAAAGATTTTTTACGACCACACAAAGAGGACAATAGGCGTGGATTTTTAAAGATTTTTTACGACCACACAAAGAGGACAATAGGCGTGGATTTTTAAAGATTTTTTACGACCACACAAAGAGGACAATAGGCGTGGATTTTTAAAGATTTTTTACGACCACACAAAGAGGACAATAGGCGTGGATTTTTAAAGATTTTTTACGACCACACAAAGAGGACAATAGGCGTGGATTTTTAAAGATTTTTTACGACCACACAAAGAGGACAATAGGCGTGGATTTTTAAAGATTTTTTACGACCACACAAAGAGGACAATAGGCGTGGATTTTTAAAGATTTTTTACGACCACACAAAGAGGACAATAGGCGTGGATTTTTAAAGATTTTTTACGACCACACAAAGAGGACAATAGGCGTGGATTTTTAAAGATTTTTTACGACCACACAAAGAGGACAATAGGCGTGGATTTTTAAAGATTTTTTACGACCACACAAAGAGGACAATAGGCGTGGATTTTTAAAGATTTTTTACGACCACACAAAGAGGACAATAGGCGTGGATTTTTAAAGATTTTTTACGACCACACAAAGAGGACAATAGGCGTGGATTTTTAAAGATTTTTTACGACCACACAAGAGGACAATAGGCGTGGATTTTTTAAAGATTTTTTACGACCACACAAAGAGGACAATAGGCGTGGATTTTTAAAGATTTTTACGACCACACAAAGAGGACAATAGGCGTGGATTTTTAAAGATTTTTTACGACCACACAAAGAGGACAATAGGCGTGGATTTTTAAAGATTTTTTACGACCACACAAAGAGGACAATAGGCGTGGATTTTTAAAGATTTTTACGACCACACAAAGAGGACAATAGGCGTGGATTTTTAAAGATTTTTTACGACCACACAAAGAGGACAATAGGCGTGGATTTTTAAAGATTTTTTACGACCACACAAAGAGGACAATAGGCGTGGATTTTTAAAGATTTTTTTACGACCACACAAAGAGGACAATAGGCGTGGATTTTTAAAGATTTTTTTACGACCACACAAAGAGGACAATAGGCGTGGATTTTTAAAGATTTTTTACGACCACACAAAGAGGACAATAGGCGTGGATTTTTAAAGATTTTTTACGACCACGCAAAGAGGACAATAGGCGTGGATTTTTAAAGATTTTTTACGACCACACAAAGAGGACAATAGGCGTGGATTTTTAAAGATTTTTTACGACCACACAAAGAGGACAATAGGCGTGGATTTTTAAAGATTTTTTACGACCACACAAAGAGGACAATAGGCGTGGATTTTTAAAGATTTTTTACGACCACACAAAGAGGACAATAGGCGTGGATTTTTAAAGATTTTTTACGACCACACAAAGAGGACAATAGGCGTGGATTTTTAAAGATTTTTTACGACCACACAAAGAGGACAATAGGCGTGGATTTTTAAAGATTTTTTACGACCACACAAAGAGGACAATAGGCGTGGATTTTTAAAGATTTTTTACGACCACACAAAGAGGACAATAGGCGTGGATTTTTAAAGATTTTTACGACCACACAAAGAGGACAATAGGCGTGGATTTTTAAAGATTTTTTACGACCACACAAAGAGGACAATAGGCGTGGATTTTTAAAGATTTTTTACGACCACACAAAGAGGACAATAGGCGTGGATTTTTAAAGATTTTTTACGACCACACAAAGAGGACAATAGGCGTGGATTTTTAAAGATTTTTTACGACCACACAAAGAGGACAATAGGCGTGGATTTTTAAAGATTTTTTACGACCACACAAAGAGGACAATAGGCGTGGATTTTTAAAGATTTTTTACGACCACACAAAGAGGACAATAGGCGTGGATTTTTAAAGATTTTTTACGACCACACAAAGAGGACAATAGGCGTGGATTTTTAAAGATTTTTTACGACCACACAAAGAGGACAATAGGCGTGCATTTTTAAAGATTTTTACGACCACACAAAGAGGACAATAGGCGTGGATTTTTAAAGATTTTTTACGACCACACAAAGAGACAATAGGCGTGCATTTTTAAAGATTTTTTACGACCACACAAAGAGGACAATAGGCGTGGATTTTTAAAGATTTTTTACGACCACACAAAGAGGACAATAGGCGTGGATTTTTAAAGATTTTTTACGACCACACAAAGAGGACAATAGGCGTGGATTTTTAAAGATTTCTTACGACCACACAAAGAGGACAATAGGCGTGGATTTTTAAAGATTTTTTACGACCACACAAAGAGGACAATAGGCGTGGATTTTTAAAGATTTTTTACGACCACACAAAGAGGACAATAGGCGTGGATTTTTAAAGATTTTTTTACGACCACACAAAGAGGACAATAGGCGTGGATTTTTAAAGATTTTTTACGACCACACAAAGAGGACAATAGGCGTGGATTTTTAAAGATTTTTTACGACCACACAAAGAGGACAATAGGCGTGGATTTTTAAAGATTTTTTACGACCACACAAAGAGGACAATAGGCGTGGATTTTTAAAGATTTTTTACGACCACACAAAGAGGACAATAGGCGTGGATTTTTAAAGATTTTTTACGACCACACAAAGAGGACAATAGGCGTGGATTTTTAAAGATTTTTACGACCACACAAAGAGGACAATAGGCGTGGATTTTTAAAGATTTTTTACGACCACACAAAGAGGACAATAGGCGTGGATTTTTAAAGATTTTTTACGACCACACAAAGAGGACAATAGGCGTGGATTTTTAAAGATTTTTTACGACCACACAAAGAGGACAATAGGCGTGGATTTTTAAAGATTTTTTACGACCACACAAAGAGGACAATAGGCGTGGATTTTTAAAGATTTTTTTACGACCACACAAAGAGGACAATAGGCGTGGATTTTTAAAGATTTTTTACGACCACACAAAGAGGACAATAGGCGTGGATTTTTAAAGATTTTTTACGACCACACAAAGAGGACAATAGGCGTGGATTTTTAAAGATTTTTTACGACCACACAAAGAGGACAATAGGCGTGGATTTTAAAGATTTTTTACGACCACACAAAGAGGACAATAGGCGTGGATTTTTAAAGATTTTTTACGACCACACAAAGAGGACAATAGGCGTGGATTTTTAAAGATTTTTTACGACCACACAAAGAGGACAATAGGCGTGGATTTTTAAAGATTTTTTACGACCACACAAAGAGGACAATAGGCGTGGATTTTTAAAGATTTTTTACGACCACACAAAGAGGACAATAGGCGTGGATTTTTAAAGATTTTTTACGACCACACAAAGAGGACAATAGGCGTGGATTTTTAAAGATTTTTTACGACCACACAAAGAGGACAATAGGCGTGGATTTTTAAAGATTTTTTACGACCACACAAAGAGGACAATAGGCGTGGATTTTTAAAGATTTTTTACGACCACACAAAGAGGACAATAGGCGTGGATTTTTAAAGATTTTTTACGACCACACAAAGAGGACAATAGGCGTGGATTTTTAAAGATTTTTTACGACCACACAAAGAGGACAATAGGCGTGGATTTTTAAAGATTTTTTACGACCACACAAAGAGGACAATAGGCGTGGATTTTTAAAGATTTTTTACGACCACACAAAGAGGACAATAGGCGTGGATTTTTAAAGATTTTTTACGACCACACAAAGAGGACAATAGGCGTGGATTTTTAAAGATTTTTTACGACCACACAAAGAGGACAATAGGCGTGGATTTTTAAAGATTTTTTACGACCACACAAAGAGGACAATAGGCGTGGATTTTTAAAGGTTTTTTACGACCACACAAAGAGGACAATAGGCGTGGATTTTTAAAGATTTTTTACGACCACACAAAGAGGACAATAGGCGTGGATTTTTAAAGATTTTTTACGACCACACAAAGAGGACAATAGGCGTGGATTTTAAAGATTTTTTACGACCACACAAAGAGGACAATAGGCGTGGATTTTTAAAGATTTTTTACGACCACACAAAGAGGACAATAGGCGTGGATTTTTAAAGATTTTTTACGACCACACAAAGAGGACAATAGGCGTGGATTTTTAAAGATTTTTTACGACCACACAAAGAGGACAATAGGCGTGGATTTTTAAAGATTTTTTACGACCACACAAAGAGGACAATAGGCGTGGATTTTTAAAGATTTTTTACGACCACACAGGACAATAGGCGTGGATTTTTAAAGATTTTTTACGACCACACATGATATAGGACAATAGGCGTGGATTTTTAAAGATTTTTTACGACCACACAAAGAGGACAATAGGCGTGGATTTTTAAAGATTTTTTACGACCACACAAAGAGGACAATAGGCGTGGATTTTTAAAGATTTTTTACGACCACACAAAGAGGACAATAGGCGTGGATTTTTAAAGATTTTTTACGACCACACAAAGAGGACAATAGGCGTGGATTTTTAAAGATTTTTTACGACCACACAAAGAGGACAATAGGCGTGGATTTTTAAAGATTTTTTACGACCACACAAAGAGGACAATAGGCGTGGATTTTTAAAGATTTTTTACGACCACACAAAGAGGACAATAGGCGTGGATTTTTAAAGATTTTTTACGACCACACAAAGAGGACAATAGGCGTGGATTTTTAAAGATTGTTTACGACCACACAAAGAGGACAATAGGCGTGGATTTTTAAAGATTTTTTACGACCACACAAAGAGGACAATAGGCGTGGATTTTTAAAGATTTTTTACGACCACACAAAGAGGACAATAGGCGTGGATTTTTAAAGATTTTTTACGACCACACAAAGAGGACAATAGGCGTGGATTTTTAAAGATTTTTTACGACCACACAAAGAGGACAATAGGCGTGGATTTTTAAAGATTTTTTACGACCACACAAAGAGGACAATAAGCGTGGATTTTTAAAGATTTTTTACGACCACACAAAGAGGACAATAGGCGTGGATTTTTAAAGATTTTTTACGACCACACAAAGAGGATAATAGGCGTGGATTTTTAAAGATTTTTTACGACCACACAAAGAGGACAATAGGCGTGGATTTTTAAAGATTTTTTACGACCACACAAAGAGGACAATAGGCGTGGATTTTTAAAGATTTTTTACGACCACACAAAGAGGACAATAGGCGTGGATTTTTAAAGATTTTTTACGACCACACAAAGAGGATAATAGGCGTGGATTTTTAAAGATTTTTTACGACCACACAAAGAGGACAATAGGCGTGGATTTTTAAAGATTTTTTACGACCACACAAAGAGGACAATAGGCGTGGATTTTTAAAGATTTTTTACGACCACACAAAGAGGACAATAGGCGTGGATTTTTAAAGATTTTTTACGACCACACAAAGAGGACAATAGGCGTGGATTTTTAAAGATTTTTTACGACCACACAGAGAGGACAATAGGCGTGGATTTTTAAAGATTTTTTAGGACCACCCAAAGAGGACAATAGGCGTGGATTTTTAAAGATTTTTTACGACCACACAGAGAGGACAATAGGCGTGGATTTTTAAAGATTTTTTAGGACCACCCAAAGAGGACAATAGGCGTGGATTTTTAAAGATTTTTTAGGACCACCCAAAGAGGACAATAGGCGTGGATTTTTAAAGATTTTTTAGGACCACCCAAAGAGGACAATAGGCGTGGATTTTTAAAGATTTTTTAGGACCACCCAAAGAGGACAATAGGCGTGGATTTTTAAAGATTTTTTAGGACCACCCAAAAAGGACAATAGGCGTGGATTTTTAAAGATTTTTTAGGACCACCCAAAGAGGACAATAGGCGTGGATTTTTAAAGATTTTTTAGGACCACCCAAAGAGGACAATAGGCGTGGATTTTTAAAGATTTTTTAGGACCACCCAAAGAGGACAATAGGCGTGGATTTTTAAAGATTTTTTAGGACCACCCAAAGAGGACAATAGGCGTGGATTTTTAAAGATTTTTTAGGACCACCCAAAGAGGACAATAGGCGTGGATTTTTAAAGATTTTTTAGGACCACCCAAAGAGGACAATAGGCGTGGATTTTTAAAGATATTTTAGGACCACCCAAAGAGGACAATAGGCGTGGATTTTTAAAGATTTTTTAGGACCACCCAAAGAGGACAATAGGCGTGGATTTTTAAAGATTTTTTAGGACCACCCAAAGAGGACAATAGGCGTGGATTTTTAAAGATTTTTTAGGACCACCCAAAGAGGACAATAGGCGTGGATTTTTAAAGATTTTTTAGGACCACCCAAAGAGGACAATAGGCGTGGATTTTTAAAGATTTTTTAGGACCACCCAAAGAGGACAATAGGCGTGGATTTTTAAAGATTTTTTAGGACCACCCAAAGAGGACAATAGGCGTGGATTTTTAAAGATTTTTTAGGACCACCCAAAGAGGACAATAGGCGTGGATTTTTAAAGATTTTTTAGGACCACCCAAAGAGGACAATAGGCGTGGATTTTTAAAGATTTTTTAGGACCACCCAAAGAGGACAATAGGCGTGGATTTTTAAAGATTTTTTAGGACCACCCAAAGAGGACAATAGGCGTGGATTTTTAAAGATTTTTTAGGACCACCCAAAGAGGACAATAGGCGTGGATTTTTAAAGATTTTTTAGGACCACCCAAAGAGGACAATAGGCGTGGATTTTTAAAGATTTTTTAGGACCACCCAAAGAGGACAATAGGCGTGGATTTTTAAAGATTTTTTAGGACCACCCAAAGAGGACAATAGGCGTGGATTTTTAAAGATTTTTTAGGACCACCCAAAGAGGACAATAGGCGTGGATTTTTAAAGTTTTTTTAGAACCACACAAAGAAGACAATAGGCGTGGATTTTTAAAGATTTTTTAGGACCACCCAAAGAGGACAATAGGCGTGGATTTTTAAAGGTTTTTTAGGACCACCCAAAGAGGACAATAGGCGTGGATTTTTAAAGTTTTTTTAGAACCACCCAAAGAGGACAATAGGCGTGGATTTTTAAAGATTTTTTAGGACCACACAAAGAAGACAATAGGCGTGGATTTTTAAAGATTTTTTAAGACCACCCAAAGGGGACAATAGGCGTGGATTTTTAAAGATTTTTTAGGACCACCCAAAGAGGACAATAGGCGTGGATTTTTAAAGTTTTTTTAGGACCACCCAAAGAGGACAATAGGCGTGGATTTTTAAAGATTTTTTAAGACCACCCAAAGGGGACAATAGGCGTGGATTTTTAAAGATTTTTTAGGACCACCCAAAGAGGACAATAGGCGTGGATTTTTAAAGATTTTTTAGGACCACCCAAAGAGGACAATGGGCGTGGATTTTTAAAGATTTTTTAGGACCACCCAAAGAGGACAATGGGCGTGGATTTTTAACAATTTTTTTTGACCACCCAAAGAGGACAATAGGCGTGGATTTTTAAAGATTTTTTAGGACCATCCAAAGAGGACAATAGGCTTGGATTTTTAAAGATTTTTTAGGACCATCCAAAGAGGACAAAAGGCGTGGATTTCTAAAGATTTTTAGGACAATCCACAGAGGACAATAGGCGTGGATTTTTAAAGATTTTTTAGGACCATCCAAAGAGGACAATAGGCGTGGATTTTTAAAGATTTTTTAGGACCATCCAAAGAGGACAATAGTCGTGGATTTTTAAAGATTTTTTAGGACCATCCAAAGAGGACAATAGGCGTGGATTTTTAAAGATTTTTTAGGACCATCCAAAGAGGACAATAGGCGTGGATTTTTAAAGATTTTTTAGGACCACCCAAAGAGGACAATAGGCGTGGATTTTTAAAGATTTTTTAGGACCACCCAAAGAGGACAATAGGCGTGGATTTTTAAAGATTTTTTAGGACCACCCAAAGAGGACAATAGGCGTGGATTTTTAAAGATTTTTTAGGACCACCCAAAGAGGACAATAGGCGTGGATTTTTAAAGATTTTTAGGACCACCCAAAGAGGACAATAGGCGTGGATTTTTAAAGATTTTTTAGGACCACCCAAAGAGGACAATAGGCGTGGATTTTTAAAGATTTTTTAGGACCACCCAAAGAGGACAATAGGCGTGGATTTTTAAAGATTTTTTAGGACCACCCAAAGAGGACAATAGGCGTGGATTTTTAAAGATTTTTTAGGACCACCCAAAGAGGACAATAGGCGTGGATTTTTAAAGATTTTTTAGGACCACCCAAAGAGGACAATAGGCGTGGATTTTTAAAGATTTTTTAGGACCACCCAAAGAGGACAATAGGCGTGGATTTTTAAAGATTTTTTAGGACCACCCAAAGAGGACAATAGGCGTGGATTTTTAAAGATTTTTTAGGACCACCCAAAGAGGACAATAGGCGTGGATTTTTAAAGATTTTTTAGGACCACCCAAAGAGGACAATAGGCGTGGATTTTTAAAGATTTTTTAGGACCACCCAAAGAGGACAATAGGCGTGGATTTTTAAAGATTTTTTAGGACCACCCAAAGAGGACAATAGGCGTGGATTTTTAAAGATTTTTTAGGACCACCCAAAGAGGACAATAGGCGTGGATTTTTAAAGATTTTTTAGGACCACCCAAAGAGGACAATAGGCGTGGATTTTTAAAGATTTTTTAGGACCACCCAAAGAGGACAATAGGCGTGGATTTTTAAAGATTTTTTAGGACCACCCAAAGAGGACAATAGGCGTGGATTTTTAAAGATTTTTTAGGACCACCCAAAGAGGACAATAGGCGTGGATTTTTAAAGATTTTTTAGGACCACCCAAAGAGGACAATAGGCGTGGATTTTTAAAGATTTTTTAGGACCACCCAAAGAGGACAATAGGCGTGGATTTTTAAAGATTTTTTAGGACCACCCAAAGAGGACAATAGGCGTGGATTTTTAAAGATTTTTTAGGACCACCCAAAGAGGACAATAGGCGTGGATTTTTAAAGATTTTTTAGGACCACCCAAAGAGGACAATAGGCGTGGATTTTTAAAGATTTTTTAGGACCACCCAAAGAGGACAATAGGCGTGGATTTTTAAAGATTTTTTAGGACCACCCAAAGAGGACAATAGGCGTGGATTTTTAAAGATTTTTTAGGACCACCCAAAGAGGACAATAGGCGTGGATTTTTAAAGATTTTTTAGGACCACCCAAAGAGGACAATAGGCGTGGATTTTTAAAGATTTTTTAGGACCACCCAAAGAGGACAATAGGCGTGGATTTTTAAAGATTTTTTAGGACCACCCAAAGAGGACAATAGGCGTGGATTTTTAAAGATTTTTTAGGACCACCCAAAGAGGACAATAGGCGTGGATTTTTAAAGATTTTTTAGGACCACCCAAAGAGGACAATAGGCGTGGATTTTTAAAGATTTTTTAGGACCACCCAAAGAGGACAATAGGCGTGGATTTTTAAAGATTTTTTAGGACCACCCAAAGAGGACAATAGGCGTGGATTTTTAAAGATTTTTTAGGACCACCCAAAGAGGACAATAGGCGTGGATTTTTAAAGATTTTTTAGGACCACCCAAAGAGGACAATAGGCGTGGATTTTTAAAGATTTTTTAGGACCACCCAAAGAGGACAATAGGCGTGGATTTTTAAAGATTTTTTAGGACCACCCAAAGAGGACAATAGGCGTGGATTTTTAAAGATTTTTTAGGACCACCCAAAGAGGACAATAGGCGTGGATTTTTAAAGATTTTTTAGGACCACCCAAAGAGGACAATAGGCGTGGATTTTTAAAGATTTTTTAGGACCACCCAAAGAGGACAATAGGCGTGGATTTTTAAAGATTTTTTAGGACCACCCAAAGAGGACAATAGGCGTGGATTTTTAAAGATTTTTTAGGACCACCCAAAGAGGACAATAGGCGTGGATTTTTAAAGATTTTTTAGGACCACCCAAAGAGGACAATAGGCGTGGATTTTTAAAGATTTTTTAGGACCACCCAAAGAGGACAATAGGCGTGGATTTTTAAAGATTTTTTAGGACCACCCAAAGAGGACAATAGGCGTGGATTTTTAAAGATTTTTTAGGACCACCCAAAGAGGACAATAGGCGTGGATTTTTAAAGATTTTTTAGGACCACCCAAAGAGGACAATAGGCGTGGATTTTTAAAGATTTTTTAGGACCACCCAAAGAGGACAATAGGCGTGGATTTTTAAAGATTTTTTAGGACCACCCAAAGAGGACAATAGGCGTGGATTTTTAAAGATTTTTTAGGACCACCCAAAGAGGACAATAGGCGTGGATTTTTAAAGATTTTTTAGGACCACCCAAAGAGGACAATAGGCGTGGATTTTTAAAGATTTTTTAGGACCACCCAAAGAGGACAATAGGCGTGGATTTTTAAAGATTTTTTAGGACCACCCAAAGAGGACAATAGGCGTGGATTTTTAAAGATTTTTTAGGACCACCCAAAGAGGACAATAGGCGTGAAGTTTTAAAGATTTAGGAGCTTTGTCCTCTTGGTTAGCTCCTAATAAGTCTTTAAAAATCCACGACTACACTACTCTTTTATAACTCTCAAAACCCTTAAAAAATGTGTGCCTATCGACTTCTTTGGTAGCTCCTAAAAAAAGCTTTAAAATCCACTACTCTTGTCCTCTTTGCTAGCTCCTAAAAACTTGTGGGGGCTTTAAATGCTCTTAGGAGGGATTTTAAAAGTCTGTTAAGGCCCTTTAAATATTTGGACCTCTCATCGTTGTCATCCCTCTCCATTATTTTCATAAATTTCCCAAAATTTACTTATGTAACTGAGAGTAGTGAAATGTAAGAAATTTCTCTCATCGCTTCTACTCTTTCTCTCCCTCTTTACGCGATGACAACAGCTTCCTCTCTACAAAATACATAAAATTTGGTGTCATAGTATACGCTAAAGTTTTACTTTTTTTTGTGTGTCTACGAAAAGCTTTTCCGTTTGCACCACTTCCCTATATTTGAAAACATTTTGTGTGTCATAGGGACCGTCGTAAAACAACTCGTAGCTATTCGTTTGTTGTCGTAATTTTCGTGTATTTCCTTTAGGTTACTACTCGTAGAGAGAACAAATGTTTTGATAACCTTAAAACAGGGAGCGAAGTTATGGTCAGTTTTTTCATAAATGTTATCCTTTGTCCTTTCAAAATATGTATATTCGAGCGTTATCTTTGTTGTGTATCCTTTGCTAGTCAGGCCTTCGAACGCGGCTACAAAGTCACTGGCCCTCTACAGTTTTACAACAAGGGGGCTATGAACATATGGTTTGCTTGTTCATGTGTATATGAGTGTGTGTGTGTTGGAGGATATGAAATTGAGGGTGTGTATGAATGCCAAACATGTAAATGTCAAACTGACAGTTTGTGCTTGTATGTATGTAGTTTTTATTCCTGCGTGTAAGGACGTCTTTTGACTTTTGTTTTCCAGTTCTTCGGTATCTCCCCATCCCCCATACATGGTTTCATTTTCACTTTCATTTTGTTCGGAATGATGACGACGATGATGATGAATTAATGACAATGGGAGTTATTGTAAGTGTTCCGTATGCGTGTGTGTTGGTTTTATTAAAAAGGACTTACACACACACAAACGTAAACAACAACAATACGACTTATGGTATTTATGCAATGTTTCGACATTAACAATAAAAAAACTTCCAACAATAGACATTTAACAGAAGTTCTGTTTAACGACTCCGTTTTCGTCATTTATGAATGCCGAATGAGATTTATACACTTCGGGCAATATATTCATAAAAATCTCGTTGGCAATGAGGCGACATTGTACAGACGTGTTTGGAATTTGTTATAGGCGAGGACAATGAAATTCAAGGATATTTTTTGAAGAAAAAAAAAGGAATTCCCATAGTCTGGCGTTAAGTTATGAATAATCAATTGGGGTTTTGGTTATGTTAAAGCGGCCCAAAGTTATGTAGCATATTTAATTAATTTGTTTAGATGGATTCGTCGTTTGTTTGGATTGGATAGCCTAAACTAAGGTTAACGTGACAGTCTAATCTGAGCAGCGAGGGGAAGCACTGTTCACTGCTTCATATCTCAAAATCGCCATCAAAAACAACGGGTCAATGCCATCAAATTCTTTATAGTTGCAGCATAGGTTAGCTTAAAGGACGCTTAGCTATCATGATTGACAGCTAATTCACTCGGAAACTTCAATGGTCCATAAGTTTTGCAAGTGCTGAGGTTATAAAAATAGATATTGTGCCAAATCTGGTTAGCCTTACTTATAAATTGATTATCCGCATTTTTGTCAATCCAATTGATCAGGGTCGAGGAAGAACATAGGTTTGTGAGTGAATTATGGATGCATTGAAGCACCTTATCAAAGCCACCTTCTGTGTCAAGAAATGCTGCTAGCATGTAGTTTGAGTCTTCCATTTCTCTATATAACAAATAAACTCGAAAAATCACGACCTCAGTCATTGAGGTCTTTTAAGGACAACAAAAGATATTTTAAGATCTTTAAAAGACAACAGAAGACATCTTGAGTTCTTCCAAGGGAAACAGAAGACCTATTGAGGTCTCCTAAGGACAACTGAAGACTTCTTCAGGTCTTCTGAGGGCAACAGAAGAACTTTTAGGGTCTTTTAGGGACTACATGAAACCTTTTGAGGTCAACTTAGGGCTCACTGAGGACAACAGAAGACCTTCTGAGATCTTTAAGAGACAACAGAAAATATGTAGAGGTCTTCTGAGCCCAACAGGTCTTCTGAGGACAACAGAATACCTTTTGGGGTCTTCTAGGGAAACAGAAGACCCCTAGAAGACTTCTGAAGACAATAGAACACATTTTGAGTTCCTCTAAGGACAACAGAATATATTTTGAAATCTCCTAAGGAGAACAGAAAACGTTTTGAGGTCTTCTATGAACAACTGTAGACCTCCTTTTGGGGTCTTCTAGGTACTGTATAAGACTTTTTGAGGTTATCTGAGGGTTCACTGAGGACAACAGAATACCTCTTGTTCTAAAGACAACAGACCACCTTTCGAGATCTTTTAGAGACAACAGAAAATATGTAAAGGTCTTCTGAGCACAACAGGTCTTCTGAGGACAACAGAATACGTTTTGGGGTCTTCTAGGGAAACAGAACACCTCTTGATGACTTCTGAGGACAACAGAATATATTTTGAAATCTCATGAGGACAAAATAAAACCTTTTGAGGTATTCTTAACACAACTAAAGGCTTCTTGAAGTCATCTGAGAAAAAAGAAGACCTTTTGGGGTCTTATAGGGACTACATAACACCTTTTGAAGTTATCTGAAAGCTCACTGAGAAAGGCCTCTTGATTAGCTCTAAAGACAACAGACCACCTTTCGAGATCTTTTAGAGACAACAGAAAATATGTAGAGGTCGTCTGAGCACAACAGGTCTTCTGAGGACAACAGAATACCTTTTGGGGTCTTCTAGGGAAACAGAAGACCTCTTGATGACTTCTGAGGACAACAGAATATATTTTGAAATCTCATGAGAACAACAGAAAACGTTTTGAGGTCTTCTATGGACAACAGAAGACTTCTTGAGGTCTTCTGAGGATAACAGACGACCTCTTGGGGTTTTCTAGTGACTACATAAGACCTTTTGAGGTTATCTGAGAGCTCACTGAGGACAACAGAAGACCACTTGATTTGTTTCAAGGACATCAAAAGACCTTTCGAGATCTTCTAGAGGCCACAGAACATATTTTGGGGTCTTCTGAGCACAACATGTCTTCTGAAGAAGACATAATACCTTTTGGGGTCTTCTAGGGAAACAGAAGACCTCTTGATGATTTCTGAGGACAATAGAATATATTTTGATATCTCATGAAGGCAACAGAAAACGTTTTGAGGTCTTCTATGGACAACTGAAGACTTCTTCAGGTCTTCTGAGGACAACAGAAGACCTCTTGGGTTTTTATAGGGACTGCATAAGAGCTTTTTAGGTTATCTGAAGGCTCACTAAGGACAACAGAAGACCTCTTGATTTGTTTCTAGGACATCAAAAGACGTTTCGTGATCTTCTAGAGGCCACAGAACATTTTTAGGGTCTTCTGAGCACAACAGGTGTTCTGAGGCCAACAGAATACCTTTTGGGGTCTGCTAGGGAAACAGAAGACCTCTTGATGACTTCTGAGAACAACAGAACATCTTTTGAGGTCTTCTAAGGACAACTGAAGACTTCTTGAGGTCTTCTGAGAATAAAAGAAGACCTTTTGGGATCCTCTAGGGACTACATAAGACCTTTTGTGGACATCTGAGCGCTCAGTGAGGACAACAGAAGACCCCTTGATTTGTTCAAAGGACATCAAAAGACCTTTTGAGATCGTCTAGAAGCAACAGAACATATTTTGGGGTCTTCTGAGCACAACAGGTGTTCTGAGGACAACAGAATACCTTTTGGGGTCTTCTAGGGAATCAGAAGACCTCTTGATGACTTCTGAGGAGAAGAGAACACCTTTTGAGGTTCACTAAGGACAACAGAATATATTTTGAATTCTTCTGGGGGACAACAGAAAACCTTTTGAGGTCTTATAAGGACAACTGAAGACTTCATGAGGTCTTCTCAAAAAAAGAAGACCTTTTGGGATCCTTTAGTAGTCCCTAACGGTCTTCGTTTTGGGTCTTCTATGGACAACAGAAGACTTCTTGAGGTCATCTGAGGATAACAGAAGACCTCTTGGGGTTTTCTAGTGACTAAATAAGACCTTTTGTGGACATCTGAGCGCTCACTGAGGACAACAGAAGACCTCTTGATTTGTTCCAAGGGCATCAAAAGACCTTTCGAGATCTTCTAGAAGCAACAAAATATATTTTAGGGTGTTCTGAGCACAACAGGTTTTCTAAGGACTACGGAATACGTCTGGGGTCTTCTAGAGACAAAAGAAAATATTTGGAGGTCTAAGTACAACAGAAGACCCTTGATGTCTTCTGAGGACAACAGAAGATATTTTCAGGTGTTCTGAGAAAAAAAGAAGATATTGTTGGGTTTTCCTTCTTCTGAGGACTACCGAATGTCTTTTGAAATCTTTCGAGAACAACAGAAATATTTTGAGGACAAAAGATCACATTTTGAGATCTTCAGTGGACAACAGAAGACCTATTGGAGTCACAGAAGCACTACATGATACTTCTTGAGGTCCTCTAAAAGCAACGGAAGACCTTTTGAGGTCTTCAAAGGACAGCAGAAGACTTCTTGAGGTCCTGTAAGGACAACAAAAATCACTTAAAGATTTTCTGAAGACAACAAAATGCTTTCTAGGAGAAACAGAAGATATTCTGAGGTATTTTAAGGACAACAGAAATCCTATTGAAGTCGTTTAGAGAACAAAAAATTATCGTCTTCTAACGATAGCAAAAGACAGTTTGAGATATTCTGGAGTTTTCTAGAAAAAACAGAAGACCTCTTGATGTCTTCTGAGGACAACATAAGACCTTTTGAGGTCTCCTGAGGAAATCAAAAATATTTTGAGGGCGAAGGACACAACAAAAATATGTTGAGGACGAAATAACTTATTGGAGTCACAGAGGGACAACAGGAGATTTCTTGAGGTTTTCTAAAGACAACAGATTACTGCTGGTTTCTGACATTTTTTTAAAAAAAAATTTAACATTTAAAAACATTTATCTATCTTTCAAAGAAATTTGTTATTAATGTGTTTGGCATAATGACAGCTATTTAATAGGGTTCTCTGCCGACGAACTTTCTTAGATATTGCGTTGACTGACGGTAAGCCATCTTTCCTTAGCTAACCGATTAACGATATGAACATTCTCGTTCAATTTCTTAGCCTACATTCCTTCCTCAATTGTGTCCTGTCTCGAAAGCTAGTTCAAAGGTCTTCTAAGGACTGCAGAAGACTTCTTTAGTTCCTCTAAGGACAACAGAAGATATTTTAAAATATTTTGAAGACAACGAAAGGTTTGAGGTTTTCTAAGGACCACAGAAAACCTTTTAAAGTATTCTAGAAGACAACAGGAAACCTCTTGATGTCTTCTGAAGACAACAGAAAACCTCTTGATGTCTTCTGAAGACAACAGTAGACCTCTTAATGTCTTCTGAGGACAAAAGAATACCTTTTGCGGTCTTCTGAGGACAACAGAAATATTTTGAGGATGAAAGAAAACTGAAGACCTATTGGAATCATAGAAGGACAACAGCAGACTTCTTGAGGTTTTCTAATGACAACAGAAGACCTTTTGAGATCTTCCAAGGGCATCAGATTACCTATGGTTTCTGACAATTTGACATTATCTTACCTTCAAGGAAATTTGTTATTTATGTATTTGGCATAATGAGAGCTATAGTTAAGCGATTAAAGACACTAGTTGAGGCGGTAGGAACACGCTCGGCCAATTTCTTAGTTGAGATTCTTTCCTCAATTGTATCCTGCTTCGAAATGCTAATTCTATCGGCTTGGACCGATGGACAATCCTCCTGGATTCGCTAAGATCCTGGCTTCTTAGGGCTAGCGTTTTCTATTGGGACCGAGGACATTTTATCGATGAATAAATCGCTGGGTCGACTGTGTTCTCAATTTCGCCTTCGTATAAACTAAAAAAGCCTCAGCAGAAACACTGGCCTAACTGAGACTCAGAACCATATGCATTTTTCTCTTCGGATTTCGAAGTATGTACGAAGGCTGCACGAAAACTATATGGTCTAGGCAACAACGAGTGGTGCCTGGCTCAATTTGAATTTTTTTTTGGAAAGTTTGAAAGTTTTTAGCCTAAACGTATTCAGGACAGTTTGTCATACGACCATTTGTTGTGTTGTTTACACACGGTATGCCTTAACCAAATTTAAATGAAAGGTGCTTACACTTGGGAAGTTTTTGCAGATTCTGAAACTACAATGCTCATAGATGAGAAATATCAAGAAACAAAAAATCGCCGGAGGTATTTTCAAATAAATCGGGGGTTCTTAAGGTTTTCACTATTTTCCTTGGAAACCGCGAGTCCTATGTAAATAGGCCTAAAGAAAATGTTATAGCTGTGAAAATTCTCCACAAGATTGTCCTTTATGATATTTTCGTAGGTTTTACCGTTTTTGAGATATAAAAGTTTAAACTGAGACAATGCACTGACTGTTTCTTGATATATCTCATCTATGAGCATTGTTGTTTCAGAATCTGCAAAAACTTCTCAGGTGTAAGCACCTTCCATTTAAAATTAGTTAAGGCGCACCGTGTACAGTGACTTGAACAAATCACTTTGCAAAAAAACTGGAATTTACTTGTGAACATTTTCGTCCGATCATTTTTCACAAATTTCGACGTGGGATAATCACGGCAAAAGTGCATACATAAAATTAAATATTTGTATGTCGATAAAGGGTCATCCTATATCACTATGAAAAACTAGTTTGATGAATTCAATCGTGGCCGACACTCGCTAAAAACGAAGGTCGTGAGGGTCGTCCAAAAGCGGCCGTTGTGCCAGAAAAAAAATTAAGCCGTGCGTGAACGGATAATGCAAGATCGTCATGTTATATACCGTCAGATAGAGGCAACCTTGGACATTTATTCCACCAACTAACATTTGATATTGTATGAACACATGACCGCAAAAATGCATTTTTCTCGTTAGATCCGCAAAATTGGGCAATCGCTCGAAAAAGGCTCTTATGGATTGCTGCAAAGAAATTATGAATAAAAACGATTACGGTGCTCCAAACGATGTTCATAAGATCGTCACTGACGACGAATATTGGTATGCTTAGGAGCCCGAAACAAAACAGCAGTCGGCCGTTTAGGTCTTCGAAAGCGAGCCAAATCCAACGAAAGTCGTTTATGTGAGAACCACTTCGAAGCAAACGGTCGCCTGTTTCTTCGGCAAAACTGACCGTGTGGCGACTATACGGCTTGAGAAATGTAGAACGGTTAATTCTGAGTGGTACACTTCAATTTGTTTGCCTGAAGTCTCCTGAGAAATTCGAAAAACGAACAAAAGTCCCAGACGGGACTAGGGAGACTTCTCTCATATCAATGAGTGCACCCCGATTCATATTAGCTCAATGACCTACTGTTTATCGCTGAGTCCGAACGGCGTGTCCTAAAGACACTACTTGTGGAAAAGTTATACATGGCTGAAATACTCAGGAAATGTCGCCTACATTACTGGGGGGTATTTTGCCACTGTTGAACATTTGATGACGTCTAGACGGGGAATCGAACCCACGACCTTCAGCGTCCTTTGCACCACGGTGACATCCTAATTATGATAAGTAATTACTGGAAATTGTCTTTCTATTTTAGTGTTACAATCACAACACAAGTTAGAACGGCATTACATTATGGACAATTATGAACGATAACACTGTACAACAAAATTGAACTTTTTTTAAAATTACAAGAAACCCCGCACAGATTATGAAAGAGGACCGAAAAAAAGAAGACACGTGTATTGGCGTTTTGAAAGTTTACGTCGGGAAGTAACCTGAATAGGCGTGGCAAGTTCCGCCCATTTCTACAGCTTTTGAAATATTGGACATCAGATTCCTTGGAATCCTTGCATTTTAGGTAAAAAGCGTCTTTGGCAATATTACTGACAACAATGCGGGGTATCTTTTTATGAAAAAATTAACCCTCATGCGAGTCACTACAGGTTTCTTTTTGGTCCATTTTTTTAAAAAAGTTTAAAAACTCCTTTAAAATGAGATCGTATCAAATCAAAATAATTATTTGTCATAAAATTTTATTATAGGTCCCCGAATACCTCAAATCTGCCAAAAGTAAAATCACGTTTTAGGGTTAATGTTGTACTTTATTTGAGTTTATTACGTTTTGACCCACAAAACTTCATTCTAGAAAGAAGACGTCAAAGACAAAAATATTCTCCATCAAATTTCAATATAAGTCGCCAAATAAATGAAATATGTATTTACAATATACATCAAGAAAATATATACATCAAATTTGCCAACAAAACACCCAAATATTTTTTGAATAAATTTGTTTTGTTCTTTTTTCTGGTTGATGCATGAAAGTAACGTGAAATTTAGTTTTAGACGAAAGTTGTTAAAAGAACAAATATTCTACATAAAATTTCACTATAAGTCCCAGAACAAACAATATATATCTAAGTAAAATACTTTGTTATGAAACTTACGTTACAAAATTAGATATTATAGGTAGAAATTATCAAAATCTCCTGAAGTACTTCACTTTTTGGGGATTGTGTCAAAAGTTGTTCCAAATGTTCCAAATCAAATTTCATTATGAGTCTCTGAACAAAAGAAATTAGTAGCTTTAATACATATTAAAAATCTCCAGAAGCTTTCGCTTTTCATATATGATTTAGGACATTCTACCGTTTTTATTCACATTTTCATTATCTGCCGTCACAAAATATATTTTATTGATGTTTTTCATAATAAATTCTTTCAGAAGATTATGTGTGCACGATCCAAACTGTTTTGAAATATCTATGGTGAATATATATAGGGAAAATATTGATAACCCAGATCGCACTTTGAAAAATTACGTATTTTAGTACTAGAAACTAAAATAACGTCATCAGGATAAGTCATAGGTTCCTGATATTGCGGGGATAGTCTATGGATATATAGTTTGTTCTGGGACTTGTAGTGAAATTTTGTGTAGAATATTTCTTCTTTTAACAACTTTCGTCTAAAACTAAATTTCATGTTACTTTCATGCATAAACTCGAAAAAGAACAAAATAAATTTATTCAAAAAATATTTGGGTGTTTTGTTGGCAAATTTGATGTATATATTTTCTTGATATATATTGTAAATACATATTTCATTTATTTGGCGACTTATATTGAAATTTGATGGAGAATATTTTTGTCCTTGACGTCTTCTTTCTAGAATGAAGTTTTGTGGGACAAAACGTAATAAACTCAGATAAAGTACAACATTAACCCTATAACGTGATTTTACTTTTGGCAGATTCCTGGCGTTTAGGTACGAGTAGAGTTTTGGTATATTCGGGGACCTATAGTATAATTTTATGACAAATAATTTTGTGGAATATTTTGATTTGATACGGTCTCATTTTAAGGAGTTTTTAAACTTTTTTGAAAAAATGGACCAAAAAGACCGCTTTAGTGACTCGCATGAGGGTTAATTTTTTCATAAAAAGATACCCCGCATTGTTGTCAGTAATATTGCCAAAGACGCTTTATACCTAAAATGCAAGGATTCCAAGGAATCTGATGTCGAATATTTCAAAACCTGTAGAAATGGGCGGAACTTGCCACGCCTATTCAGGTTACTTCCCGACGTAAACTTTCAAAACGCCGGTACACGTGTCTTTTTTTCGCTCCTCTTTCATAATCTGGCCGAATTATCTTGTAATTATTTTTTTGTGTTGTACAGTGTAATGATAATAATTATGAAAAGTTTGAAATCATTTTTAAAAATAAAACAAAAATCATTACCACATAAATACATATAGAATCCTTCCTCGAAATAAACCACGACAATGACATCAATTCATAGCCTGAAGGTAAGCTATTTTTGCTGATAGTCGTTAAATTAAATAGAGAGAGAGAGAGGGAAAGAATAAAATAAATCACTTTATTTTGCAATTTAATGTCTAAATTTACACTGAAATGTAAATTGGCAAAATGAATATTACTTTCTTAGTTCATTGTCACACACACTTTGTTGTTGTTGTTGTTGTGGAAGATGTTGTAGGTAGGTAGACGCATTCGTTTTCATTAAAACCTTTTAAGAGATTTGTAGTATAATTTAATAATACATATTCAAGACATGCATGCAAAGGCATGATGTAGGAGGACTGAGCTGGAAGTTTTTATAAATAAAATACCACTAGCTTTTAAGACCATTCTAGATTTTTAGGTTTATAGAAGACCATTAGGGGGACTTCTTTAATAAAGTTTTATATGTTCCCACCAGAAAACCAAACCAAAAAACAAAAATGACGGTTAGACGATTTTTAACCCTAAAATGCCGATTTTTAGTTATGACAACTGGCAAATGGAATTTAATAAAGCCACTGGGATTTAAATATCAATTCCATTGTGTATACGCCAAATAAATCCTCATAAAGAAGGTTAACCCTAAAAAACTATAATATAAATAGGCCAGTAATTAACCTCTTAAAACTACATTTGTATTAGTTTTGTTTAAAGGGTCACACCTAGTCGTGCAGCTTAGAAAACATAATTTTTAAGATTTTTTCCAAGAAAAGTATTTGTTTTCATGTGCAAATGCACATTTATATCTACCTTCAGTAATTTTTTGTTGAAGACTATTGCATAGTTTTGTGGCAAATGGCCATCTACGAGACACTGTTTTTAAAAAAAACTTCTAGCGGTGATCGCAGTATCTCGAAAACGACTGGAGGGATCATCACATATCTATTAGCTTATTAAGTATCTTGTCTTTAGACGACAATATTTAAAAACATTAATTTTTAAAAAATAGTGGACTTTCAAATTCGATTTGGATAGTTTTTGGCCAAAAAACGTTCAAAATTAAAAAAAATGGTTCTTAAAGAAAAGATTTTTATGTACTTAATAAAATTTTATAATTGTTCCACAAACATCCCAGAAGCGGCAAGTAAGGGTTGGGTAGTATTGTATCAATAAGCTCAAAAAAATATAACGGGTGATTTTTTATCTATTATCTTTTTGGCAACACTGGTTTAAACAGCTGACGCACGTTTCGTGTTTTGTTTCACTGCCAAACATCTTCAGTTTGGTCTATAATTTAACAATGAATCGTATTACAAACGAACAACGCTTGCAAGAATTGAAGCCGAACGACCTACCGCAATGTAGAATTTTTGGTGAATGGGCTCTTGGAAAGTTGGCCGAAGATCCACTTTTTTATCGAAAAATTGTGTTCAGCCGCCTAGATCGTGAGATTTAACGCCTTTAGACTATTTTTTGTGGGGCTATGTTAAAGCTCATGTCTATACACACATGCCCGCTTCAATTGACGCATTGGAAGACAACATTGATGCATTTATTCACGAGATACCGGCCGAAATGTTGGAAAAAGTATGCCAAAATTGGACTAAGCGGATGGACCATTTGAGGCGCAGTCACGGTCAACATTTGCATGAAATAATCTTCAAACAATAAATTATATGGACCGTTCTATCGATTCAAATAAAGATTTCATGAATTTTTATGAATTTTATGTGTTTTATTTTTTTTTGAAAAACTTTCTTATAGTTCTTAAAAAATCACCCGTTATGATCGGCTTTTTTCAAAACAGTGTTTCGTAGGTGGTCATTTGTCACAAAACTGTTTTGTATTATGAATTGCTAATTGTTTTCTTTACTTAACATTTTATGTTTTAACTTATATAGTAATAATTTGAGCTGAAATACGAGTTATTGTATTTGCCGATTTTTTGACGATTTGAAATACTATTTTGCTGCTTTGACGATTTTGGCTCCCGAAAAATTACAATTTTCGACCAAACTTATCTGGCATCACTGGTTGCCACAAACATCCCCGAAGGGACAAGGGAGACTTCTCTCATATCATTGAGAACACGGCGATTCATATTAGCTGAATGATATGGTACCGACTTTTTAGCCGAGTACGAATGCCGGACGTTATGGTGAGATGTATTTTTGCTAATGTTGAAAAAGAGAAAGAGAGTGCAAGGCGGGTGTGCTTAACACTTAATAAAAGATGAATCATTTTGAGATCTATTATTTATAGGACATCATTTGATAGGGTTGTATTTTGAGAACAAGTAGATGTGCTCTTACTTACTTAGCTGGCCCATTACAGAACATTTGGTCCGTCCATAAGCCGAACTAAGACAAGATCTCCAATTCCTTGTCATCTCTTCTTCTACTTGTGTGCTCCATCGAAGCCTTAGCCTTCCAGTTCTGCGTGCACCACCATTTGGAACGTGTTTATACGCCTTTTTAGAGGGTTCATCATCGCTCATTCTTATGCCATGGCCTAGCCAACGTAATCGTTGCATCTCGACGCGTTTATCTGTACTGGTGTCGTTGTACAGCAGATACGGCTCGTGGTTCATACGACGTCGATATTCACCGTCAACGCAGATTGGTCCGTAGATCTTTCGAATAATTTTTCTCTCAAACACACCAAACACTGCCTTGTCTGCTTGCGCAAATACCCAGGCTTCGGAACCATACATCAGCACGGGTAGTATCACTGTTTTGTAAAGCGTTATTTTTGTTTGACGAGATGTGGCTTTGTTTTTAAACTGTTTACTTAAGGTAAAGTAGCATCTGTTGGCCAATACAATTCTTCTTTTTATTTCACAACTGATGTTGTTTGTTGTGTTTACGGAGGTGCCGAGGTGACGAAGTCTTTTACTACCTCAAAATTATAGGAACCAACTTCCACTGTTGGTCCGAGCCCAACGAACGCATTGCGCGTCGACACCATCAACTTAGTCTTCTCGCCGTTTACCACCAGACCCACTTTAGCAGATTCTCCTTCGACCTTCATAAAGGTATCAGTTATTTCTTTTACTGATCGACCCATGATGTCTTTATCATCAGCATAAGCAAGTAACATGTGGCTATTGGGGTAGATTCTGTCATTACTTTTGCATCTCGTACAACCTTTTCCAGCAAGATGTTGAACAGGTCACACGAAAGGCTGTCTCCTTGTCTGAAACATCTTTTGGTACAGAACTGTAGGGAGAGGTTCTGTCCTTCATCAGCTCCTGCTGCCTTATTATTCTTTATTGCTGACTTTACCTCATGTTGGCTGGACGGTATACATTCAATACCATCTCCTGGGATTGGATCTATGGTAACTTCGCCGTCTTCGCTACTATTGGACACTATCTGAGCACACAATCTGTATCAGTTACCAAAGTACCTTGCTGGTCTCAACAGGAGGATCTGCCTGTACCAAATCCTTCAGTTTGATGTTTCACTCTTTGGTATAATTTTCGAACTACATTTTGGCTCCTGTACATCTCGAATTTTTCACACTACCGCTTTTCCATTTTTCTCTTTTTCCTGTAGAAAAGACGTTTCTCCGCTCTCCTCTATGCGTTTCTACTGATTGTAGAGTAGCCTATATGCCTAATTTTTTTTTCTTCGGTTGCAGCACGACGCTCCTGGTCATACCATGGATTCCGATTTTGCTTAATTAATTAATTTTAAATGAAAACTACTTACACCTGGAAAGTCTTTGCGGATTCTGAAACAGCAATGTTCATAGATGAGAAAGTCTTGTCGAAATGGTGGGGTTTTTAAACCTTACGGGCCATGTTCTCAGGAAATATGGACTTGCCCCATATAAAACTTGTACCAACGTAATGGCGGCAGCGAATACCAGTTGTTATAACAAAAATCAAAGCGATTCGGGATGCAGATCCTAAATTGAACTTTTCCGAAATTTTGTGTGGGAGGTACCCGAAGGAGTGGACCGATAGAGTCCATATTGGTAGAAATTTCACGATGTGCAAAGTATGGAACAAATCGGTTATTCCCGTCAAGAGTTATCGTGCAAAAAATTTGTCTGAACATTTTCGAACTTCGTGTTCTCCAGCCAGACTGACAGACGGACATTGCTAAATCGACACCAAATTGTCTGAAACGGATTTCGTCCAAACATACTTGGGGTCTAATACCATTATTTCGATGAGGCACATTTTGCCCGTATGAAAGTGAATATACACTCGTTAGCATAAACGTTGAGGGTATAATAATTTTGAAATATAGAAAAAAATGGTTGTGAGTTATGTCCGCGTTTTCTTTGATAGTTATATCCGCAATGCATATCACGCAAAATCACTTTAGGAGTTATTTCCGGGCACATGGACCAGCACTGACAAGTCTGGAATATGGTATAACCCAAACGGAGACTAAATACTTACTTACTTAGATGGCTTTTATATTAAACAGAACGTCTTGTTCCATAAGCCGAACTAAGAATAGATTTCCAAACGCACCGATCTTTTACTTTACTTCTCCAATTTTGGATGCCATGTTCTGTGATATCTTCTTCAACTTGGTCCTTCCATCGGAGTTTTGGCCTTCCCTTGGGGCGTATACCGTCGAGTGGCTCGTATTCAAATGCCTTTTTGTCGGGGGCATCTTTATCCATCCTGTTGACATGGCCAAGCCAACGCAATCGTTGTAGTTTGATACGTTTTACTATATCGATGTCGGTCGGCTGGTATAGCTCGTTGTTCATACGACGTCGGTATTCACCGTCAACGCATATTGGTCCATAAATCTTTCGAAGAATTCTTCTCTCAAACACACCAAGTTCTGCCTCATCTGCTTTCGCAAGTACCCATGCTTCAGATCCATACATAAGTACGGGTAGTATCAGTGTCTGGTAGAGCGTAAGTTTTGTTTGACGAGAGGTGGTTTTACTTTTAAACTGTTTACTTAGTCCAAAGTAGCATCTGTTGGCCAATATTATTCTTCTTTTGATTTCAAAACTGATGTTGTTCGTTTTATTTATGGCGGTGCCGAGGTAAATAAAGTCCTTTACTACCTCAAAATTGTAGTTTTGAACATCAACAGTTGGTCCGAGTCTACTGGACGTCTTGCGTGTTGATACCATAAACTTTGTCTTATCGCCGTTGACTGCCAGACCCACTTTGGCAGACTCTTTTTCAATTTTCGCAAAGGTGGCTGTTACGGATCGAGTAGATCGACCTATTATATCAATATCGTCTGCGTAGGCCAGTAACATTATATCCTTATTCTATATATAGTGCTATTTTTTATCTCTATCGGTATATACATTCGATTCTCGTATGACCTTTTCCAATAGAATGTTAAATAGGTCACACGATATGCTGTCACCTTGCCTGAAACCTCGTTTCGTTTCAAAAGGTTCCGAGAGGTTCTTTTTTACTTTAGCAACTGATCTTGTATTAGCCAATGTCATCCTGCATAATCTTATAAGTTTTGCAGGGATACCAAACTCAGACATGGCTTGAAACACCTTTGATCGAATTGGGCTTTCGAAGGCGGCCTTATAGTGGACGAACAGGTGGTATGTGTCGATCTGTCTTTCGTGGCTCTTCTCCAGTATTTGGCGCAGTGTGAAGGTTTGGTCAATTGTCGATATACCAGGTCTAAAACCGCATTGGTATGACCCGATTATGTTATTGACCATGGGTTTTAAACGTTCACACAGCACACTCGACAGCACTTTGTATGCGATTGGGAGCAGACTTATGCCTCTGTAGTTTGTACACACCGTCTTGTCTCCTTTCTTGTGTACGGGACATAGGGGGCTGAGGTTCCAATCGTTGGGTATGCTCTTTTCCTGCCAAATTTCGGTAATTAACTGATGCATACTCCTTATCAACATTTCTCCACCGGTCTTGAACAGTTCGGCGGGCAGCCCATCAGCTCCAGCTGCTTTATTGTTTTTCAGCCGATTAATTGCTGTCATGTCCTCGCTTTGGCTAGGTGGAAGACATTCAACGTCGTCGTTTGCGATTGGTTCTGGTGTATCTTCATCGCCGCCCATATTCGAAATGCTCCTTCCAGATCCTCAGTACGCTATCTGTATCAGTTACCATATTCCCTTCATGATCTTTGCAGGAGAATGTGCCTGCACCATACCCTTCAGTCTGCTGTTTTACACTCTGGTAAAATTTGCGGACTTCATTCTGACTCCTGAACATCTCGAGTTTCTCACGCTCACGTTTTTCTTGCTCTTTCTTTTTCTTCTGAAAATACGCTTCTCCTCTCTCCTCTTCTCCCGATATTTTTCTTTCGCGCTTCGAGTTGCTATTGAATGCAGGGTTGCTCTGTATGCCGCGTTCTTTTCTTCAGTAGCCTTACGGCACTCCTGATCGTACCATAGATTTTTAGGTGGTGGTTTTTGGTACCCAAGCACAGATTTTGCGGCAGTTTGAAGTGAGTGGGCGGTCATATGCTCTCTCAAGGCGCTCGTAGAATATATCGTTGGTCTGTTCATCTTTCTCTTCGGTCGGTGCATGGGCGCAGATGAGACTGATGTTAAAAAACTTTGCTTTTATTCGGATTGTGGCAATTCTCTCATCAACAGGAGTGAAGCTGGAGACGAGATTTTTAAGCCTCCTATTTACCATAAATCCAACACCTAGCTCATGTTTCGTTTCATGGCAGCTATAATACAGTCCGTAATCGTTTGTTATTTTTACGTCTGCCCGGGTGAGTTACTAGCCCAACGCCCAACCCAAGTTTTTAACGTTCTTATGGGTGAACGCGCGGCACATGTTAGCGCACTACCTTCAACGGATGTTAAAGGTGACACCACGGGGAGGTCAGTGTCCACTTGAGATGAAAGAGGGACCAAGATAAATCCTGGGCTTTGTCATGTTAAAGCCGGTCAAGACCGTTGCTTGGTATCATTCATCCCCTACGTCACCAAAGGAGACTAAATAACAAATTTCAAATATAGCCATTTTTGAAGGCTAATGCTTCTAAACCCGTTAAGATACCGAAAATTTGTCGATATCGTTCTATATTAAAAAGTGGATCTGTCCTGAAAGATTTATTGGATAATGAGGGTAAACCCTTCCTGTCCCGATAGTTCTCTGCGGAACTGTTTTATTCATTCAACTTGGACCAAATCCCGAATGCCAGCCATTTTTGAGGTATAGTGTGGCCAAAACCGTAGAAAAACACAGACTGACGAACATTGATATATCGACTTAGAATTGTATGCTGATCAGTAATACACATACATTAGAGTGACCCAAAAAACAAAATTTCTTTTATCACGAAAATTATCTTAAGGCTGTAACAATCGAAGAAAAAACTTTATCAGTTCCTTGTTGTGGCTAAAAAACGATTTCTGCAAAAAATTATGACGATGGGTTTACGATAACTCGTGCAACCTGACCTATCTTTATTTCCATTGTACTTTGTATGGGGGCTAAATGTGAATTTTCAGAAAATGGCCACAATTACACTGTACAACAAAATCGAACTTTTTTCAAAATTACAAGAAACCCCGCACAGATTATGAAAGAGGGCCGAAAAAAAGGAGACACGTGTATCGGAGTTTTGAAAGTTTACGTCGGGAAGTAACCTAAATAGGCGTGACAAGTTCCGCCCATTTCTACAGGTTTTGAAATATTCGACATCAGATACCTTGGAATCCTTGCATTTTAGGTATAAAGGGTCTTTGGCGATATTGCCGACAACAATAAGGGGTATCTTTTTATGAAAAAAATTAACCCTCATCCGAGTCACTAAAATATTTTGTTAGGAAAATGACGTTACAAAATTAGATATTATAGGTAGAAATTGTTTGTTAAACTTTAAGACTCTTAATTAAAATTTATTCCATACTGAGTCAAAATCTCCTACAAAACCTCACTTTTTGGGGGTTGTGTCAAAAGAAGAAATGTTCCAATTCAAATTTCATTATGAGTCTCTGAACAAAAGAAATTTGTAGCTATAATATTTAACATCTCCAGAAGCGTTCGCTTTTTATATATGATTTAGGACCATATTCTACCGTTTTTATTCACATTTTCGTTATCTGCGGTCACAAAATATATTTTATTGAAGTTTTTTTGATAATAAATTCTTTCAGAAGATTATGTGTGCTCGATCCAAACTGTTTCTGAAATATCTATGGTGAATATATATAGGGAAAATATTGCTAACTCAGATCGGACTTTGAAAAATTACGTATTTTAATACTATAAACTAAAATAACGCCATCAGGATAAGTCATAGGTTCCTGATATTGTATGTGAAAATTGCGGGGATAGTCCACGGCTATTGTCCAGTGAATATATATATCTGACATACGAGTCCTAACATCCATGGTTTTGGCATGGTCCTAAATACTCTAATGATGGCTCTGATAAAATGGAAAAAAGGGACCCCTTCAGTGACTCGCATGAGGTTTATTTTTTTCATAAAAAGATATCCCGCATTGTTGTCAGCAATATTGCCAAAGACACTTTATACCTAAAATGCAAGGATTCCAAGGAATCTGATGTCGAATATTTCAAAACCTGTAGAAATGGGCGGAACTTGCCACTCCTATTTAGGTTACTTCCCGACGTAAACTTTCAAAACGCCGATACACGTGTCTTCTTTTTTTCGGTCCTCTTTCATAATCTGGTCGAATTATCTTGTAATTAATTTTTGTGTTGCACAGTGTTATCTTCCAATCGATGTAACAAATCTACCAGTTCATTGTTGTGACTAAAAAACGAATCCTACAAAAATTCATGAAAATCGGGCCAGATTTTGATATTGCTCCAATATGTATATATGGCCATTTATAGGTATTTTAGACCCTATAATATTGCTAACATAAACATCTGACCGGATTTTCATAAAGAGCGATTTTCCAAAAATTCGCTTTTGGCCCCCATACATAGTACTGTGGAAATAAAGATCGATCAAGGGGCACGGTTTATCGTTAACCGGTCGTTATAAATTTTTGCAGAAATCGTTTTTTAGACACCACAATCAACTAGTAAAGTTTTATCATCGATTGGACAATAATTACGGCTTTTAGAGAATTTTCGTAAAAATGCACCTTTGGGCCCATACAAATCACAATGGAAACAAAGATCGCTAGGTTGGCATGGGTTAACGTTAACCGATCGCCATAGAATTGCATACACAAGGTTTTTGGATCAAATGGAAAAAATTTAGGGCGTTGGAAATCAACACAAAAAAAAAATAAGAAATTTGGTTTTTTTTTGGTTCTCTGGCGAATATTTTGATGTGTTACAAACGAAGTGACAAAGTTAGTAACTCTCCTATCTTATGGCGAAGGGTATAATATCATATAAATTTATTAGATTTTTTTTTCTTTTTTTCGAACCCCACCTCGTATACATTTGTTGGAATATTCCATCGTTTGTGTGTGCTCGCTCATGCTTTCATGCGATTAGTCTCGCCTTGTTATGGAAAATCACAAACCAATGCGAATTACTGGCTATTGAGAGTAATTTAATGTTCAACAATCCTCAATAACAGAAATCTGTGATCAGCTCCGGAAAACTATGATTTATTTAAATTAATTGTTCGTCTGCCTAACAAATTATACACAACAACAGCAACAGTGTTTGTGTATCTATATTTTTGCCAATAAATATTATGTATAACTTTATCTCTTAATATCAAGATACAGGTGAACACTGTTATAAAGAACTGACTGGTGAAATGTATTCTACAAATGACACAAGGAGAAGGGCAAGTTAAGTAATTCTTGATTTTATTGTTCATTTATTTGTCATACTTGAAAAACTGAGATTATCTTCTAGTCGGTATTCAACCACATTTTCGGGTCTTAATATAAGTGTCTTTCTAAAAAATATTATCTAGATTTCCTGCTATATCGGAAGTTTAGTTTAGGATGATACAAAATTCCCCTCTTAATGGATATCAATGTCTAAATACCCATAAGATGTCGTGAATATCTATGATAATACATCTCCAGAAAACAATTTTAATATCGGAAATTGTCACATAAATTTGTAAAAAATCTAAAAATCCTATAACTGCTTCTGTATACTGCAGCAATGCTAGCCTTTGCACAACCGAGGTTGGGCGCCACTTGTTCTTTTTAGAATATTGTCTACATCTCTCGGTTTATTAAAATCCCCTTCCTTGATATAAAGCCTTAAAATTTCCTCTCCTTACTGATGAAATGCGATCGATATTATTTCCTCTTAATTTTGTCAATATCTATACAAAATCTTGTGCGTTAGAGATGTCGTATAAGTAATATCAGCACTTATACGTATATATATCACAAAAACTGTCTTTAACGTATTTTACACTCAACCAATTTAATCGCATTTATACAAAATATTTTCATTTTAGACTTAAGTGATTTTTATTGTCCACCACCCCCACGTGTATGTGTGTGTTTGCCTACACAATGTTGAGGTTTTATTCCACAGTGCTGAGTCATGTCATAGCAGACAATAACATATCATAATCACTTTGTACAATGATGATAATCAACTGTGATTGTGCTAATATCAATTTATGCCTGACATCTGAATGAAGAAGATGTATAAATGGAGCATTTTATAAATGTTGTGTGTTTAGCTTACTTTTAGCTCATTTGTTTATTCGAGTATTGCGTTTTTAAGCTGTTAAGAAATATAGACATGCTACTATACGATTAATCCGTCGGTGGTTGGGCATTCGGTGCAGAAGTCGGTGTTTTTTATGATTGTCAAAATTACAAATGCGGCAAAACCGCATAACCCACATGTCAGAAAATTAAACTGACTATAAAGATCTAACCACAGTCTATACAGTCGGACAATAAGCCCAGCTGATTGTTATGTTTGTTGTCAAAAACGTTATTGTGATTTAAAATACAAAGAAACTTAAATCACAATAATGTAAAATCTATTATGTTTGTTGTCAAAAGCTGTTAACAGAACTCTGAATGGTCGACCTTCTGTAGGCCTTGGATCTAACAAAAAACTTTAAAAATAAATACTAAACAAGTAAGAAAGCATCAGTCAGTTGTAGAGAATTTTCACAGCTTTAAGATTTTCTTAGGTCCCATATCGATAAGACTTACCGTATTCAAGCAAAATCGCGAAACCCTAACAAAAAACCTAAACATGTAAACTGAGCTTCTTTATTTCAAAAATGGTACAGGCTGGGAACAAACGATAAACGTCAATCCTATAGAGAATTTTAACAGCTACAAAATTTTCTTTAGCTCCATTGCCATTGGACTTGCGGTTTCCACGCAAAATCGTGAAAACCTAAAAAACACCTAAAAATGTGAATTTTGACCGCGATTTATTTAAAAATCCCTACAGCGATTTTTTCTTGTTTTTTGATTTTTCTCATCTATGAACACTGCTGTTTCAGAATTTACAAAAACTTTCCCTGTGTAAGCGGTTTTCATCAAAAGTTAGTTAAGGCGCACCCTTCATGACATTGTTTTATAAAGGGGCGATACAGTCAGTCCATTGTGCCAATTTTAACTTCTATATCTCAAAAATGGTATAAACTGCGAGAACACCATAAAGGTCGATCTTGTAGAGAATTTTCATAGCTACAACAATTTCTTTAGTCCCATTATGATTGGACTTGCAGTTTCTAAGCAAAATCGCGAAAACCTAAACAACCCCTAAAAATGTCAACTTAAATCGCGATTTATTTAAAAAGCGCTCCGGCGATTTTTTTTGTTTTTTGATTTTTCTCATTTATGAACATTGTAGTTTCAGAATCCGCAAAAACTTCCAAGGTGTAAGCACCTTCCATTTAAAATTGTTTCAAGAGCACCGTGAGTAATTATGTCGTATATAAAATATATTGATTTTGTATCACGAGTAATACCACACGAGACATATACTAAACATTTTTACCCTCAGCATTTATGCTAACGAGGGTATATACACTTTCATACCGGCAAAATATTTTGCCAGCATTTGGAAGTGAGTTTCTCACTCCCTCGCCTAAGACGTCACTCCGAAGACATGCCAAGGAAGATAAAAGACGATCGTTGGTGAATTACACAAAAAATGCCTATAGCATTATAATAATTATCTTTTATCGCGCGTGGAGACACTTCTAAGTGACGCCTGAGTTACTTAAAAGGCGATTGTTTACATTTATTTAAGAATTCAAAACATTTGAACAAATATGGGACATTTGTCTATCTGATAATTATATGAGACGGTGGCGCAGTGGTAAGCATACTCGCTTTGCACTCAGAAGGTCCGGGTTCGCTTCCTAAGTCAGGCAGAAAAACAACATCACAGTTTTAAAACAAGTAAGAGAGGGCTATAGTCGAACGGGCCGACCATGTGATACCCTACACCACTTGCCCTGAACATTAGTTGCACGGAATTTATTATATATTATTGCGACACGTTATATTTCGTTTTAAATTTTGCATTAAGAACGAGACTAAAAGCATTTAAAAATAGCATTAGATGACTTTTAGCGAATTGACCAAAGAACAAGTAAGAGAGCATCAGTCAGCTATATTGATTTTGTATCACGAGTTCGTTTCAAAATTCGTGTGAATCTGTAGTACCGTAATGAGGGGCTATACCAAATCACAGAGGTGTACCAAAAATTTTTAGTAAACAACCTTCTAATTCATACGAGTAGAGAACTCTAAATACTAAATTACGTTAAACTAAGTTTGGAGGCAATTTTTTTAAAAAAAAGTTTGAGAGTTATCTTGCGTATCAGACACTTTAGTATGTGCCGGCAGGGTTTTTTGGAGCTTTCGCACGCAGAAAAATTTATGTTAGTTTGGGACCGGTTGCAAACAAATATATGTTTGGATCCAAACATAATATGTTTGGGTCCAAACAAATATATGTTTGCAACATTTTGTAACATATCTCAATTTGATATGTTTGGGTAAAACAATTTTTTTATGTTAGAACCTTTTTTTCATGGGTGGAGAGAGGATGTTTGTCAACGAGAGTAATAACAGTGCTCTCGCGGCTGTGGGTATTGTATAATAGAGACGTAGAAGCGAAGAAGGGGGCTGTGGTGGCATGTATGCGTCAAACTCGTGTGTTTCTTGTTTTGTTGTTGTTAACCAACTTAGCTGGCGAAGAAGAAAAGAAGAAATGATATGAATTATATTGTTTTTCTTTCTTCAGTGTTTTAGTTGCCTTTGTAGAGTCAAGACGGTAAAGTGAGTGAATAAATCAGTGTTTTGTGTTTCTTAAAGAAATTGTGCTTTTTAGTAAATTAAATGCCCAATACATTTTATAATTGGAAATTTTATAATTGAATCAATAAGGTGAATGGAAATATTTTATTGGACAAGGAATAAATCGCATTTAATATTGGTAATTACATACATACTTATGTATATTTGAAATATGGCATATCCATATTTATTTATTACATTACCTAATCATTTGATTCTAGATGCCGATTCCCCGCTGATGATTTCAACTTGAGGACAATTTGTTTTATTTCACAACTAAGGAGAAGCGTTCAACTACGTTTCTATATATTTTTCCTTTATAAAAGTGTGACTATTTACAAATTATTTCAATCAATTTTTCTTTTATTAAAGTGTGTTATGTATTTCTTTGGAATTTTGTATGTACCTATGTGTTTGTTGTTCTTTTGCCTTTCAATAAAAAACCACAACTTTTTTTTTTTTTAATTTTTTAATCGATCTTTATGATCTATTATGCAAGTGAAAAAGGAAAGCCGACGATTCGAACCCACACACCCACCACTATGTGACATGCATGTTTCGTCTTCGGTAAAGACTCTTCAGACATATCGGATGTGGAGCGGCTTCGATGTCCTCGAACTTTTCTTCTTTCAAATGCATTTTTGTTTTGTATTTTACAACAACAATGAGGATTTTCCCATTTAGTTGTGCTTTCATGACAAACGCTTAGCGCTGCCTTTGAAACAACATTTGTGTGTATACTATAGAGATAGCCAGTGAGTTCTTACTGAGAGCAATTGAGCACACATTTTAAAGTGTTTTACATTGTATTTTACGCTCCCTTGCTCTCAGTAAGCGCCCACTGGTGCATGTGTTTGTTTTTTTTGTGCCTTTTGGGTTTGTATTTTTTTGCACCCAAACATATAAAATGTTTGCACCCAAACATAAAATTGTTTCCACCCAAACATATCTTTGTTTGCACCCAAACATATATTTGTTTCCACCCAAACATATATTTGTTTGCAGACCCAAACATATATTATGTTTGGGACTGTTGCAAACATATATATGTTTGCTGCAAATTATGTTTGGGACATATGTTAGAGAGGCCGTTTTTTTGTGTGCGGCTATTTCAGGAAGTATGGACTACGGAAAAAATTGTATCGTTGTGAAAACAACATTCTGCAAAAAATTTTAATAGATCCGAGACGAGTCACACTGTACTTGTTCAAAATTTTTTGTAAGAGGTACCCGCAGGTCGGGACCGATATAGTCAATACAATGTGCAAAGTTTGCACAAATCAGAAACTCCCGGCGAGAGTTATCTTGCGAATTTGTCATTTCAGTTTGTGTCGCCAAGGTTTCTTGATGCTTTTAGGCCATTATCTCAGGACGTATGGCCTTACTAAGGTATAAGGAATAATAGATTTATCGTCCGCACAATTTTACAGAAAATTTGTGAACTTTTGTGTGGGAAGAAGAAGTGGGTCGATATGGCCACTTTTCGAACTGAAACTAATTTCGGGAGAAACATTACGAACTTCAAAATTTGATTGCACCAGCCAGAAAGACGGACAGACAGGGCTAAATCGACTCCAAATTGTCTGAAACGAATTTCCGCCAAACATACTTGGAGTTTAAAACAATTATTTCGATTAGGCACATATTTGGTCGAATCAAAGTGTATAAACTGTCGTTAGCCTAAAGGCTGAGGTATATAAATACTAATATTTCGGGCTATTGCATTGCTTTTTACCAAAGGTGGTACACAAACTTCAGACCCATTTTCTAGCATGCGGTAAATATAGTTTCTTGCAAGCCAAAATGATAAAGGAACCCACTTATATGTTCGACAATAGTAGTTTTGTTATTTAACCGGTATATTGCTACAACGGATAGGTCAAAAGTTAGTTTTCAAGTTTCGCGTTTCTAATTTGTCGGAATATGCCCCCAAAGGTTTAAAATATGGAACAAAAACTAAATTTGAATATTTTTCCCACGAGAATTAGGGTCAATTTCAATCGCTAACTACTATACTATTATTATCGAAGATGATTGGCATTCTCCTTGACCAAAACTCTTACGTCGTGCAAAAATGTCTCAGTTCTGAGCTATAACTGCGATATCTAGAGTGATTATTATTACACTACACAACTAAAACTGTGGGATCCCTGTATAAAATAGGTTGTAACTCTGTTATCTGACCACGCTTATCAACATAATTTGTATCAATGGAAAGGTCAAGAGTTCCACTTTCAAATATAACTAACGTTGGAGGAACATGTGTTCCAGCAATAAAGATATATTTATTATACTAAAAATTTTATCAATTTTCACACAAAAGTTTTGGCTAATTTAGCCCACTAAATATTATCTGACCATTATCAACAATTGCAGGCATATTCTTTATCGTAAACCCAAACTTTAATTAAAATTTCGCGCCAATCAGACTACCATTGCGACCTACAGAGCCGCTAAAAAATTGAATAAAAGTTTTGTTTTTGGTCCATTTCACCCGCTAAATATTTCACGATCATAGCCAAAAACTATAGGGGTATATTTAATGGACGGACGGACGGACATACATCTCAAAATCGCTTTATCTCGTCGATATATTTCGCGGTGTTACATGAATTTTTCAAAAAAAAAAAAAAAAAAAAACAAACTTATAATATCCTTTCCACATTGTGGTGTAGGGTATAATGACAAAGTTAATGTAGACGGAAATTTCAAAGAATAAATTCTCCAAAAGAGAATGGAAGAACAAAAAACAAATAAAAAATTAAAATATAAAAAATAAATAGAAAAAAATATATAAAGAAATATTTTTTTAATTCCAAAAACTATCGCGGAAACGATCTCCAAGATGTGTCCCTAGAGTGACTTCTAAGACGGCACGCCGGCGTGGTTCATTTCTTTACAACGGAGGTCACTTCAGGGTGACTTCCGCAACTATCGCCGCCACTGTTTTCATCGCCCTGGGCGACACGCCTAAGTCATTTCCGCGATAGTTTTTGCTTGCAGGGGTGTGCCTCATCAATGGTATGTTTGGACGAAATCCGTTTCAGACAATTTGGAGTTGATTTAGCCATGTGCATCCGTCTGTCTGTCTTGGTCCAAAATTTGGATTTCGTAATATTTTGTCCAAACTTAGTTTATCGGTTCACTCCTTCCGGTACCTTCCCCACAAAATTTAAAAAATGTTCGGACAATTTGTGCGCACTACACCTTTTTCAGATGTAATTCGAAACATTTTAGTTGTAATTCGTAACATTTCATTTGTAATTCGAAAATTCTATTTGTAATTCGTAACTTTCCATTTGTAATTCGAATTATTCCATTTGTAATTCGAATTATTCTATTTGTAATTCGAATTATTCCATTTGTAATTCGAATTATTCTATTTGTAATTCGAATTATTAAATGGAAAAAATGCAATTACAAATGGAATAATTCGAATTTCAAATGGAATATTTCGAATTACAAATGGAATAATTCGAATTACATATGGAATAATTCAAATTTCAAATGGAATAATTCGAATTACAAATGGAATATTTCGAATTACAAATGGAATAATTCGAATTATAAATGGAATAATTCGAATTACAAATGGATTTCTCGAATTACAAATGAAATGCTACGAATTACAAATATAATTCTCGAATTACAATTAAAATAATTCGAATTACATCTGAAAAAGGTGTATAACTCTTGAAGGGAGTAACCGATTTGTTCCATAATTTCGACAATGTACAGTTTAGGACCTGCTCTCGAATCGCTTTGATTTTTGCTGTATCAACTTGTATTTACATTTCCCTATACGACGGTACAAGTTTCATCAGGGGCAAGTCCATACTTCCTCAGAAAATAGCCCGAAACTTACAAAAAAAAAACCCCTATGACACCTTGTGTAGTGGTTGGAGAGCACGATAACTCTCGAACGGATCTGCCGATTCGATCCAAAATTTGGTCTTCGTAATATTTTGTCTAAATTTAGTTTATGTTCGAAGATAAGCCATATCGGTCCACTCCTTCAGGTACCTCCCCCACAAAAGTTCAAAAAAGTTCGGAAAAATTGTGCGCACGATAACTCTTAATGGGAGTGATCGATTTGGTCCATACATTACACATCCTAATATATCTAACAGATATATTTCAGGTTGGAATATGGTTTATATTTGTCCATTCCTTCGGGTGCCTCCCACACAAAATTTGGGACAAGTTCACTTTACACGGTGTGCCTTAACCAAATTTAAATTGAAGGTGCTTACACCTGGGAAGTTTTTGCAGATTCTGAAACTACATACAATGCTCATAGATGAGAAATATCAAGAAACAAAAAAATCAAATAAATCGCGATTTAAGTTCACATTTTTAGGGGTTCTTTAGGTTTTCACGATTTTTCTTGGAAACCGCGAGTCCTATGTAAATGTGCCTAAAGAAAATGTTGTAGCTGTGAAAATTCTCCACAAGATTGACCTTTATGATATTTTCGTAGGCTTTACCGTTTTTGAGATATTGAAGTTCAAATTGAGGCAATGCAGTGACTGTATCGCATCCTTATAAAACAATATCATGCTCAGTGCGCCTTAACTAACTTTTGATGAAAACCGCTTACACATGGAAAGATTTCGCGGATTCTGAAACATCAATGTTCATAGATAAGAAAAATAAAAGAAACAGAAAATATCGCCGGAGGGATTTTTAAATAAATCGCGATCAAAATTCACAATTTCAGGTTTTTTTTTAGGTTTTCACGATTTTGCTTGGAAACCGCAAGTCGTATCGAAATGAGTCTAAAGCAAATGTTGCAGCTGTGAAAATTGTCTACAAGACTGACTTTTAGGTTTTTTCGTAGGTTTTACCATTTTTGAGATATAGAGGTTCAGCTCAAATTTTTAGGTTTTTATCTTAAGTCTTCGAGATTTTGCTTGGAAGACGCAAGTCATATCAAATTGGGACTAAAGAAAATGTTGAAGCTGTGAAAATTCTCTACAAGATTGGATGATTTATTTTTTTCCTAGGTTGTACCATTTTCAAGATATATAAGTTTAATTTGGGAAATTGCGGTAATGACATTATTTTATAAGGAGGCAATACAGTCAGTACATTGTCTCAATTTGAACTTCTATATCTCAAAAACGACAAAACCTACGAAAATATCATAAAGGTCAATCTTGCGGAGAATTTTCACAGCTACAACATTTTCTTTAGGCCCATTTACATAAGACACGCGGTTTCTAAGCAAAATCGTGAAAACCTAAAGAACCCCTAAAAATGTGAACTTAAATCGCGATTTATTTGAAAATCCCTCCGGCGATTTTTTTTGTTTCTTGATATTTCCCATCTATGAGCATTGTAGTTTCAGAATCTGCAAAAACTTCCCAGGTGTAAGCACCTTCCATTTAAAATTAGTTAAGGCACACCGTGTTTAAGACCTGCTCTCGAATCACTTTGATTTTTGTTGAAGCAATTTGCATTCGCTGCCTCAATTACGACGGAACAAGTTTTTTCAGGGGCAAGTCAATAGTTCTTGAGAAAACTGCCTAAAAGGTGTAAAAACCCCCTATGGCACCATATGTAGTGGCTGGAGAGCACAATAACTCTCGAACGGATCAACCGTTTTGGTCCAAAATTTGGCCTTCGTCTTTGTTGTCCAAACTTTGTTTCAGTTCGAAGATGGGCAATACCGGTCCACAACTTGCGGTACTTTCCCTCAATATTTAAAAAATTTCACTAAAATTGTATGCACGATATCTCTTGAACGGGGCAATCAATTTGGTCCAAATTTTGGATCTCCTAATACTTTATCCAAATTTAGTTTAACTTCTAAAATGGTCCATATCGGTCTTCTCCTTAGGGTACCTCCCCACAAAAGTTCAAAATTTGTGTTTAAGTGCAGTTTAGGGTCTGTTCGAAGATCCGTTGGAAATGTATACCGATGTTGGTCGTTGTGGTCCTGTTTACAGCGATATTCTATTTTCCGTGGATATGTCCATGCTTCTTGGCATACTGGTCTAAAAGTTCTACGCTGACCCACTGAAATGACTAGTGGGCGCGATATCTATCGAAAAGATATGACTCCCAAAATAAGATCCACTTCTATAATGGATTAATCCTAATCCACATTTTTGTCGGCGAGCTCAAATCTCCAGCTGATACTTTTTTAGTTGTTAGTAACCAAACTTCTTCATTAAGGACAAGAAATATTAAATTACGTTAAACTAAGTTTGGAGGAAATTTTTGAAAAGGTTTTACAGTTATGTTGCACTTTAGCCATTTTAATATGAGCAGGGTTTTGGAGCTTTTGGCCCATTATCTTAGGAAGTATTGACTTACTCCGGACAAAAATTGTACCGTCGTAAATGAGGGCGATAGAACAACCTACTGAAAAAAGAATTAAAAAGATGCGAGAGGAACTCTTAAACTTCACTTTTTCCGAATTTTGTGTGGGAGGTACCCCGAGGAGTCCACATTCTAACGTGATACATGACTGGATGAAATAATACGATGTGCAAAGTCTGCACCAATCAGAAAGTACCTGCTGGAATTATCTTGCTAATTTAGCATTTTGGTTGGTGCCGTCAGGGTTTCTTGGAGCTTTAGACCAATATCTCAGGAAGTATGGACTTGCGCAAGAAAAAAATTTACTGTCGTAAAGGAAGCCGCAAGGACAACATACTGAAACAAATTTCAAAACAATCCGAGAGGAGCTCTTAAACTTCACTTTATACGAATTTTGTGTGTAAGATACCCGAAGGAGTGGACCGAACCCGATCTAAATACGGAAGGAAAAATACGATGTGTTTGGACCAAATCGATTGTTCTCTTCGAGAGTTATCGTGCGCAAAATTTTAGCAAAAATATTGACTATTTTTGGGGGAGATATCCAAAGGAGTGGACCGAATTCAAACTAAGTTTGAACCAAATATTACGATGGCCAAATTTTGCACCCAATCGGTTGAGCCATTAGAGAGTTATCGTGTACTCAACCAGCCAAGCCTGTCAGGCGGACAGAAATTGCTAAATCGAATCCAAATTGGGGTCTAAGACCATTATTTGGATGAGACAAATTTCGCCCGTATGAAAGTGTATATACCCTCGTTAGTATAAAGACTGAGGGTATAAAAACAAAACAAGAGAGAACACCATGATATCCAATGTTTCCTCTGCAGAAATCTATAGCCAAATTAATCCCAAACTTCTGATATAGACATTACATTTTATCGAAATGAGGTTCTGAAATGCGCTGACCTTTGTTCGGGAATATGAGCAACATGAAAACAAAATCTGTTTGGATAGCATTACAGGACCATTTATAGCAATTCACGAATAAAACAACGTGTAATCCAGATCATAAGGACTACATGCGATAATTATACCCTCAGCCTTTAGGCTAAAGAGGGTATTTACACTTTGATACGACCAAAAATGTGCCTCATCGAAATAATGGTTTTAGACCCCAAGTATGTTTGTACGATATCCGTTTCAGACAATTTTGAGTAGATCTAGCAATGTCCGTCCGTCTGTCTGTCTGTCTGTCTGGCTGGCTGGTGCGCACGATAACTCTCGAACGGATCAATCGATTCGGTTCAAATTTTGGGTATCGAAATATTTTGTCCAGATTCGATTTAAGTTCGAAGATGGGCCATATAGGTCCACTCCTTCAGGTACCTCCCCCACAAATGTTCAAGAATTGTCGCAAAACTTGTGTGCACGATAACTCATGTAGGGAATAACCGATTTGGTCCATACTTTGCACATCGTGTAATTTCTACCAAACTTAGATTAGGTTCCAATATGGACTCAATCGGTCCACTCCTTCGGGTACCTCACACACAAAATTTCGGAAAAGTTCAGTTTAGGACCTGGTCTCGAATCGCTTTGATCTTTGTTTACGCAAGTTGTATTCGCTGTCCTCTATATGACGCTGTAAGTTTCATTAGGGGCAAGTCCATACTTCCTCAGCAAATAACCTGAAAGGTGCAGAAACCCCAATGACACGGTGTGTAGTGGTTGGAGCGCAAGATAACTCTCGAACGGATCTGCCGATTCGGTCCAAAATTTGGCTTTCGTAATATTTTGTCCAAACTTAGTTCAAGTTCAAAGATGGATTATATCGGTCCACTCCTTCCGGTACCTACCCCACAGAAGTTCGAAAATGTTCGGAAAATTTGTGCGTACGATAACTCTTGAAGGGAGTAACCGATTTGGTCCATACTTTGCACATTATGAAACTTCTACCAGACTTAGATGAGGTTCCAATATGGACTCAATCGGTAAACTCCTTCGAGTACCTCCCACACAAAATTTCGGAAAAGTTCAGTTTAGGACCTGCTCTTGAATCGCCTTGGTTTTTGTTGTACCATCTTGTATTCACTGTCCCCTATACGAAGGTACAAGTTTTCTCAGGGGCAAGTCCATACTTCCTGAAAAAATAGCCTGAAAGTTGAAAAACAAACCCTATGACACCATGTTTATGGGTGGAAGCGCAAGATAATTCTCGAACGGAAATGCCGGTTCCGGCCAAAATTTGTCCTTCGTAATATTGTTTCCAAACTTAGTTTTAGTTCGTAGATAAGCCATATCGGCCCACTCCTTCAGGTACCTACCCCAGTGACCGATTTGGTCCATACTTTACACATTATCATAATATCTACCAGATATAGATCAGGTTCAAATATGGACTATATTTGTCCACTCCATCCCTTACCTCCCACACAAAATTTTGGATAAGTTCACTTTAAGACCTGCTATTGAATCACTTTGATTTTTATTGAAGCGACTTACATTCGCTGCCTCAATTACGATGGTAAAAGTTGTTTCAGGGGCAAGTCCATACTTCCTGAGAAAACAGCCCGAAGGGTGTAAAAACCCCCTATGGCACCCCCATGGTCTATGTCGGTCCATTCCTTTAAGTACTTTTTCAGCAAAATTTTTGAACTTTAATCCTAATCAATATTTTTGTCGGTTCATACGAGACCAAAATTTTGAAACCCCCTAAATACATAAGTTTTTTGTGAAAAAAAGTGTTTCAATTTGCACAGGCTGAGGGTATATCTCTGTCGGCAAAGCCGACTGATACTTTTTTACTTGTTATTTTGAAGAATTCAAGACCAGGTTTTAACCAGAGTGTTCCGAAAGCCTTGCACCAGTAGTAGAAGACCAGTAGTTCTGTTCATACAAATTCAACTGGTTTCTTCAAAGAAATCCAGTCGATTTTCTCAGAGTAGATCTATATGACTTCTATAAAACGCCAGTAGGAATTATGAAGAAGATATGTTGGTCTTCTTATTAATGATCCGTAAGATTTCTCATTATGGGAAGACCAGTAGGTCTTCTAAGAAGAAAATACAGAGGAAAAGAGTAGAGTAAAACAAGCATTAAGTTCGGCCGGGGCAGAACTTTTTATCCCTCCCACCGAAAAATGTTCGGAACTTATATGGAATAATTAATTTTCACAAATTTAAGTGGAGATTTATTGAGCTTGGAGAACCCTAAATACGAATTTTTAGCTAATTCGGTCAGCTAAAAACGGGCGTTACCATTATATGGGGGCTATGTCCACAATTTTTGATAGAAACGTTTTTAACCACTGGGAAACATAAATGACAAAAGCCCGAAAATGTAGATAAAAAGTAAAAAATCTGCTACCGTTTTATGGGTCTGAGCACTGGGAATCTAAAATGACAAATTACCGCTATTTTGGTAAAAATGTGGCTAAAATTCTCAAAATACAGAAAATCGGAGGTACCATGGGGGCTATACGAGTATCAAAACATGGACCTATACTAACAATTGTTACTGGAGAAGTTCCTTGACTGCAGGCAATTTTAAATGGCAAATAAGAGTTAATTCGGTTTAAAATCCTCAAAATTCTGAAAAGCGGGAGGTACCGTTATATGGGAGCTATACCAAAATATGGACCAATTTCGACAAGCAAAACATTTCAGTATATTTTCAGATTATTTTGAGTAACGGTTGCAGAGATATCGCGCCTTGAAAAAGTTGAATTCTGGGTGAAACTATATGCAAAGAAATACTCATAACTTCTATGATATGGATCCAAATAAAAAAAATTTGTATTTTGTATTTTTGTGTTTTCAGAGTATTGGAAAAAATAATTATGGTAGGTATCTTCTTTTGTGATATCTTCTTTACCTTTCGTGATATCAAAAACACGTGTTATACCATTAGAAGACATGGAAAAAAAACAATTACAAATGTCAATATATTCATTATATGAAATATGTAATGGGTGGGGTGCCCACGCCATGATAGGGGTGTGGTGGCTTAATGTCAGAAATTTGTTATGATTAGCTTTAATTCTTTATGCCACAGATATATCACACTATAATGTGACTTTAAAATTGAATATTATGCCAAACGTAACTTATTTTAGTAATATTATGATTTTTTGTACCTAAATTCAAGGTACCTACTCCACTTAAATTTAGTATCATTTCTGATTATTGAATAGAAAATATGATCCTTTCTTGCATAATGCTGATATTTAAGGTAGAAGAATGGTAAATTGCAGATTTAAAGTCCGTTGGTGAATGTTCCATTATATGGGGTCTCTGACGAATATTTTGATGTGTTAAAAGCGGAATGACACCCTCCATTTTATGGTGGAGGGTATAAATACCAAGAGTTTTAAAAAATGCCACTTAATTTTCACGTGGCTACATAAAAAGCTTACATTTTGAACCACTTATCCTACTTTCCCAAAAAGTTGTTAAATTTCATAGACATGGTAATACAGTTGTATGGATGTTATTTAATACAGTAAGCTTTCTAATGTTTAATGAAAATGTTATCTAACAGAAAATAAACTTACAGAATAGCCCGCATTCGGCAAGTGTTCAACTTCGTTGTCTTATCTATTAAGCTATTTCAAACGAAAAAAAAGCTTTCATACATTTGAAATTGTTTGGAATACATCAAAACTGTTAACAAGGGAAAGCTATTTATAAAAATAATTCTGAAATGAGTCACTAGATGTCAATGGCATGCAAATAACGAACATACAGTGTTGCTCAAAACATTTGCAACTCAGATGCATATACCACATTCAACCTATTTTTAGGCACATTTTGAGTTTTGAAATATATTTGTTTTTGTTATTTGATTCTTTATTGACCCTATTTTCAAGATTTAAAAATGATTATTATACCCTCAGCGTTTATGCTAACGAGAGTAAATAATGGTTTTAGACCCCAAGTATGATTGGACGAAATGTGTTTCAGACAATTTGGAGTCGATTTAGCAATGTCCGTCCGTCTGTCCGTCTGTCTGGCTGGCTGGTGCGCACGATAACTCTCGAACGGATAAACCGATTTGGTCCAAAAGTTGGCTATCGCAATATTTTGTCCAAACATAGTTTAAGTTCGAAAATGGGTTATATCGGTCCACTCCTTCCGGTACCTCCCCCACAAAAGTTCGAAAATGTTTGGAAAATTTCTGCACACGATAACTCTTGAAGGGAATAACCGACTTGGTCCATACTTAGCACATCGTGATATTTCTACCAAACTTAGATGGGGTTCCAATATGGACCCAATCGATCCACGCCTTCGGGTACCTCCCACACAAAATTTCGGAAAAGTTCAGTTTAGGACCTGCTCTCGAATCGCTTTGATTTTTGTTGCAACAACTTTTATTCACTGCCCCCGATACGACGGTACAAGTTTCATCAGGGGCAAGTCCATACTTCCTGAGAAAATAGCCTAAAAGTTGCAAAGAGCCCCTATGAGTGTAGCGGTTGGAGAGCGAGATAAATCTCGAACGGATCTGCAGATTCGGTCCAAAATTTGGCCTTTGTAATATTTTGTCCAAACATAGTTTAAATTCTAAGTTAAGCCATATCGGTCCCCTCCTTCAGGTACCTCCCCCACAAAAATTGAAAAATGGTCGGAAAAACTTTTGAAGGGAGTGACCGATGTAATCCATACTTTACACATCCTAATATATCTACCAGATATAAATCAGGTTCGAATATGGACTATATTTGTCTCCTCCTTCGGGTACCTCTCACACAAAATTTCGGATAAGTTCACTTTAAGACCTGCTCTCGAATCACATTGATTTGTGTTGAAGCTATTTGCATTCGCTACCTCCATTAAACAGCCCGAAAGGTGTAAAAACCCCCCATTGTCACCATATGTGGCTGTCGGAGAGAACGATAACTCTCGAACTGTTCAACCGCTTTGATCTAACATTAGGTCTTCGTCATATTATATCCAAACTTAGTTTCATGGGGCAATATCGGTCCACAACTTCAGGTACTTCTCCGCAATATTTAAAAAAATGTCCCTAAAATGCTTGGACAATATCACTTGAATGGGGCAACCAATTTGGTCCAAACTTTGGACATCCTAATATTTTGTCAAAATTTAGTTTAACCTCTAAAATGGCCCATATCAGTCCTCCCTAAGGGTACCTCCCCCACAAGAGTCCAACATTTGTATCTTAGTGCAGTTAATTCCTAATCCACATTTTTGTCGGCAAGTTTAGATGTCCAAAAAGGGCCACAAAATTCAGAGAGGCGATCTGTCCGTATGTGAAAGTTTCACTTAACATTGGCTGAGGGTATATATCTGTCGGCAAAGCCGACTGACAGATTTTAATACCCTCCACCATAGTATGGAGGGTATATTAAGTTTGTCATTCCGTTTGTAACACATCGAACTAATCATTTGCGACCCTATACAGTATATATATTCTTGATCAGGATAAAATTCTAAGACGATCTAGCCATGTCCGTCTGTCCGTCTGTTGTAATCACTCTAGCGTCCGCAATAATTGTGATAGAGTGCTGAAATTTTGCACGCGAGGGTCTTTTTTCCATAGGCAGGTCAAGTTCGAAGATGGGCTATATCGGTCCACTCTTTGGTGTGGCCCCCATATAACGTTACCTTCCGATTTTCGGTATTTTGAGAATTTTAGCTACAATTTTTAACCGAACTAGCTGTAATTTGCCACTTGAGGTTCTCAGTGGTCATGAAATATCTCCACCAAACATCGTTAACATAGGTCCATGTTTTGGTATAGCCCCCATATAACGGTACCTCCCGATTTTCGGTATTTTGAGAATTTTAGCTACAATTTTTAACCGAACAAGCTGTAATTTGCCATTTGAAGTTCTCAGTGGTCATGAAATATCTCCACCAAACATCGTCAACATAGGTCCATGTTTTGGTATAGCCCCCATATAACGGTACCTCCCGATTTTCGGTATTTTGAGAATTTTAGCCACAATTTGTAACCGAACTATCTGCAATTTGACATTTGAGGTTCTCAGTGGTCATTAAACATCTCCACCAAACATCGTCAACATAGGTCCATGTTTTGGTGTAGCCCCCATATAACGGTACCTCCTGATTTTCGGTATTGTGAGAATTTTAGCCACAATTTGTAACCGAACAATCTGCAATTTGACATTTCAGGTTCTCAGTTGTCATTAAACATCTCCACCAAACATCGTCAACATAGGTCCATGTTTTGGTATGGCCCCCTTATACCCGTAGGTCCATGTTTTGGTATAGCCCCTATATAACGGTACCTCCCGATTTTCGGTATTTTGAGCATTTTAGTTCAAATTTTTAACCGAACTAGCTGTAATTTGACATTTGAGGTTCTCAGTGGTCATAAAACATCTCCACGAAACATCGTCAACATAGGTCCATGTTTTGGTATAGCCCCCATATATCGGTACCTCCCGATTTTCGGTATTTTTAGAATTTTAGCTACAATTTTTAACCGAACTAGCTGTAATTTGCCATTTGAGGTTCTCAGTGGTCATGAAACATCTCCACCAAAAATAGTCAACATAGGTCCATGTTTTGGTATAACCCCCATATAACGGTACCTCCCAATTTTCGGTATTTTGAGAATTTTAGCTACAGTTTTTAACCGAAATAGCTGTAATTTGACATTTGAAGTTCTCAGTCGTCATAAAATATGTCCAACGAAACATCGTCAACATAGGTCCATGTTTTGGTATAGCCCCCATATATCGGTACCTCCCGATTTTCGGTATTTTGAGAATTTTAGCTGCAATTTTTAACCGTACTAGCTGTAATGATCGGTATTTTGAGAATTTTAGCTACAATTTTGTCTATTCAACAATAATCGTCAATATAGGTCCATGTTTTGGTATATCCCCCCATATAACTGTACCTCCCGATTTTCGGGAATTTTCAGTGGTCACGAAATTTCTTCACTAAAATTCGTCAACATGGATCCATTTTTGAGGGTCTACATTGTTTTGATGAAACTACCCTCAATTTGACTCTTGAAGTTCCCTGCAGCTATAAAACTTTTCCGCCAAAAAATTTAAAGATAGGTTGACTCTTTGATATAGCCCCGTAGGTGGTACCTTTCACCTAGCTGAACACATTTTTTTAGATTAGATTAGATAACACTGTGCAACAAAATGGAGGTGAAAGTCTGGGGCACGGAAAATTCCTCTTGGGGAAGAAAGGCCTTGGTGAGTATATTATGAAACCCGAAGGACAGATCCGTCGTGAGTCGAACTTCCGCGTTATGGCGTGATGAAATTTTTGTTAGAGACCCTGTGGGCCATCAGGAATTAGAGTTATATCTTTGTTCATTGTTGCTTAAGTGCTCTACAAAAACAACAAACAAAGATATAATGCTAATTCATGATGGCTTACAGGGTCTCTTGCAAAAGCTTCATCACTCCATAACGCGGAAGATCGATTCACGGCGCATCTGTCCTTCGGGGTTTTTAATATAACACCAATGGCTTTCATCTCCAAAAGGAATTATCTCTGCCCCAACATTTGTGTTCACTGTGTAATTTAAGCAATAGTGGGAGGCAGTAGGCGTCTATCCATTGTCGAAAAGTTATTCCACCTAAAATTGTGAAAGGACCCTAATTATTCCATTTTAATTAAGACTATTTTATGGTGGAGGGTATAAAAAGTTCGGCCCGACCGAACTTAACGACTATTTACTTGTTACTTGTTAGGTTATCAACACTTATGTTACAAAAATGTATGAAATATCGGAGGAACACATGCTGTAGTCTGCTTAAAACATTTGCAACTCCATGAAACTAATATCTTTTAGTTTATTTTTTGACGAGCTTTTTTGCATTGATTGGCATCCGCTTGTTTTTAATCAGAGAAAGTGGGCAAAAAGCTTTCATGAGGCGTACATTTTATGCCACCTATGTTTACTTTTGACAAACATGTATGCCGAAAACAAGACATGTCAAATTTTTTAAGAAAAACTTAAATTATGGCCTGAAATTTATATCAAAGCTTTGCTAAGATGGTAGTTCTTGAAAACTGTGGATCCAACAAAGTCCAAAAATAAACAAAGATACAGCACAATATCTAAATCAGAGCTGGATTACGCGTAAAAAGAACTAAAATAGCTATTAAATGGGAGGGAGGTGTAAGGACAACAACATCTCCTGCAGGGGATGATCGAATAATTATACGAATTATTAAGCAGATCTTTTAGAGGTCATCAATAGACGTTAAAATAAGACTTGACAATCTATACAAACCTATACTGTATAGGCTATACATACATATGTACATACCTTCAAGTTTTTTTTTTACCAAATCAATCCCCCCCCCAATTATGCAGCCTGAGTCGTTTTTTATTATTTCATAATTTTTTCTACATTAATTATTTTTTGAAAACAATTTTTAAATTCTGTTACCTATATCCATTCTGCATTTCTCTTGTGATGAAGGAAATTACTATAAGTGCGACTATGTTGTTTTTATTCTTCTTCGTCTAAAAATGACATCTGTTTATCGACGACCACCTGATATTTGGGTTTTACATCGAATTAAATTTGTTGTTTTACTTTGAAAATACACAACCGGCTACATGCCAAACCAAATACTTGGGTTCAGATGATGTCAAGAGGGAGGGGTGTCGTCAGTACTACAACTAAAAATATTTTATAAGAAGTAGATGATAGAATGGATTTTACTATAACATAGTAATGTAAGATTGTGTATATGTAAATATACACAAACATACATATGTATGTATACAGTGGAACCGTTTAGAAGATTATGCTGATATACAATATACCTTTCGTCAACGTCAATTGTTCACTTTAGGAAGACATCACTGCATAGGCAGCTATTTATAATTAAAAGTAAATTCCTTGATGCAAAAAAAAAATCGGTCACTGCCTATTGTTTGGCAGCGGCAAAGAGTTCATTGTTCTTTGCAATGAATTTTGTGCAAATTCAACATAATGTGACCATCACCTAGACGGTTGTCAGAAATACTAGATCACAACAGATGTGGAACAACGTATATTCGATGTAATTTAATATTTGCTGTAATTTAAGTAGGCTGAAAAAACTGTTTTTAAAACAATGCAAGAACGAGCTATACCCTTCTTTTCATGCTTTTTTCATATTTGTATTTTAAAGTTTTGCCTCTTTATAATGAAGGCCATTATTTGTGAGATCGGGCTATATGATCTAAGGAGATTCTATCGCTATGCGACGGCTATCGTTCTGTTAACTGGTTAGTTTAACATCATCAGGGGCCTAATTATGTGATTCAATATCGAGTTGTTTCGAACCGAGTACTCAAAGTTGGGATGACAATATTCGTTATCGAGTAAAATGATCGAGTTATTGAGCATAAATTTGCTAGAAATTACTCGTAGCTAAATTGCCTATCGTAAACCAACAAAATGAAAGACTTCTTAATGTATTTTTGTATAAAATGTAAAAATTGTTGTTTGTTGTTGGTGTTTAGACTTACTTTACTTAGCTGGCCCATTACAGAACATTTGTTCCAAGGCCGAACTAAGAAAAGGTCTCAATTTCTCTCTATTTGTTGCTTCGCACCCTGGAATACCGCGCCTTTTCATCTCATCATCCACTTGTTTGTGCCATCTATTCCTTGGCCTGCCAATTCTGCGTGCACAGCCAAGCGGTCCGTATTTATACGCCTTTTTAGCGGGTTCGTCATCGCTCATTTTTATGATATGGCCTAGTCAACGCAATCGCTGCATCTCGATACGTTTAACAATATTGATGTCGTTGTATAGCAGATACAGCTCGTGGTTCATGCGACGTCGATATTCACCGTCAACGCAGATTGGTCCGTAGATCTTTCGAAGAATTTTTCTCTCAAACACACCAAGCACTGCCATGTCTGCTTGCGCAAGTACCCAGGCTTCGGAGCCATACTTTAGCACGGGTAGTATCAGTGTTTTGTAGAGCGTTATTTTTGTTTGACGAGATGTGGCTTTGTTTTTAAACTGCTTATTTAAACCAAAGTAGCATCTGTTGGCCAATACAATTCTTCTTTTTATTGCACAACTGATGTCGTTTGTTGTGTTTACGGAGGTGCCGAGGTAGACGAAGTCTTTTACTACCTCAATATTATAGGAACCAACTTCCACAGTCGGTCTGAGCTCAATGGACGCATTGCGCGTCGACACCATCAACTTGGTCTTCTCACCGTTTATCGCCAGACCCACTTTAGCAGATTCTCCTTCGACCTTCATAAAGGTATCAGTTACTTCTTTTACTGATCGGCCCATGATGTCGATATCATCAGCATAAGCAAGTTACATGTGACTATTTGTGTAGATTATGCCACTTCTTTTGACGTTTGCCTCTCGTATAACCTTTTCCAGCAGGATGTTGAAGAGATCACACGAAAAGCTGTCTCCTTGTCTGAAACCTCTTTTTGTACCAAACTCTTCGTAGAGGTTCTTTCCTAATTTAACTGAGGACCTTGTGTCAGTTAAAGTCATTTTACAAAGCCGGATGAGCTTTGCGGGGATACCAAATTCAGGCATGGCTTGGAATACCTTTGAACGCAGCGGGCTGTCGAAGGCTGCTTTATAATTGACAAAAAGGTGGTAGGTGTCGATCTGCTTCTCTTGGGTCTTCTCCAAGATTTGCCGCAGGGTAAATATCTGGTCAATGGTGGACTTGCCATGTCTAAAGCCGCATGGGTATGGTCCAATTATCTCGTTGACCATAGGCTTTAGTCATTCGCACAATATCCCTGACACGATCTTGTAGGCAATAGGGAGTACACTTATGCCCCTATAGTTAGAGCATACAGTCTTATCTCCCTTCTTGTAGACGGGGCACAGGATACTCAGGTTCCAATCGTCGGGTATTCGTTCTTCCTGCCAGATGGTGCTAACTAGCTGATGAATACACCCTTTTTAGAAGAAAAATAAAATTGGTAAAAAAATCTCTGCATTTTTTAACGCAAAATGACAAGAAAAATTGAGAAAAGTCCCTTGCACTCGTTTGAGAAATAGTAATAAAATTAGAATTAAAAAATATATACAAATTTATGCATTGATTGCCAAAATTTACTGTTTGCATTTTTTAAAAATAATTTAAAAAAATAAACATTTCCGCAAAAAAAATAATATTTATAGACTTTTTTATAGGTGTACAGCATTTGATAGAACACATCCGGCGTTGTTTACCAAGGGAAAGACTCTCTCAGAGAGGCTAAGCAAAAAACACACCAAATTCTCTCTCATTTATTTTGAGAGGGAACTAGTAAAGTGGATGTATTAGCAATCTGTTACCACAATGTCAAAAAGGTTTTATAAACATAGATAATTTTCTTATTTTCTTAACACTACTTCATTCCGAAATTATTATTCAATGTATTACACTGTGCAACATTTTTAAAGTAATCTTGTGCAAACAATTTGAGTTGAGGATTTTGTGAGAGTACAGACCCAAACGACAAAAACCCTCTTTGGGTTTTGTTGTGTCAGATCCAGCTTGGATTTTATGGCCCCATATAAACATGATTAAATATTGACTTTTTAGAGCAATTCTGGGCTATATCTCTGAAACCTATGTGAATCTTCATCTGACCTCTGAAGCTAATTTGTAGATAAGGACAAGAATAAAATATTTGTAGAAATAATGAACTCGAAAAAATACATTTATTTCCTCAACTTTTATAAAATATCGAAAATTTCCATAATTTGTATACATTTCGCACCATATCTCCAAAACCTTTAATTTTTTCTTAACGTTTTCTTTTGGAAGAATATTCGCTGAATTGTAATACACAACTCTTCAGAACATGCCATTGTTGTAAAATGCCTCTATCACGTTATTTTCAGTATATTTTTCAACGACGATGTAATAAATATGTCAATAATGTGGTGAAATCCGAAATGCGAGAATAAACTGTTGCACAGTGGATCCACTTGTATGTAGAAAGTGGCCAAAAATATTTAGAGTGTAAAAATCAAGCCAATGCGCCGGTTACACCTTTTTTGCTGCTGCGAAGAGTGTTTTAAGAAACTACGCACGTAACATTCTCCCCTCTTCCCCTCTGGAGGGAGTGCTGTTATGTAACATACGGTGCCGTTATGTTCATATAAAACAAGTAAAAAAGGATCAGTCGGCTTTGCCGACAGAGATATACCCTCAGCCTATGTGAATTGAAACGTTCGTCTAAGTTCAGATCGAATGTATTTATGGTATTTTCATTATTTTGTGTCGTTTTTGGACTTTTGAACTTGTCGACGAAAATATGGATTAGGATTAAAGATCAAAAGTTTTGCAGAGGAGGTACTTAAAGGAATGGAACTTATAATACCGTTGTAAGCAGGACAACAACGAACAGCATCGACATACGTTTTCAAAGGATCTTCGAACAGACCTTAAACTGTACTTAGACACAAATATTGAACTTTTGTGGAGGAGGTACCCTAAGGTACCTCCATTTTAGAAGTTAAACTAAATTTAGATAAAATGTTAGGATATCCAAAGTTTGGACCAAATTTGTTCAAGAGATATCGTGCATACCATTTAAGTAACATTCTTTAAATATTCAAGGGAACTACCGGAAGCTGTGGGCCGGTATTGCCTTTCTTCAAACTGAAGGTATGACAAAATATCAGGAAGGGCAAATTTTGGACCAAATCGGTTAGTTCGAGAGTTCTCGTGCTCCCCACCACTATATATGGTGCCATAGGGGTTTTTACAAGATTCGGGCTGTTTTCTCAAGAAGTATGGACTTGCCCCTGAAAAACTTTTACCGTCGTAATTGAGGCAGAGAATGCAAGTTGCGTAAAAAAATCAAAGTGATTCGAGAGCAGGTCTTAAAGTGAACTTATCCGTAATTTTGTGTGATAGGTACCCGAAGGAGTGCACAGATATTGTCTGTATTCGATCCTGATCTAAATCTGGTAGACATATTAGGATGTGTAAAGTATGGATTACATCGGTCACTCCCTTCAAGAGTTACCCTGCGAACAATTTTTCCGAACATTTTTGAACTTTTGTGGGGGAGGTACCTGAAGGAGTGAACCGATATGGCTTATGATCGAACTTAAACTATGTTTGGACAAAATATTACGAAGGCCAAATTTTGGACCAAATCGGTTGATACGTTCGAGAGTTGTCTTGCGCTCCAACCACTACACACGGTGTCATAAGGGTATTTGCGTCTTTCAGGCTATTTTCTCAGAAAGTATGGACTTGCCCCTAATGAGACATGTACCGCCGCAAGCGGGGCAGTGAATACAAGTTGCTATAACAAAAATCAAAGAGATTCGAGAACAGGTCCTAAACTGAACTTTTCCGAAATTTGGTGTGGGAGGTACCCGAAGGAGTGGACCGATTGAGTCCTTACTAGAACCTCAACTAAGTATGGTACAAATTTCACGATGTGCACAGTATGGACCAAATTGGTTACTCCCTTCAAGAATTATAGTGCGCACATTTTCCGAACATTTCCGAACTTTTGTGAGGGAGGTACCGGAAGCAGTAGACCGATATAACCCATCTTCGAACTTAAACTAAGTTTGGACAAAATATTGCGAAAGCCAAAATTTGGACCAAATCGGTTCATCCGTTAGAGAGTTATCGTGCGCAACAGCCAGACAGACAGACGGACATTGCTAAATCGACTCCAAATTGTCTGAAACACATTTCGTGCAAACATACTTGGGGTCTAAAACCATTATTTCGATGAGGCACATTTTGCCCGTATGAAAGTGTATATATCCTCGTTAGCATAAATGCTGAGGGTATAATAATAAAAAAAGTAGCTGAAATACTTAGGAAATGTTTGCTGCGAGGAGGTTTTCTATATGTTTGGATTCTGAAATACCAGGTTACAGCCACTTCAGAAGGAAAGTGTAGCAAAAGCCTTTAAAAGACCTCATATCTGGCGGTAGCGTTGTACCTTCCAAAACATGAACCTGTGTTTACAGTTTTTCGAATTGAGCTTTTGAAAACCCACAATACTAAATTCAAACAATTACCGTCCGAAATTTCTCCGCAATCTCGGCCTTAATACAAGTCATTAAAATAAGTAGAAGTAGTCTTCTCCAACCGTATTAAAAGAAAGACGGATTTAGAATTCGTTAGATTTGGCAAAAGCACATTGTTAAAAATTCTGAAAATAATTCTGTTATACATTCGGCCTGATCTAATGTCCCAGGAAATTATTTTGCTTTTAATTAAATTGAATGTATTTCTGTGTTTTTTTGAAAATCTCCATTGATTCCGCTTACTTACCTGCAGTTCGGGTTCATTGCTTGTCTGAGATTTGAATCACGTGTACATTGTTTAACAGGTTTTTTATTGTTTCAGTGGCTAACAAAAATGATTTGAAGGATTTACTTTAATATGTCAATATGTGCATGCATATGTACGTATGTATGTCCAAATATCAGTTAAAAAAAAAATAAGAAGTCAGAGAGGAATTTACATATTTCTTCTCGGATTTCTTAATTTTTTATTAACTGAAACTTGAACAAAGTCTTCTATTTCCTTAGTATCCATAGCATTATTTTCTATTTCTGTTAATTTATCTGCTTACAACGTAATTAAATAATTTCCGTACTACTTTTTATTAGCGTATTCATGAAGCGTGCCTGAACATAAAACCCTCGTAAGATGTACTTTGCATTTTAAGTGGTTTGTCTATGGGGGACAAAATGTAAACAAACTATAGAGACCGGTTTGTTATGAATTTGAATAAAACAAAATTCATTTCAAACGGATCGAATTATTATTACACATATCTACAGTATGTATTTATTTGAAAAGTTTTGATTGATAGACAGGTAAACTTGTAGTGATCTTCATGAAATAAAAATCTGGTTATACTAGATATATACATTAGGGTTTCGACTTTTTGCCTTTTTTTCTCAAAAATTATTTCCTGTAGCAGGAATGACTTTTGCCTATTAATGAGCAAAACAATGTTCATTATATTAAGGTATTCAACAAGGTCCCCCACAAACCATATTAAAATTATATTTTTGTGAAAATATTGCTCTGTTCCAGAACCTTCAAAAAGCTACTATTTTTTACTGCGATAACACTTTTTCCTTTATGTTATCGGAAAAATAGTAAATATTTGTAGATTCTTGCAGTTCTGGAACAGCCCAAATACTATGAAATGAGAAAAGAGTTTTTCTCAAAAAAATTATTTCGTGTAGTACTTTCGAAAGAAAAGAAAAACAAATCCCTCAAAAGTTGACGACCCCCGCAAACGTTTTAAGGACCATGATCTGCGAATCTGCACCTGGAATGTTCGCACTCTTTATAGGGAAGGTGCAGTTTACGCATTGGCAGATGTACTTGAAAAGTACAAGGCCGACATTACTGCCATACAGAAAATACGATGGAACGGGAAAGGCGTCACCACAACATCTAAAGATGGCGCACTGTATTATAGCTGCCATGACACAAAGCATGAGTTTGGTTGCGGGTAGTTGGTCGGACGTTAAAACATCTGGTCTCCAGCTTCAGCCCAGTGAATGAAAGACTCGCTGCAATTCGATTAAAAGCAAAATTCTTCAACATCAGCTTTATTTGAGCTCATGCTCCCACTGAAGTCGAACAGTCCAAAGATATATTTTACGAGCGCTTAGAAGAAACTTATGACCGTTGCCCTGCCCATGACATTAAAATTATACTAGGCGATTTTAATGCCAAAATTGGAAAGGAGAATATCTTTGGCCCAACAGTCGGGAAATTCAGTCTCCACAGTGAAACATCTGACAATCGTATGAGGCTGATAGACTTTGCAGCTGTAAAAAACATGGTAGTTACACGCAGAGAAAAAATATTTTTTTAACTGGTGGTGGGCAAAATTTTATTTTGGCTGGCACCAAATAATTGTTGTGGAGCACATGTTGTTTTAAAGGCGATAATGTATATTGCCAATTTTGATTCTGTTCACCATATAAAACAACAACAAATCACAAAATCTTGATATATGGTAATATTTTCATAATTATCTGATGGTGAATCCAACCACAATCTGCTTAACTTTCTCAGTTTGACATATGAAGTGTCAAAAACAGCAGCTGTTCACTGCCAAAAGCAAATGTTCTCTCATTAGTTGTTCTGTCGCTGAGTAAGAAGGTTGTAAATTTTGTTTAATTTTCAATTAAATGAATTGAATAAAATTATTAAAAACAGCATTCCAAACAAAGAAAGAAATAGTTCTAGTATTTGTTGACGGAAATAATGACTACAATTTATTTGTGAATGAAGATATAAAAATGTGTAGAAAGAAAAATCGGAAAGTGGCAAAAATGTACGACTGATTGAGCTGTGTTTCATTTTCTACGTAACAAACACTTCTCGACTAAAAAGAATCTCCGAATGTTTCGTGCAAATTTTGTGCATTATTTCATTTTGTCAATCACCCCACATTTAACAATTAATAGAAATCGTACCTATGCAAGTGATCGAAAAAACAAGGAAAAAAATGTATGTATAACATAAACATCTGTTGTTGTTGTTTCATAATGTTCTCCAACATAAACATGTCTTCGGTATAAGTATGGAACAAACGGAGAGACAACAGAGAGAACTGCATAGTGTTTGTTAAAGTTATAAAGTATAAGTGTATTCTATATTATACTTATTTATTCTATTATATCCAAATTGTTCTTAAACAAATAAAACTTTTATTAAACATATATTGAAAAATCTTTTAATGGGCAATTAATCACAAAGGTACAGTATAATTCCAATAAAAATACTACTTATTACAGGCAACCACAACATGTTTTCGGCGGCTACCACGCCATTTTAAAATATTTCAAAAATTGTATTATTAAAATATGATAGAGGTTACCATATATCTATAATATATATTTTTGTTTCAAAATATGGTGGCATGAATCATATTTTTTCTCTGCGTGTAGCAGTACCAGATCTAATCATCTCGATATTCATAAGGGCACCTGGCTGACTCCAGATCAAAGAACAAGTAATCAAATTGATCATGTTGTGATAGATGAAAGATATTCATCGAGCGTGTTAGATGTACGATCATTCCGAGCCGCAAACACTGATTCGGAACACTACCTTGTTGCAGCAAAGGTACGTACCCGTCTAAACGTTGCAAATAAAGCACAAACAGACACAACTCGGAAGTTGCACATCGATAGGCTGCAAACACAACAGATAGCCACAGCATATTCCACTCAACTAGCCCATTTGTTTAATGCGAGCACTCCTTGTCCCGATAACATAACAACACAATGGCAACATATTGCCCACTCCATGCAAACAGCCGCAAAATCCATACATGGATTGCAGAGACCTCCACAAAGGAATTCATGGTATGACCAGGAGTGTCGTGCTGCTACCGAAGAGAAAAATGCGGCATATAGAGCTACTTTACAATCAGTAGCAACGCGTAGCGCACGAGAGAGAGATCGGGAGAAAGGGGGAGAAGAGAAACGTCTTTTCCGCAAGAAAAAGAGGGAAATGGAAAAGCGGGAGTGTGAAAAAATCGAGATGTACAGGAGCCAGAATGAAGTCCGAAAATTCCAACAAAGAGTAAAACATCAAACAGATGGCTTTGGTACAGGCACATCCTCCTGTAGAGACCAGCAAGGTAATCTGGTAACAGATACAGATAGCGTGCTCAGGATATGGAAGGAACATTTCTCCAATCTGCTGGTATCCAATAGTAGCGAAGTCGACGAAGATACCACAGATCCAATCCAAGAAGATGGTATTGAATGTATACCACCCGGCCAAGATGAGGTAAAGACAGCAATAAACCGGCTGAAGAATAATAAGGCAGCAGGAACTGATGGCCTACCACCCGAGCTGTTTAAAACCGGAGGCGACGCGCTGATAAGGTGTATGCATCAGCTAGTTGGCTCCATCTGGCAAGAAGAACGCGTACCCGACGATTGGAACCTGAGCATCCTGTGTCCCGTCCATAAGAAAGGAGATAAGACTTTATGCTCCAACTATAGGGGCATAAGTCTTCTCCCTATCACATACAAGATAGTGTCAGGGATATTGTGCGAACGACTAAAGCCCATGGTCAACGAAATAGTTGGACCATACCAATGTGGCTTTAGACCTGGCAAGTCCAGTTAAAATAGGAAAGAACCTCTCCGAAGAGTTTTGTACCAAAAGAGGTTTCAGGCAAGGAGGCAGACTTTCGTGTGACCTTTTCAACACCCTGCTACAAAAGGTTATACGAGAGGCAAACGTTAAAAGAAGTGGCACAATCTACACCAATAGCCACATGTTACTTGCTTATGCTGATGATATAGACATCATGGGGCGATCAGTAAAAGAAGTAACCGATACCTTTATGAAGGTCGAAGGAGAATCTGCTAATGTGGGCGGTAAAAGGCTGATGGTGTCGACGCGCAATGCGTCCATTGAGATCGGACCAACTGTTGAAGTTGGTTCCTATAATTTTTAGGTAGTAAAAGACTTCGTATACGTATAAATTCGAGCCACATGGCGGTGCACGCATAATTGGCAGGCTAAAGAATAGATGGCGCAAACAAGTGGATGATGAGATGACAAGGCGCGGTATTCCAAAAAGCGAAGCACGAAATAGAGAGAATTGGAGATCTTTTCTTAGTTCGGTCTATGGAACAAATGTTCTGCAATGGGCCAGCTAAGTAAGTAAGTACTTTTGCCTTTTAATGTCTAAAAAGACTTTTATTCCATATAAATATTGAACAATGTCACACACAAACCACATTTAAATGATATGATATAAAATTATATGTGATATAAAATTATATATGTAATGATATGATGATAAACTTAGTGAGAAACAAAAGGTTATACCATTTTGGTTACGTCGTGTGGCTGCAAAACTTGTTTTTAGGTGTATATTTGCTTACAATGAATCAAAAAAGAAAAATAAAATATAATTTAATAAAATTAAGTAACAGTGTTTTATTTATAAATGCACTTAAAAGTAGTAAATAATTTTTCATGATGGAATCTCTCAAATAAAATGCTTGCATTTGAATTAGAAATTGTGACAATATTGAATGGCAAGCGTTTTATTTGAGAGATTCCATCATGAAAAATTATTTACTACTTTTAAGTGCATTTATAAATAAAACACTGTTACTTAATTTTTTTAAATTATATTTTATTTTTTAACTTTTTAGTAAATACATTTTTTTGACCACTGAGAACAAAATTATAGTCAATTTAGGCCGAAAATTTAGATAAAAACTTTAAAATGCCTGAAATCGTGTAGTACCGTTATATAAGGGCTATAACAAAACCTGGAGTTATGTCCATAATTTTTGGTGGGGAAGTTTCTGTACCATTGGGGACTCCAAATGCCAAGTTACAGCCAATTCTGGCTAAAAATTAAGATAAAATCCTTAAGACACTTGAAATCGAGCGGTACCGCTATAACCTATACTAAAACCTGGACCTATGTCCATAATTTTTAATGGGCACGTTTCTGTACCAATGGAAACCATAGTTGTCAAGAACAGCCAATACGGGCTTAAAATGACGATGAAATACCTTAAATCGAGTGCTACCGCTGGATGGGAGCTAAAGGAGAAAATGGACCCATATTGATTTTGGTTTCATATTCATGTATTGTCATCCAAATCAGAAAAGTGTACAAAGTTTTAGTTCGATTGGTCAACTACAACTGTGTGAAAAATGAGTTACCAGATTTGAAAAGCAAATCAATTACAACTGTGTTAAAAATTAGTTATCAGATTTGAAAAGCATGTAAGATTGAACACTGTACAACACTGTAAAAATGGACCAATATTGGTTTTGATTTCATATTCATGTATTGTCATCCAAATCTAAAAAGTTTGCAAAGTTTTAGTTCGATTGGTCAACTGCAACTGTGTAAAAAATGATTTACCAGATTTGAAAAGCAAAATACCGGAAATCGGGTGGTACCGTTATATGGTGGCTATAGGAAAAAATTGACCCATATTGATTTTGGTTTCATATTCACGTATTGTCATCTAAATCTGAAAAGTGTGCAAAGTTTTATTTCGATTGGTCAACTGCAACCGTGTTAAAAATGAGTTGCCAGATTTGAACTAAACACACACCAAAGCAAGTTAAATAAAACACGGTGTCACCGTGGTGCAATGGTATGCACGCCCGCCTTGCACGCAGAAGGTCGGGGGTTCGATTACCCGGCCAGGCAACATCAAACATTTCTCAACGGTGGCAAAATACCCCTCAGTAATGTTGGCGACATTTTCTGAGTATTTCAGCCTTGAAAAACTTCTCCACAAGTGGTGTCTTAAGACACGCCGTTCGGACTCGGCGATAAACAGTAGGTCCCATATCATTGAGCTAAATATGAATCGGGGTGCACTCATTGATATGAGAGAAGTCTCCCTTGTCCCATATGGGATGTTGTGGAATAATGTTTTTGTTGTTGTTGTAATAATAAATAATAATAATAATAATAATAATAATAATAATAATAATAATAATAATAATAATAATAATAATAATAATAATAATAATAATAATAATAATAATAATAATAATAATAATAATAATAATAATAATAATAATAATAATAATAATAATAATAATAATAATAATAATAATAATAATAATAATAATAATAATAATAATAATAATAATAATAATAATAATAATAATAATAATAATAATAATAATAATAATAATAATAATAATAATAATAATAATAATAATAATAATAATAATAATAATAATAATAATAATAATAATAATAATAATAATAATAATAATAATAATAATAATAATAATAATAATAATAATAATAATAATAATAATAATAATAATAATAATAATAATAATAATAATAATAATAATAATAATAATAATAATAATAATAATAATAATAATAATAATAATAATAATAATAATAATAATAATAATAATAATAATAATAATAATAATAATAATAATAATAATAATAATAATAATAATAATAATAATAATAATAATAATAATAATAATAATAATAATAATAATAATAATAATAATAATAATAATAATAATAATAATAATAATAATAATAATAATAATAATAATAATAATAATAATAATAATAATAATAATAATAATAATAATAATAATAATAATAATAATAATAATAATAATAATAATAATAATAATAATAATAATAATAATAATAATAATAATAATAATAATAATAATAATAATAATAATAATAATAATAATAATAATAATAATAATAATAATAATAATAATAAAAACAAAATTGTTAAAAATTTTCATAAACAAAAAGTAATTATAATTAAAATCTTCACAATATTTCTAGGAACAGTGCGAGGAATCTTTTAATTACAAAATTAATTCCTCAAGCTGGTTATTTTTGGTCCCTTTTTTCAAAAACGTTACGACTTCAGAAATGTTCGACATAAAATTTCACTATGGGCCCTAGTCAAGAATCTGTAAAAATTAAAAAAATACGTTTGCTGTACTTTATCTATGTTTATGCCAAATTGTCCCACAAAACATCATTCTAGATGAATGACGTCACCGAAAAAATGAAATATGTATTTGTTTGCACAACCGACTCGGTTCAAAATTTGGCTTTCGTAATATTTTGTCCAAACTTAGTTTAAGTTCGAAGATGGATTATATCGGTCCACTGCTTCCGGTACCTCCCCCACAAAAGTTCGATAATGTTCGGAAAATTTGCGCGCACGATAACACTTGAAGGGAGTAACCGATTTGGTACATACTTTGCACATCGTGAAATTTCTACCAGACTTAGATGAGGTTTGGATATGGTAAACTCCTTCGGGTACCTCCCACACAAAATTTCGGAAAAGTTCAGTTTAGGACCTGCTCTCGAATCGCTTTGATTTTTGTTGATACAACTTGTATTCACCGCCCCCCATACAACGGTACAAGTTTCATCTGGGGCAAGTCCATACTTCCTGAGAAAATGGCCTGAAAAGTGCAAAAAACCCTATGACTCCGTATTTAGTGGTTGGAGTGCAAGATAACTCCTGAACTGATCTGCAGACTCGGTTCAAAATTTGGCCTCCGCAATATTTTGTCCAAGCTTGGTATAAGTTGAAAGATAAGCAATATCAGTCCACACCTTCAGGTACATCCCCCACAAAAGTTCAAAAATGTTGGGAAAAATTTTGCGCACGATAACTCTTGAAGGGAATGACCGATATGGTCCATACTTTACACATCCTAATTAGAGATGGGCGCGTGCCTAAAAAATTAGGCACAAACATGCACGAACACGGAACAACATTTTTATGCACATTCACGCACAAACACGGCGTTTTTCAAAAAGGCACGAACACGCACAATCATGCACGAAATTACAAAAAAGAGATATTCATATAAAGGGTGTTTTTTTAAGCTAGATAGAACTTTAAATTGTAAAAAGTAACACAAAAAATTAAATTTTGATGAAACTTTTTTTATTTGTTTCAGTATACTCTGACAAATCATCATGAATAGACTCACGCTTGAACAACGCTACGAAATTATCCAAATTTACTTTGAAAATCAGTCGTCGATTCGCGCAACTTATAGACGACTTCGTCCGTTGTTTTATCGCAAAATTGCGTTCAGCGATGAGGCGCATTTTTGGCTTAACGGGTTTGTTAATAAGCAAAATTGCCGCATATGGAGTGAGACCAATCCACAAGAGACCCTACAGACTCCATTACATCCAGAAAAATGCACCGTATGGTGCGGTTTTCACGCTGGAGGCATCATGGTACCTTATTTCTTCAAAAATGAGGCCGGAGCTCGCGGTACGGTCAATGGAGATCGTTACCGCACCATGATCAATGATTTTTTGTTTGAAAATATGGATGACATTGATCCGGAGGAGATGTGGTTTCAACAGGATGGCGCTACGTGCCATACGGCGAACGCAACCATCGACTTATTGAAATCAAAATTTGGCGATAAGTTGATTTCGAGAAGTGGACCTGTCAATTGGCCTGCAAGGTCATGCGATTTGACACCTCTCGATTATTTCCTGTGGGGCTACGTGAAGTCACTGGTTTATGCTGATAAACCAGCAACAATTGATGCCTTGGAGGCCAGCATTGTTCGTGTTATTCGTGACATACGGCCAGCAGTGCTCGAAAAAGTGGCCAAAAATTGGACGTCCAGAGTGCACTTCGTCAAGAACAGCCGCGGTGCCCATATGCCCGAAATCATTTTCAAATGTTAATGTCACGTATTGATCTTTCGAATAAAAAAAAATTTGATTATAATTTAATTTTTTGTGTTATTTTTTACAATTTCAAATTCTATCGGGTTTAAAAAAAACACCCTTTAGTTGTACAATTATTTGTTCAAAAACATAAATATTGCAAAATTACTTATAAACTAATATTTACATACACTGTGCAACATTTTTAAGGTGACCTTGTGCAAACAATTCGAACTGATGATTTTTTGAAAGTACAAACCCAAAGTACACGAAACCCTAGTTGGTTTTTTTTTGTGTCAGATCCAGCTCTGATTTTCTGGCCCCATCTAAACATGGTTAAATATTGAGTTTTTAAAGAAATTCGGGGCTATATCTCTGAAACCAATGCGAATCTTCTTCTGACCTCTGAAGCAAATTCGTAGATAAGGACAAGAATAAAATATTTGGAGAAATAATTAACTCGAAAAACTACATATATTACCTCAAATTTCAAAATATAGGCAAAAATGCCACAATTTTTATACATTTCGCACCGTATCTCCAAAATCGTTAATTTTTCTCTTCAGAACATGTTATTGTTGTAAAATGCCTCTATCCCGTTGTTTTCAGTACATTTTTCAACGACGATTTAATAAAAATGTCAATAATGTGGTGAAATCTGAAATGCGATAATAAACTGTTGGTGTGAACTGTGTTTGAAATACGTGTTGAAACAGATATGATGCAAAATACCGCTGAAACAACATGAAGTAAGCATTTTAGAGTTTCAGAATGTTCTAAAGAATTGTTGAGAACTTTATTTGGAAGATTTTCGCAAAAGGTCACTAGGTTCAACTTCCAATAGTTTAGCCGATACTGACTAGAATTTCAGCAATTATGTAAAATTTTCTATATTTTATAGATTTTGATGCCCTAGATGGAGTTTTTCTTATGCGGTTTTTTCAAAAGATGTTTTCTACTATTTTAGGGCTACAATATTGCTAAAGACAGCAAGTCCAAATTCCTATTCGTTTCTGAGATAAATGCCAGATAAATGCAAAAAAGTGTAGATTTAGCCCGGTTTAGATGAGGCCATAAAATCCGAACTGGATCTGACAGGACAAAACTCTACTAGGGTTTTTGTAGTCTAAATATGTACTTTCAAAAAATGCATACTAGAAGTTAGAGTTGGGCAATATAGTTCCTGGAGCGGATCGATCTTTCTAGTTCCTTTTGCCAAAAGGAACTAGTTCCTTAATATAGTTCCAAATAGTTCCGAGAGCGATATAGTTCAATGCATCTTTCTCGTTCCACGCTCTTTTTATTTCCTTCATTCCAAATAGTTCCGAGAATGAAGTAGTTTAACGCATCTTTCTCTTTCTTTTTGTTTTATTTTTTTGGTGGATGAATTGACATAAAAATATATAAATTGCAGCAATGTAACGAGGATGTAATTTACATTTATTTAACAATGTGGCCGCATCTGAATGATGAAGGAACCAAACGTGAAAGATCGAAGAAAGAAAATGAATTATATAAATGAAAGGAATTATATACACGGCTGGAACTATATGAACTAAAGGAACTATATAAATGAAAGTGCCGGATATAGTTCCAATAGTTCCTTGTCCGGAATAGTTCCTTGGAACTAGTTCGTTCCGGAACTACACAACTCTACTAGAAGTTGTTTGCATTTTCGGTGTTGCATAGTGATATTCTTATTTAAAACACTATTTCCAGATGTGGAAAAAATCTATCGCTCGTTGCTGAGCTGACGGGTACAGCCAAAATTTTCCTGGCTAATTGTTTTAAAAATTTTAGATTAGACTCTTTTCAAAGGTTTAGAACATCAATCTGGCTACGTACGGCACTCGCTAAATATGTATTAATTTCTTTATCAATTAGACCCTTGCCAAATTTGGATCCAAAATCTCTGAAAATTCGTGTAAATGTGGTATTGTACACTCTTTGCATATTTTGAGAAAACCCAATAGAGGTTCTAGCTTTAAGTCAGATATACGATCCAGCTTATTCTTTTCTACCAAAATACTCCTAATCTCATTCTGGACTTGGTATATGCTCTCAAGCATAATATATGTTGAATTCCAACGTGTTCTTATATCTAGTTTAAACATTTTCGACAATTTGTTGTTTAGCTCCGAGTGTTTAAAATATCTTACAAGCTTTTTTGAGCAGTTAATAAGTTTTCCCAATTCGGGACGAGGATGTTTTTTAACAACATCATTCATAAATAAGTTCAAATTGTTGCAAGCTCAAGGTATACGTATAAATCTTTTAAAATCCGAAATAACGTTGGAACCATTGTCGGTTACAAATACAAAATTTCCCAACTTGTCTTCGATATCAAATTTAGCAAGATAAACAACTGATTTTCAAAGACAGTATATTGCGTTAACCCGCTGAGTTGTTTTTGTATTTGCTTCTCTCTCATGAACAAGCAAATACAAAAACAACTCAGCGGGTTAACGCAATATACTGTCTTTGAAAATCAGTTGTTGTAAGTACGAATTTCCAAACTTCATCCGTATCTCAATCATACACTTCAACAGTAATCTTATTTCCAAATTTCAGGTTTCCTGATCTATCCGTTCGCCGAAATCCAAATTGAACCAAATTTAGTACCATTAAGTTTTCAAACACATAAGTATGAATTTCCAAAACTACCGCCACATCTCAATCCGACACTCCAATAGTAAGGTTAGTTCCAAATTTCTGGATTCTACCTCTATCCGTTCCTCTAAATGCAAATTGTACCAAATTTAGTACCATTTAGTACTTTTCGTACATATAAATACGTATTTTCAAAACTACCTCCATAACCCAATCCTACACTCCAATAGTAATCTTAATTCCAAATGTCAGGACTCCAGCTCCATCCGTTTTCCAAAATCCAAATTGTACCAAATTTAGTACCATTTAGTACTTTTCGTACATATAAATACGAATTTCCAAACCTATCTCCATACTTCAATCCGACACTTCAACAGTAATATTAATTCCAAATTTCAGGTTTTCAGCTCTATCCGTTCACCCAAATCCAAATTGTACCAAATTTAGTACAGTTTAGTACGTTTAGAATTTCCAAAACTACCTCAATTCTATACTCCAACAATCATTATTCCAAATTTCAGGATTCCACCTCTATCCATTCGCCCAAATCCAAATTGTACTAAATTTAGTACTTTCGTACACAAAGCTACCTCAATATCTCAATCCTACACTTCAGCAGTAATCCTAATTCCAAATTTCAGGTTTGCTGCTCAATCCGTTCACCCAAATTCAAATTGTACCAAATTGAGTACCATTTTGTACTATTCGTACACATTAGTACGAATTTACAAAACTACCCCCATATCTCAATCTTACACTTCAGCAGTAATCTTAATTCCAAATTTTACGTTTCCAGCTCTATCCATTCACCCACATACAAATTGTACCAAGTTTAGTACCATTTAGTACTTTTCATACACATAAGTACAATTTTCGTCATGTTTATACTCCAACAGTAAACATTATTCTAAATTTCAGGGTTCGTGCTCTATCCGTTCACTCAAATTGTACCAAATTTAGTACTTTTTGTACATATAAGTACGAATTTCCAAAACTTCATACGTATCTCTATCTTACACTTCAGCAGTAATCTTAATTCCAAATTTTAGGTTTCCAGCTCTATCCATTCACCCACATACAATTGTACCAAGTTTAGTACCGTTAAGTGCATTTCGTACACATAAGTACGAATTTCCAAAACCACCCTCATATCTCAATCCTACTCTTCAGCATTAATTTTAATTCCAAATTTAAAGTTTCTAGCTCTATCCGTTCACCCAAATCCAAGTTGTACTAAATTTCGTACCATTTAGTACTTTTTGTACACATGGGTACGAATTTCCAAAACCATTTCCTTTTTAAATGGTTGTATTTAGCTCACCCCGTTTGTTTTATTATTTATTCTTGGGTCAAATTTAGTAATTCAAATTTCACCCTCTTCATGTCAACCGATTAATCTGAAATTTTGTACACACTTTGGATTTTGGTGACAATACAATTATGTTTATTCATTATCATTATAAATTCAAGATGGCGGCCGCTACAAAATGGCGGATAACGTAGGTTTTATCAACCCCATCAATATGGGTATCAAATGAAAGGGCTCAACAAGCAGAATACAATAAGCTGTAAAAAATTGAAATCCAAGATGGCGGCCGCTACAAAATGGCAGATAACGTAGGTTTTATCAATCCCATCAATATGTGTATCAAATGAAAGGGCTCAACAAGCAGAATACAATAAGCTGTAAAAAATTGAAATCCAAGATGGCGGCCGCTACAAAATGGCGGATAACGTAGGTTTTATCAATCCCATCAATATGGGTATCAAATGAAAGGGCTCAACAAGCAGAATACAATGTACTATATAAAGTTAAAATCTAAGATGGCGGCCGCTACAAAATGGCGTATAACTTAGGTTTTATCAATCCCACCAATATGGGTATCAAATAAAAAGGCTTGACAAGAAGAATACAGAGCACTATACAGTACATCTTATACACCCGAAATCCATACAGTTTCCAGCTTAGTACAATTACGGGACGGCTGAAAGAAGAATGTTGCCTTTAATACTATCATGGGCTTCTACAATACATACAATGCAGGGCAGCACTGTGGATCACGCAGTCGTATACTTAGGTGCGAAACTGTTTGAAGAAGGTCAAGCCTACGTGGCTCTTAGTAGAGTAAGATCTTTGCAGGGACTACGTATAGAGGAGTTGGACTGCAATAAACTAACGGGCAAGAAACCTTGCAATAATGAAGCACTAAACGAATTAAACAGAATGCGAAATAAAAACTAAAAACTAGAAAATAAAAATAGGTAAAAAAACTTTTTAAGTTAAACGGTTTTATGTTAAACATACATTGCAATGTTTAAGATAAATGTACTAAAAACCAAAAAATAATAAAATAGATACAGTGGTGGGAATTATAAACATGTGCATAGACTAGACTAAAATAAAATAAAACCGTGGGGCACGTCAATTGTCTACAAATTATCGACTTAGTGTGCGATAGAAGAATCGTTTAATTCGTCGTTGGGCAGTTGGCCCGCAGACGGTGAGGAAATTACTTACTATTTTCTTGCTCATGGAAATTCCAATAGTTATACACTCCATGTAAATAAAAGAGATGTTTCAACTTTATCAAGTTTATCGTTGGACATTCACACTGCTGGCTGGGGAGGAATCGTTTCACTGCTCGTAGTTTGTCTTTAATCGACAAAGTACTACTCGCTCACCACTATGAAACCCTAAAACTAACTTATAATCGAGCTTGCTAGCTTGTTTCCACATTCTAGCCCTACTTATCACACGTCCATCGTTGTCGGTTGAACAACTGCCTAATTATAGTGTAACATTACAAAACAAACATTTTAATCAACGATTGTAGACAATTGACGTGCCCCACGGTTTTATTTTAGTCTAGTCTATGCATATGCTTATAATTCCCACGACTGTATCTATTTTATTATTTTTTGGTTTTTAGTACATTTATCTTAAACATTGCAATGTATGTTTAACATAAAACCGTTTAACTTAAAAAGTTTTTTTACCTATTTTTATTTTACCTATTTTTATTTAAATACCACTTCCCAACCTTTATTTCCATAGCAAATTCCAAGATTCTAGCTATAGCCGTTCAAAATATACAATTGGTACTAAATTTAATAACTTTTAGTAGTTTTCGTACACTTATAAGTCGAATTTCCAAAAACCCTTTAGTACATCTTTTAACTCTCCATCAGTGAGCCTCAATCCAAATTTCAGAATTGCAGCTCTTCCCGTTTGCCTAACACAGAGGGTACCATATTTAGTACCTTTTAATACTTTTCGTACGCTTCTAGTTCGAATTTCCAAAAACCCAGCCTTATCTCACCCCTGCACACCAACAGCAACCCACACTCACAATTTCAAGCTTCTAGATAGATTTTCACTCGATTTCAAGGTACCAAATACGCAATGTCTGTCCCATTTCGATATTTGGAATGTGTGATCGAATTTGGTCTAAAAATGACTTTACCAAATTATAAAGAGATCAATGCATATTCGGACATAGCTAACATATACATGTATTTTCGACCCATCTGAGCTATGTAATGCACCAAACACGCTATATCCGTCCAATTTTGATGACATTTTGAATTTCTGGCGGAATTTGGTTTGAGTTCAATTCACGAATTTTCGTATATGTAGGTATATAGTAACAATCAAGCGTACCTGCTGGTAGTTCATGTCTATGTTGAATTGAAAGTGGTCTAATTGTCTAGTCTCTACGCTTTGACAGGTTTCCGAAGTGATATAATATCTGGTTATGCATTTTTATTTATGGCAAGTTTTGTTTTTTTTTTCTCACCCCACAACAACAATTATTGTTAGAACAAGTAATACAACGACAACAACAAATAAATAAAAAATAAAACTAAACAAAAACTGTAAACAATTCCAAAGTGAATCGCATTAGAACATGCTTTTGTTGTTGCTGTCATCATCTGGTGTCTGTCTTTGTTGTTGGTATTTAGAAATTTTCTGTAACACCGGATGAAACGTGTTTAAACTGGTTAAAACTACCCGGTAATAGTGTCAATAACGTCAAATATTTGATGTGGCCAGCTCTCGTACTCACTATGGGAAGGAAGGTGGTGCTGTCGTTGGTGTATGTATGGTGGAGGTGCTACTGGTAGTTGGTGGGAGCAATCAATGTAAAGCCAAGTCGTGTTTTTAAATGTTTGATATGTTTTGTAAGTAAAACTTGGACAGAACTACAAGCGCTTGCGAAAATATTTGAATATGCTATTGAAGACAAAAACGAGGCTAATTACAGGGGGCTGGTAGCCAAAATGTTTTTATAATAATTTTGAAAATTGAATTCGTACGCCAATTCATGTAAAAAAACTGAAAGAATTTGAAATTGTAATGAAATAAGAATATAAAATTTCCGTTTCGACACTGCCAGCTTAGACAAGAGTGAAGTATATGCTGTGAAGAACAGTGGACCATTCGGACCATAATGTACTTTCAAAACTAGTTAATAACAAACTATTCAGTTTCTATTAATTTTTAGATGTTAAAAAAACCACCTACTACCAGTTTAAACCACTATTAGAAAAAAACTATTTTTAAATTTAAACACCCACCACGATCAGGTAAATTCAAATAGGTTGAACTATTACTACCTTTTTGTTGTTGTAGATTAGACCATAGCAAATAATGTGCAATAAAATTGTCGAAAATGTGTGTTTGGTTTTTATTCATTAACACGTTTAAGTAATGATTAACACATTGTTAGAATGTAAATATTTGCACAGAAGACCCTATAATGAACCTGGTTTATGATTGAAATAGCTAAACAAGCGAAACGTGGTGCCCGATGAAAAGGTTTTATGACCACTTAGCAGGTAGGCGGCAGACATTGTAAACATTGTGCGAAAGCGAAGAAAACACCGAATTTGGTAAAAATCTCCTGTAACCATTTGGGAAATGTTCGTCTTAATGAAAGGAATTTCCATTAAGAATTTTTGATAAATGGCTAAAGAATTATACTGAAGAGAGAGAGAGAGAGATTATTTGTGCTGAGCAGTCCTAACATTGTTCAAGAGATTATGAAAGAAGGGTGAAAAAGAGAAGAATCTTGCACCGTCCTTTGAAGGTTTATGTCGATAGGTAAACTGTAAAATATTTCCTCTGTTACACTATTTTTGAAATATTCGGAGTGAGTTACCTGATAGTTTTGGCATTTTAGGTATATTACTTATAAGACTAAAATAGTAAACAATATTGAAAGTACTAAGCTCTTCCGTCACGTCGAGGCTTATTCCTAAGAGAAGTAGAATGTGCTAACTGAAAAATATCACCCATACCCTCTGTCTTTAGACTAACGATGGTATATAGACTTTCATACGGCCAATATGTACCTCGGCGAAATAATAGTTTAAGTTTTTGCAACAGTTTAGTTTATTTTTTTGCAACAATTTGTATTCTCTGCGCCCATTCCGCACCTTCCGGTATCTCTCCCTCAAAAGTGCAAAAAATTTCACTAACATGGTACGCACGATTATCTTATATTTGATACAAACTTTGAATCTCCTAATATTTTTTTTTTTCGAATTTTGTTTAGCTACCAAAATGGTTCATGTCCTTAGGGCGCTTTCGATCGAAACGAAAAGACTCCCAAAATAAAATCCACTTCCAAAAGGGTCTATGTTCAGGTACCTCCTCCGCAACACTTTTTTTGTCGGCAAGTTCAAAAAGGGCCACAAAATATGAAAACCTCCTTAATACAAAACTATTAAGGAAAAGGATTTTGGTTTCGTAGCCGGTGTTCGGTTCTATATTGCCCTTAGATGAAAGTTTCAATTCATAGTCCAGTCAAAATATGGGAAATAGCAAATATTCCCACAAATCTGAATTTTAGTGGAAAGCTAGGGTTTGCCATTAGAAGTAATGTCCCCATTGATCCCATGTGTGCAAACGAAGTTATTCAGGGTCAAAGGTCATTTTTTGGAGACCTTATTCAGTTTTAGAGTCTTTTTCAAAAGCGGTAAGACTTATCAGAAATCGACTAAAGTAAAAGTTGTAGGGTTAAAAAATGTCTACAAGAATGATCTTTATGACTTTTCAATAGGAGTAACCATTCGTGAGATATCGTGATATAAGTGTCAAATAACATCTGTGAAGAAGAACATCTTGAGGTGGACCTGTTAAAATAACAACCGCATTTGTTAGATTTTTCTATAAGCTTTCAAACTATATCCACTTTACAGTAATCGGTTCAGTATAACCGGATCCAATCCGGATTTAAATTTGGGCTTTCGGGTGAAATAACTGGAGAACCGGATCCGCCGCCCATGAAAATTATATATTTCCGTAATTACCGGCATATTGATAAAAATTGGACTTTCGATTACACATGTGGGTTAAATGGGCTATTTTTGCATAAAATGGTTCTAACATGGAATACCTAAACAGCCTCCACCTAATTTCGTTCTTCAAGGAAACATATATTTCACCTGAATATGTGCGTATTTCTCTTATAAGAGCATATAAATGATGTGTAAAAAAATTATAAAGACCAAGCTTGTAGATAATTTTTCCATCTACAATATTTACTCTAGTTTCCGAATCTAAGGGTATATCCGGCTGATACTTTTTTACTTGTGAGACATCGACCTATCTCCACACATTCAAAATCCGAAATATGGGCTTTGTGTCAATCGAGAGGGGAAGATATAATCATATAAGGTATATACCAAAATATGAGGCTATAATAATGGGTGGAGTTTTTCTACCCATTTAGAATCCGAAATATCAAATTACAGCCATTAAAGTGAGCAAAATCCTTGAAACAACTACACACATCGTACGCTACATATATCGGTCGGGGGGAATCATTATACGTATACGTACAACAAGTGAGAAAAGGCTATAGTCGGTACGGGGCCGGCTACGTGATACCCTACACCACTACCTCTGTGCATTATCTTTTCACTCGAAAACATTTCTTTTAGGGAGATACGAAAGTTTTCACCTATCTGGCTTTTATATCAAATGACTTAAGGCGAAATGAACCAAAATAATTAATATTTAATTTTATATTTGACTACTATCGAAATCACCAACATCAATATGCTTCTATCTCTGTGAGAAAATTTCGTGATGATCCGATCAAAAATCCGACCTGTGATTGCAGAAAAAGTGGAAAAAAGGGATGTATCACCGATTGTTGCGATATATCTATTATTTGACCACCTACGCCAACCTAATTTGCATAATTTTAAAGATGGGATTTTCTACTTTCTTAGTCAGGCTTTGTTTTTAGATGGTCCCCAACCAAAGGTGTGATATCCGCCATTATTTTTAAAATCGCAAAAATGAAAAGTTGGGTTTTATTTGCGACTATTTGATATCTTCGCTGTTTGATCACCTACGAGAACCTACTTTACATCATTAGAAAGGTGATATTTTATACTTTCATAGTCAGGTTTGGCTTATGGTATACCCCATACAGAAGCTGATATATTCGCTTTGAAAAAAACGTTGTCTTTTTATCCAAATAAATGTTTTGCCCATTACGACCCCTAAATATTATCCGACCATCACCAGAATCAATAGGCTTCTTCATCTGTGAGACCCCCATTAACCCTCAAAATGTCGTGACGATCCGATCAAAATTGCGACCTGTAGCGTGATTTCCAAAAAAAAAAAATGGATAAATGGGATGTATTACCGACTATTGCGATATCTCCGTTATTTGGTCACCTATGCCGACCTAGTTTGCAACATTGTAAAGAAGAGTCTTCTACTTTCATAGTCAGGCTTTGCTTTTGGAAAGTCCCCAACCAAAGCTGTGATATTCGTGATTATAATTAAAATCGCAAAAATGAAAAGTTGGGTTTTATTTGCGACTATTGTGATATCTTCGTTGTTTGATCACCTACGAGAACCTGCTTAACATCATTAGAAAGGTGATATTTTCTACTTTCATTGTCAGGGTTTGCTTTTGGTATACTTCTTATAGAAGCAAAGATATTCGCTTTGGAAAAAACGTTGTCTTTTTATCCAAATAAGTTTTTTGCCCATTCCGACCCCTAAGTATTATCCGACCATCACCAAAATCAAAAGGCTTCTTCCTTTGTGAGACCCTCATTAACCCTCAAAATTTCGTGACGATCCGATCAAAATTGCGACCTGTAGCGTGATTTCCAAAAAATGGATAAATGGGATATATTACCGACTATTGCGATATCTCCGTTATTTGGTCGCCTATGCCGACCTAGTTTGCAACATTGTAAAGAAGAGTCTTCTACTTTTATACGCAGGCTTTGCTTTGGAAAGTCCCCCTCCGGGACCCCCATCAACATACAAAATATCGTGACGATCCGATCAAAATTGCGACCTGTAACGTGATTACAAGGTTTAGATGGACAGACGGACAGACGGACGGACGGACACACATTGCGTTATATACCCGACATTAGTTCGCTTATGAAGGGCAGTAACCGTCTGCTACTAGGGGACTGCAATGCTCACCATGAGCTTTGGCATTTCGTTTTAGGCTATGACCAAAGGGGTATTTCGCTGACCGAGCAAATTGATAGCTCCACATTTTGGACGGCGAGGATATGAGGAGATTGCCATAGTTCGCAGCCCGTTATTTTGCTTAGCTCATACCACCTTCATTTCACAGTCTCATTTAACCCACTTAGCGCCGAGAATTTTTTTTTGCGAGAAAACTAACTAACTTTTTTCTCATGCCAATCCCTTGTTTTTATACCCTCAGCCTTTAGGCTAAGGAGGGTATATACACTTTGATACGATGAAAATGTGCCTCATCGAAATAATGGTTTTAGGCCCCAAGTATGTTTGGACGAAATGTGTTTCAGACAGTTTGGAGTCGATCTAGCCATGTCCGTCCGTCTGTCTGTCCTGCTGGCTGGAGCGCACGATAACTCTCGAACGGATGAACCGATTCGGTTCAAATTTTGGCTTTCGTAATATTTTGCCCAAACTTAGTTTAAGTTCGAAGGTGAGCTACATCGGTCCACTCCTTCCGGTACCTCCCCCACAAAAGTTCGAAAATGTTCGGAAAGTTTGTGCGCACGATAACTCTTGAAGGGAGTAACCGATTTGGTTCATACATTTTATAGCGTAACATTTCTACCAGAGTAATATGAGGTTCCAATATGGTCTTAATAGGTCTTCTCCTTCGGGTACCTCCTACACAAAATTTGAGAAAAGTTCAGTTTAGGGCCATCTCTCGAATCGCTTTGATTTTTGTTTTAGCAACTTGTATTCACTGCCCTCCATACGACGGTACAAGTTTCATCAGGGGCAAGTCCATACTTCCTGAGAAAATAGCAGGACAGTTGCACAAAACCCCTATGACACTGTGTGCGGTGGTTGGAGCGCAAGATAACTCTCGAACGGATCTGCCCATTCGGTCCAAAATATGGCCTTAGTAATATATTTGTCCAAACATAGTTTAAGTTTGAAGATAAGCCATATCGGTCCACTCCTTCAGGTACCTCCCCCACAAAAGTTCAAAAATGTTCGGAAAAATTGTTCGTACGGTAACTCTTAAAGGGAGTGGCCGAATTTGTCTATACTTTACACATCCTAATATATCTACCAGATATAGATCTAGTTCAAATATGGACTGTATTTGTCCACCCCTTCCGGTACCTCCCACACAAAATTTCGGATAAGTTCACTTTAAGACCTGCTATCGAATCACTTTAATTTTTGTTGAAGCAACTTGCATTCGCTGCCTCAATTACGATGGTCAAAGTTTTTTTAGGGGCAAGTCCATACTTCTTGAGCAAACAGCCCGAAGAGTGCAAAAACCCCCTATGGCACCATATGTTGTGGCTGGAGATCCACTTCCATAACAGTCAATGTCGATCCATTCCTTATAGTATCTCCTCCGCAAAACTTTTTATTTTAAATCCTAATCAAAATTTTTGTCGGTTCAAACGCCCAAAATATTTAAAACCCCCTAAATACACACTTATTTTGGGAAAAAAATTGTTTCAATATACACAGGCTGAGGGTATATCTCTGTCGGCAAAGCCAACTGATACTTTTTTACTTGTTTTGATTGATTACTATACTCCTAACAAATCCCTTTATATGAATGTAACGTTTATGATTAAATTTTTATCGCATACTTAAATTTTTCATCAAAAGTCGAAAATTACAAAAAGTCGATTTTTTGGTATTGCTTCCGTATTAGGCCAATTTCGTGGAGATGCATAGGCCAAATAAAGCTTTATGAGCATGGAATGGCAGATAACAGACAATACTATAAGAAAATGCAAAAAAAAAAACACAAAAATTTGCGAAAATATCCAAGTTTTACGTCAATTTTTGCAACCATTTTTGTTGGCGTTTAAACGACCAGTGGTTTTAAGTGGGTTAAGTGTCCATCCGACTTCATAACCTCTAATCGCAGTTCCTGAACGATAAGAAAGCTGATTGGCAAGGGCTCAGAAACCTTACTAATCACCCATTCCCTTTAGATCCTAATATAGCTGAGAGAATTATCTGGGACATCATCACAGCTGCAGCCACTCGCTACATACTTGCTGATCGAATACCCGAAATTAGACCAAGTTTCCAGCAGAAGCGATGGGTCTTTACGAACCCTGAAGACCCAATTGATAAGGAACTTACTCTTGAAGTTAACAGGCGAATAGGCGAGGATTAAACCAGAACTGGACGTGCGACCTAACAGTCGAGGTGGTTTCTGAAGTATCGAAAGCCTTTGATACTGTCAACATTGTCAAGCTGTTCGAGGGCATAGAGAAAACTTCCATTCTTGGAGCTGCTTAATCACTACACTTTAGGACGGCAAAGAGATCGTAATCTATGGGGATTAATGTCGATGTGATAGGTTAAATGTCTACATAGCTGACTTAGTGAAGTTTTTCTATCTGAGGAATATAAAAATATCCGCCTCTAATTCCTCTGTCACACTATTGTCAACATATTGATTGATGGTGTCCAGGACTTGGGGTGCTGACAAAGAATCCATGTCGACATCTTATAAAACAATAGGCCTATGCGGTACCAGTGTGGTATACAAATGTTAGCATTACGTAATTGAAGAAACCTACCAGAGTGTCGTCCTGAGTACTGCACCAGGTTGCTTCTACATGACTCCAGTGGACCATGAGAAGCCGAAGATTTCGCCAGTGCATCAGCACAACAAAATGTTATCTATGCAGCTGCTTGGGTGTTTTCGCCATGGGCATATTTACCACAATCTTGTAAAAAGACTTCCTCCACCCAGGTCAATCAGGAGAGAGATCATGGCCTAAATAGAGAGGTCAAAATAGATATAAACGGGAACCTTTAAATCAACGAACCTATCACGCTGGCTTGGATAGCATTAACACAGATGCTGTTGCGCAGGCAGTTTTGAGATATAGTGTGAAGCCCTACTAAGAGACCACATCCATACATCGCAGCAAAATAACACTAGCTACTGACAAACACGCTTGGTTTTACAACAATTAAGATCCGGCCTTGTTGTGACGGAATAGACAGCAAATTCTTTCATTATGCACTGACCTGTCTCCAGGTTCTATCTTTATCCACTTATCTGCATCCAGATTCAAGTGGTATTCTTTCGATGGAAGACATCAAATGGTCTTCTGTCTATAGAAGGCTGACGGAGAAAACTTAAAGAGGCTTTTTGTCTATAGAAGAACACAAGAGGTCTTTTCTGTATATAGAAGACCTCAAGAGGTCTTCTGTGTATAGAAGACCTCAAGATGTCTTCTGTGTTTAGAGGACCTCAAGAGGTCTTCTGTGTTTAGAGGACCTCAAGAGGTCTTCTGTGTATAGAAGACCTCAAGAGGTCTTCTGTCTATAGAAGACCTCAAGAGGTCTTCTGTGTATAGAATACCTCAAGAGGCCTTCTGTCTATAGAAGACCTCAAGAGGTCTTCAGTCTATAAAAGACCTCAAGAAGTCTTCTGTCTATAGAAGACCTCTAGAGGTCTTCTGTCTATAGAAGATCTCAAGAGGTTTTCTGTCTATGGATGACCTCAAGAGGTCTTCTGTCTATAGAAGACCTCAAGAGGTCGTCTGTCTATAGAAGACCTCAAGAGGTCTTCTGTCTATAGAAGACCTCAACTGGTCTTCTGTCTATAGAAGACCTCAAGAGGTCTTCTGTCTATAGAAGACCTCAACAGGTCTTCTGTCTATAGAAGACCTCAAGAGGTCTTCTGTCTATAGAAATCCTCAAGAGGTCTTCTGTCTATAGAAGACCTCAAGAGGTCTTCTGTCTATAGAAGATCTCAAGAGGTCTTCTGTCTATAGAAGACCTCAAGAGGTCTTCTGTCTATAGAAGACCTCAAGATGTCTTCTCTCTATAGAGGACCTCAAGAGGTCTTCTCTCTATAGAGGAGCTCAAGAGGTCTTTTCTCTATAGAGGAACTTAAGAGGTCTTCTGTCTATAGAAGACCTCAAGAGGTCTTCTGTCTAAAGAAGACCTCAAGAGGTCTTCTGTCTATAGATGACCTCAAGAGGTCTTCTGTCTATGGATGACCTCAAGAGGTCTTCTGTCTAAAGAAGACCTCAAGAGGTCTTCTGTCTATAGATGACCTCAAGAGGTTTTCTGTCTATAGAAGACCTCAAGAGGTCTTCTGTCTATAGAAGACCTCAAGAGGTCTTCTGTCTATAGAAGACCTCAAGAGGTCTTCTGTCTATAGAAGACCTCAAGAGGTATTCTGTCTATAGAAGAACTCAAAAGGTCTTCTGTCTATAGAAGACCTCAAGAGGTCTTCTGTCTATAGAAGACCTCAAGAGGTTTTTTTTACGTTGCCCCCAAATGGCTTAGCCATATATCATATGTTCTTATGGATGAAAGCGTTTTTTTGTATGGTCAGTTAAACTTTTCTCAGTTTTTCTTGTTTATCCTTAAAAAAGAGCTTAATGCAGTTGTCCCACTACGCATTAGCGAATAATGACCTTCTAAACGATATCAAAATAAATAGAGACAAAAACACAGATACGAAAATTCTAAATAAATCAAATTAATTGGGAAGTAAGAAAAACACAAAAGTAACAAAAACACTTTCATTTGTTTTTTTTTATGTTTTGTTTTTCTTGCGTGTAGTTAGATAGTGTGTCAATGTTTTCTTCAATTGATATTCGAACTGACCACAATGATCATCATCGTCGTCATCATCATAATCATGATTACTATAATCCACTAAATATAACGTCATCGTTAACGAGTGACGTTTGGTAATCACCGGTTTCAACCACCTTCAACAGACAACAGAAGATTATTGCTAGGCCGACTGGCTGACTGATTGCGCGTGTGACGTGCTATATTCTCAAGATTGGTACTACTTACCCATACCGACCGTTGGTCATGGTGTATTCTGCCAAGTAATCACTGAAGAAAACAAAGCGAAGAATCAAGAACAAACGACCAATACACATCCTCTAAAAAAGAAGAAGAAATGAAACAAACAAAACAATTTTCGGATACAAGCGGTCTGGGGCGGCTAAAAACCTGAAATGATAAGAAAACAACCTAAAAGACAATTGACAACAACTACATTTGTATTATTTACTGTGCTTATTTTTAAATGAAAAGAAGAATAACTTATTATACAATTATTTGAATTTTGTTGTCGAACAAATGACACGGTGCTCTTGAAACAATTTTAAATGGAAGGTGCTTACACCTCGGAAGTTTTTGCGGATTCTGAAACTACAATGCTTATAGATGAGAAAAATCGAAAAACAAAAAAAATCGCCGGAGCGCTTTTTAAATAAATCGCGATTTATGTTGTCATTTTTAGGGGTTGTTTTGGTTTTCACGATTTTGCTTAAAAACCGCAAGCCCTTTCAAAATGGAACTTAAGAAAATGTTGTAGCTATGAAAATTCTCTACAAGGTCGACCTTTATGATATTTTCGTAGGTTTTACCATTTTTGAGATATAGAAGTTCAAATTGGGACAATGCATTGACTGTATCGCCCCCTTATAAAATCAATGTCATGAAGGGTGCGCCTTAACTAACTTTTGATGAAAACCGCTTACACAGGGAAAGTTTTTGTGAATTCTGAAACAGCAATGTTCATACATGAGAAAAATCCAAAAACAAGAAAAAATCGCTGTAGGGATTTTTAAATAAATCGCGGTCAAAATTCAAATTTTTAGGTGTTTTTTAGGTTTGTACGATATTGCTTTGAAACTTTAAGTGCAATCGAAATGGAGCTAAAGAAAATGTTGTAGCTGTGAAAATTCTCTAGAGGATTGACCTTTATCATTTGTTCCCAGCCTGTACCATTTTTGAGATAAAAAAGCTCAGTTTACCTTTTTAGATTTTTTTTGTTAGGGTTTCGCGATTTTGCTTGAATACGGTAAGTCTTATCGATATAGGACCTGAGAAAATCTTAAAGCTATGATAACTCTCTACAAGACTGGCTTAAGTAACTTGTCCTAAGTTGTACCATTTTTTTGGATATATAAGTTTAAGTTGGGAATTTGCAGTCATGACATTGTTTTATAAGGGGGCGATACAGAATTGAATTGAATTTGAATTGTCCCAATTTGAACTTCTATATCTCAAAAACGGTAAAACCGACGAGAATACCTTCAAGGTCATTCTTGTAGAGAATTTTCATAGTTACAACATTTTGCTTAGTCCCATTTTGATAGGACTTGCGGTTTGTAAGCAAAATCGTGAAAACCTAAACAACCCCTAAAGATGTCAACTTAAATCGCGATTTATTTAAAAAGCGCTCCGACGATTTTTTTTGTTTTTTGATTTTTCTCATCTATGAACATTGTAGTTTCAGAATCCGCAAAAACTTCCAAGGTGTAAGCACCTTCCATTTAAAATTGTTTCAAGAGCACCGTGATGAAAAACAAAATCAAATTTGCATTTACATACAAACATACGTACACGGGAATTCGTTGTTGTAACTCAAAAATGGCTATTTTCTGCCCATAACTCGATCCAATGCAACTAAAATTAGTTTTAAAAGACCCAAACGTAGGTTTTAATGTATAGATTGACTCATTGTTTTCTTGACGTCTAATTAGTTTCACCAAATGACATTAAGTGATGTAGATGATTATAGATATAAAAAAGTGTTGTGGTCGGCTTTAAGAGGATAAAGTTCAGGATCTTTAGATTCGGTTTCAATACCGAAAAGTTCTGTTCTTATCATAGTTCCTCTTTTTTCAAGTGGACACTTCCGCCTCGTGGTATCACCCTGGGAACTGCCTTTAATATCCGCTAAAAAGAGTGAGCTAACAAGCAGAAGTCTCACCCAAAAGAACGATACAAACTTGGTTGGAGAAGGTGTGGTAGTAACCTACACTTTAAACAAATGTCTTAAAATGAAGAAATTAATAAAACGAACGTTGACGATCCCAATACAACTTTATATCTTTATGTCCTTTCCAACTCAGATTCAAGTCTAGTATCAAGCTAAGATATTTGCAAAAATCATTTATAGTACATGGTTCAGGCGTGTCGATTTTACTCAAATATCGATGTTGTTGTTGTAACACTATTATGTCTTTGTGCATTGGTATGAACCATGCAAAAGGAAACGAGATATACACATAGTTCCTGTTAGGGATAGATATAGAATCACTTTCTAAGTCGATTTACGCATGTTCGTCCTTCCCATAGTGTGTCCAAATTCAATATTTTGTGACAAAGTACTAATTTTTTTTTGAAAATTTCTTCATGAAGTGATAGAAAACAAGCTAGCTAAAAGATGATTGTACAGTTATCTTTGAAGTAACGGTATATACAAAATTAAAAATTGATTAAAACAAGTAAAAAAGTGTCAGTCGGCTTTGCCGACAGATATATACCCTCAGCCAATGTGAAGTGAAACTGTCACCTACAGACAGATCGAATGTATTTAAGGTCTCTTCAGAATGTTGTTGCCCTTTTTCGACATTTGAACATGCCGACAAAAATGTGGATTAGGAATTGCACTAGGACACAAATGTTGAAGTTGTTGTTGTGGGGGAGGTACCCTTAGGGAGGACCGATATGGGCCAGTTTAGAAGTTAAACTAAATTTTGACAAAATATTTAGAGATCCAAAGTTTGGACCAAATTGGTTGCCCCCATTCAAATGATATCGTCCTAGCATTTTAGTGACATTTTGTAAATATTGGGGAGAAGTACCGGAAGTTGTGGACCGCTGTTGGCCCATGAAACTAAGTTTGGATACAATATGACGAAGACCAAATGTTGTACCACATCGGTTAAACAGTTCGAGAGATATCGTGCTCTCCGACCGCCACATATGGTGACATAGGGGTTTTTTACAACTTTCGGGCTGTTTTCCCAAGAAATATGGACTTGCCCCTAAAAAAACTTCTACCGTCGTAATGGAGGTAGCGAATGCACATCGCTTCAACAAAAATCAAAGTGATGCGAGAGCTGGTCTTAAAGTGAACTTATCGGAAATTTTTTGTGAGAGGTACCAGAAGGAGTAAACAAATATAGTCCATATTCGAACCTGATCTATATCTGCAAGATATATTAGGATGTGCAAAGTATGGATGACATCGGTCACTCCCTTCAAGAGTTACCGTACGAACAATTTTTCCGAACATTTTTGAACTTTTGTGGGGGAGGTACCTGAAGGAGTAGACCGATATGGCTTATCTTCGAACTTAAACTATATTTGGACAAAATATTACTAAGGCCAAATTTTGGACCGAATCGGCAGATCCGTTCGAGAGTTATCTTGCGCTCCAACCACTACACGGTATCATAGGGTCTCTTTGCAACTTTTAGGCTATTTTCTCAGGAAGTATGGACTTGCCCTTGATGAAACTTGTACCTTCGTATGGGGGCAGTGAATACAAGTTGTTGCAACAAAAATCAAAGCGATTCGAGAGCAGGTCCTAAACTGAACTTTTCCGAAATTTTGTGTGGGAGGTACTCGAAGGAGTTTACCTATTGAGTCCATATTGGAAGCTCATCTAAGTCTGGTAGAAATTTCATAATGTGCAAAGTATGGACCAATTCGGTTACTCCCTTCAAGAGTTATCGTACGCACAAATTTTCGGAACATTTTCGAACTTTTGTGGGGGAGGTACCGGAAGGAGTGGACCGATATAATCCATCTTTGAACTTGAACTAAGTTTGGACAAAATATTACGAAAGCCAAATTTTGGACCGAATCGGCAGATCCGTCCGAGAGTTATCGTGCGCTCCAGCCAGCCAGACAGACAGACAGTCTGAAACACATTTCGTCCAAACATACTTGGGGTCTAAAACCATTATTTCGATGAGGCACATTTTGCCCGTATGAAAGTATATATACCCTCGTTAGCATAAATGCTGAGGGTATAAAAATACTCAAAAATGGCAAGGAAATTCGTTGATTTTGTCTGGACCATATTATCACGAGTTATTGAAATCTTGTAATTATTCCTTTTACTATCCGACAGTACGAAACCTGATGTATTAAAATATGCTTAGAGGTAATTGTATTTGGGTTACAGTTCTGTAGAACAAACGGATTTGCTTTGGAACCGTTTCTACGTCTATATTTTTAATTAGTCCTTTTTATACCCTCAGCATTTCTGCTACCGAGGGTATATACACTTTCATACGGGCAAAATGTGCCTCATCGAAGTAACGGTTTTAGACCCCAAGTATGTTTGAACGATATTCGTTTCAAAGAATTTGGAGTCGATTTAGCTATGTCCGTCCGTCGGTCTGTCTGGCTGACTGGTGAGCACAATAACTTTCGAACGGATCAACCGATTCAAACCAAATTTTGGGTATCATAAAAATTTGTCCAAACTTAGTTTAAGTTCGAAGACGGGCCATATCGGTCAACTCCTTCGGATACCTCTCCCACAAAAGAACAATATTTTTCTGTAAAATGGTGTGAACGATAACTCTAGGATAATTGAAGGGAGCAATTGATTTGGACATCGTATTATTCTATCCAGATATATATCGGACTCGAATCTGGACTACATCGGTCTACTCCTTCGGGTACCTCCCACACAAAATTCGGACAAAGTGAATTTTAAGAGCACCTCTCGGATGGTGTTAAATGTTTTCAGTAGGTTGTCCTTGCGGTTCCCTTTACGGCGGTACATTTTTTTTCTTGCACAAGTCCATACTTCCTGAGATATTAGACTAAAATCTCCATGAAACCCTAACGGCACCAACCAAAATGGCAAATCCGTACGATAATTCTCGCAGGGAGTTTCTGATTGGTACAGACTTTGTACATCGTATTATTTCATCCAGTCATGTATCAGGTTAGAATATGGATTATATCGTTCCACTCCTTCGGGTACCTGTCACACAAAATTCGGAGAAAGTGAAGTTTAATAGCTCCTGTCGCATCGTTTTCATTCTTTTTTTCAGTAGGTTGTTCTAGTGGCCTCATTTACAACGGTACAATTTTTACCCCAGAAGAAGTCGGAAAAAGCTGACGTTGGGTGAAAAATGGATAAAAATCAGTTTTAATTCATTATAAAAAAGTGACCAAACAGTCCAAAACACAAATAAATTATAAACAAAAACTACCTTTGGTCAAAAAACAACAAATATAGTAAGTCAATACTTCCTGAGATAATGGCCCAAAGCTCCAAAACCCTGTCGGCAAATATGGCTATTGCGCAAGATAAATCTAAAACTTTTTCAAACTTTTTTTCAAAACTTAGTTTAATGTAATTTAATATTTCGAGTCCTTTATGAAGAAGTTTGGTTGTTAAACATGTTTGGTATAAGCGGTACCTCCCGATTTTCGGTATTTTGAGGATTTTAGCTAAAATTTTTGATCGAACTACCTGTAATTTGACAGTTGAGGTTCCTAGTAATCACAAAACATCTTCACCAAAAACTGTCAACATAGGGTCATGTTTAGGTATAGCCCCCATATAACGGTACCTCTCGATTTTCGGTATTTTATGGATTTTAACTACATTTTTAGGCCAAACTACCTGTAATTTCACGTTTGGGGTTGCCAGTGGTCACAAAATATCTCCACTAAAAACCGTCAATATAGCCCTCTATATAAATGTACCTCCCGTTTTTCACTTTGATATAGTCCCATATAAGGTTCCCTACCGATTGAATACATTTCTATGCTTTTTTAGCTTATTAAGGTATCAGTGGACAGGAAATAATATAATTATTCCGCTTTAGTTCAGAATATTTTATGGTGGAGTAACGCTTTTTACTTGTTTTTTGTTTTGTCAGTGAGGGTTTATCTCTATCAGCACAGCTGACTGATATTTTCTTTCTTGAATTTTGTCCAAATTTAGTTTAACTTCTAAATTGGCCCATATAGGTCCTCTCCTTAGGGTTCAAAATTTGTGTCGAAGTGCACTTTAGGTTCTGTTCGATATGTATACCGATGCTGTTCATTGTGGTCCTGTTTACAGCGATATTATGTTTTGAGTGGACCAGTACAAGCTTCCTGGCATACTGGTCCAAAAATTATACGATGACCCACTAAAATTACTAGTGGGCACTTCCATGAACTTTAATCCTAGTCCATATTTTTGTCGGCAAGTTCAAATCTCCAAAAAGGGCTTTAAAATTCTGAAAAGATCCTACATCTGTCCGTAGATGAAAGTTTCAATTCACATAGGCAAATCCGACTCTTATTTTTTTACTTCTTCATTATGATATAACTAAAAAATTCCACGGGGTTTCTGGCCACATTTTGGAACCAAATTGACTGAAAATTAAAAAAAAATGGGATCTTAATGAGTAAGGAGCATCCCTGCAAATGTAGGTCCACATCTTGATATAGCCCCCATATAACGGTGCCGCTGCTTTGAGGTTATAAATTTAAAAATGCATGAATATCTTCATCTGTTTAGAAGATATAGATTTTTGACACCAAAAAAAATCGCATTTTGGACGGACGCAAAGTATGTCCGCCCGTCTGCCTTTTTATGTATTTTTGTTTGCAACGTACAGGTTGCAGGTCATTATCCGATTCCGCAGAAAATTGAGGAATATAATTTTTTTAGCCATAGGAATATCGCTATTGCTTTAATGAAAATCAGTTCAGATTTGGATATAGCTCCCATAGATATTTTCGCCCGATTTTAGGTATTTGGTGCACCAATCACGCTATGTATGTCCAATTTTGATGAAATTTGGAATGTGTGATGGAATATACACTCGAAATAAGTTTGCCAAATTTTGTTGAAATTGGTTCAATTTTGGATATAGCTTAGATATATATGTTCGCCCGATTTGGTGCACCGTGAGAGCCATCCTAATCCACCATATAGTGATTAATTTAAGGAAAATTTCATTAGGATGGCTCTCACGGTTACACCCGAGCAATTACTGTAACGAAAGCATGCCATTGTTCTGTTTTAATGGAAGACTCTGTGTCTCCTCATGTAGATGTTCCACATGAGGAGGCACACTGTTGCAGTTCTCAGGATGGCATTGTGACAGGTTTGAATATTTTTCCATCACATTGCACTTGTATTCGCGGACCAAACTGGCGATCAAGTTATATATGGTCAACAAAGTTTCTTTATCTGGACCCTAACAGCTTCCGGATATGGGCATGAGGACCTTGTTCCTATATCTCAGTTTGTCGCAGATAGCTAGGGTATTGAACGACATGAACATCTAGTTAATTGTGACCCCTAGTATTTTGGGATACTTTGTGGTGGGAATGCTGCCAGCGACCATAACATTTAACTCTGGTCTCACCTCTGCCGTCCATCTGGTGAACAGTGTGACCGTAGATTTAGTGGCGGATATTTGCATATTCCGCGGGTGGAAAAATGTGTTAAAATCCGTCAAATAGGAGTCAAGCGTTTTACAAATTACGCCAGGAAAGCTAACTGACGCCAAGATCGTGCAATCTTACGTATATGTTACGATCTCAATGCTATCTGAAGGTGACGGAATACATTAGAGGTAGAGGTTAAACAGTTCCGGAGATATCACCGCACCTCGGATAACTGTCTGTTTCACACTACGGGGCTTGGACTTATTGTTCCTGAATTCCACGTACCACCGACGTTCACACATACTATTGATTATCCAACGTTTCAAACTTGACCGGAGGGTTGTCTGCTCGATGTCCTCAAACGGCGTGAAGTGCGTGACAGTTTGATAAGTCAAGCGTCACCATTACTATTCTATCACACGGCTTACTCTGATTGAGATCTCGACAGATGGCGTAAGCTGTGCTGCTTACACTGTGGAGGACAAAAGCATTAAGGGTCTTTGTTTCGGGCGACAAAAGCAAAATCGGCATTTTGACTGGCCTCAGTAGCGGGAAAACTCTCCCTGGAAAATGACTTCGGGAACGATATGGGTGGCTGGCGACAAGTTGAGAATTTAGGGGAGATACTCGAGCGCATTACCATGGACACTCCATCAGGACCCAATGCTTTGGATGTTTGAGCGTTCCTGGTAACTTTAGAAACGTCATTCATTGTAAATTGTGGTGGTTCATCCTCGGTGGGAAGAGATCTAATGCGAAGTAGTACTCTTCGCCCTGTCACACCTGGGGTGCTCGACAAACGGTCGATTTAAATAACTAGCACACCTCTTCGGGTTAGTCAGCGTAACGTCGCCAAACGCGACTGAGGTCCTATCTTCATTTTTCCAGGGTACGAGTGTGACTTGACCGTTGGCCACAATTCGACACCTCCAAATAATAGTATGCTAAGTCTAAAAAGTAAGTTTTGCAGGAAAAGCTCTCAAAGTGTGGACATTTTTTTGAACTTCAGTACAATGCTAAGTCAATATTTGTTTATAACTTCTGTTCGGATTGACCGATCATTACCAAAATTTGACAGAATTTAAGTTAAAGGACGTTCGACAGCTCCAAATAATAGATTGCTAATTCTGAACAGTGAGTTTTGCAGGACAAGCTCTATAAGTTTGGAAATTTCTTTGACCTTCAGTACTATGCTAAGTTAATATTTGTTTATAACTTCTGTTCGGATTGTCCGATTATTACCAAAATTTGACAGAATGTAAGTTAAAGGACGTTAAATATAAAAATGTAAAGAACTTGAAAACATGCTAAGTCGACTTAGCATACTATTGTTTGGAGGCGTCGAATTCACTTATTGTTCCGCTTATGCTTACCGACCAACCTGTTAACTTCCAGTGTCACCTCCCTGACTCTGAGGTCAATGGGGTTGGCACGACGAAGCTCAGCAACGTCATTTGCTAATCCCGTCGCTTCTACTGGGTAGTTTGGTCTCATTTTGGCTATTCAATCAACAGGTATATGATGAGTGGCTGCAGCAGTGATGATGTATCGGAACATCCTTTTTACTATACCACAAACATGAGAAGAGTTGGGCAGATCTCTGAAGCGGTGGTTAGCGAACTCTCTGAAACTAGTCCAATTGGCTTTCCAATGATGATGGATGGATGAAAGTTTCGGCGGTCTGTTGATGGAGACGATTATGGTGAGATGGTATGGTGACACGTGGTTTATGACTGGCGAATTGTGACACTCTCCCCTAATTCTGGTAGGGGCGTCCCCAGTGACCGTGCAAAACGTAGAGCTATCAATCTACTCAGTCAGCTCTATACCCCACTGCTCGTTTCCGAAGACCGAATGTCACAACTCATGATGAGCACATTAAAGTCCCTCAAGACCAGACGCTTATGACCTTCCAAAAATGGGCTAATGTTGGACTTATAACATGGAGTACAGCTATTTATCGGCCTAATGTATACGTTCAGCAACTTTACCTGGGTTATTTCACACCTGACTGTCCCCATACATTCTAGGTACAATGCCACGGTGTCGGGTTTTTCCATACCGCATTGACCGAAAACCAAACAACACCCGTGTTCCGGTCAGCGTCTGTCTCCTCAGTGAAGACATGTTTGTATTTGTATCGTTTTTCGGTGTTGAGTGGATTCTTTTAATCCGTGCCAATTATGTTTGGACGAAATCCGTTTCGGACAATTTGGAGTCGATTTGGCAATGTCCGTCCGTCTGGCTGGTGTGCACGATAACTGTCGAACGGATCAACCGATTTCTTTCGGTCGACTCCTTCCGTTACCTCCCCCACAAAAGTTTAACATTTTTCTCAAAAATGGTGCGCACCATAAGTCTCGGAGGCACTAACCGAATTGGGTTGAATATGGAATAATGCATCAGGGTAATCGCCTGGTCACTTTAAACCCCATGATTACAGAAACCACAAGAAGATACAACAATCAAAACCCCCCCTCGATGACGACCTTTGGAATGAAAACAAGGACACGATTTGGAACATGGAATATTCGCACAATGCTTGAACCCTCAAAACTTGCCCAGATAACAAAAGAGTTCTGCAGATATAAACTAACACTCCTTGGCCTCTGCGAAACAAGATGGCCGGACAATGGAGAATTTTCAGCAACCGATAATGTAACCTTTTTATACTCGGGCAAACCAGCTGGACAGCCAAGATCTAGTGGAGTTGGGCTTCTCCTTTCTAAAAATGCCAAGGAAGCACTTGCTGAGTGGAAACCCCATACGGATCGTATAATATCAGCAAGATTTCGTACGCGCGCTAGATACCTTACCGTGATACAGTGCTATGCCCCAACTGAGAACGCCGAAGATTCCGACAAGAGTGCTTTTTACAGCCAGCTCACAAATGTTTTAGATGCAACCCACAGAGGAGATATAAAGATCTTAATGGGCGATTTCAACGCCCAAGTAGGACCAGATAATATAAATTTGGAATGTGTAATGGGCAAACACGGCATAGGAAGAATGAACGAAAATGGTACACTTTTGGCAGAAACATGCGCCAGCAACGCTCTTGTGATAGGTGGTACACTATTCCCTCACAAGAGAATTCACAAAGCCACATGGATATCTCCGGATTGTTTAACGGAAAATCAGATAGACCACATCGCCATCAGTAAAACATGGAGAGGGTCACTTCTGGATGTGTGTGTAAAAAGAGGAGCAGATGTAGGTAGCGACCACCATTTACTGATAGGAACACTCAGGTTTAAGGTAGCTGCAATTAGAACAGAAAGAACAAAAAAACGTAGACCACGATATGATGTTGCCAAACTACAAGAGGAGACCGTGCGAAACAGATACTCAAGGAATCTCGATGCAAAATATGCCGAATTACAAGCCGTCGAAAGTTCTAACGTAAATGATTACTGGGAAAAGGCTAAGTCCACAATTTTAGAAACAGCCGCCGAATGTCTTACTGCCACGAGAGCACCCAGGAAATGCTGGATATCAGACGATACGTGGATGCTCATCGAACAGCGGAAAAACATAAAGTCTCAACTAAACGCAGCCAGAACAAGATCGATAAAACTTACCTTAAACAGACACTACAATGAGTTGGATAAGAAAGTTAAAAAAAGTGCCAGAAACGACAAAAGACATTGGGCAGAAAATATGGCTGTACAAGCGGAAACTGCAGCATCATCCAACAAAACAAAAGAAATGTACCAAACAATAAAGAAGCTCAGTGGAAAAAAGACAAAATTTTCAAAAGGTAAACCTTTAGTTGGCCCAGATGGAACATCACACACAAACAGCCAATCTCAACTCGAGGTATGGGTACATCACTATACCAACATTCTGTCCATAAACCAAACAGTTAGGAATTCAAATATCTGCAACTGTGAGCATCACGAGACAAGAGACGACATAAACACAGCACCTCCTTCCATAGACGAAATATGTCATGCCATATCATCTTTAAAAAATAGTAAATCAGCAGGCATTGACGAAATCGCACCTGAAATGTTAAAAGCAAACCCATTCACAAGTGCATTGATCTTACATCCAGTCGTCAACAAATTTTGGAGTACTGGGGAATTGCCATCCGACCTAAAGGAAGGACTGGTAATAAATGTGCCAAAAAAAGGCAATCTTTCTCAATGCTCAAACTACAGGGGCATAACTCTTTTGAGCATGGCAAATAAAACAATTACATATATTTTAAACGACCGAATTTCATCAGCAATTGCACCCGAACTAAGAAAGCAGCAAGCTGGCTTTCGACAAAACTATTCCTGTGTGGATCACATAAATACTCTAAGAATCATCATAGAGCAATCTATAGAACTAAGATCATCATTGTATCTAACGTTCATAGACTTTCAAAAAGCATTTGACACTATATCCCACAATGCCATATGGGCGTCCCTAGTATGCAAGGGTGTTCCAACAAAAATAATCGACCTTATTAAAGCTCTCTATGATGACTCACACGGCAGAATTTTGCACGACGACTTAACTAGCCAGAGAATTAAAATATGTGCAGGAGTAAGACAAGGATGCGTATTATCGCCGCTCCTTTTTAACATTGTTTTAGATACGGTGATGGCTGCTGCGACGCGGGAGCTTGGCGGCATCATTTGGGGTTTAAACGGCAGATTGACTGATTTAGACTACGCTGATGATATTTGCCTTTTGTCGCATCAGAACTCAAACATGCAACATCAAATCAACCAAGTTCAGGAGTATGCGCAGAGAGCTGGCCTTCATATAAATGTATCCAAGACTAAATGCATGCGCATCAATGCTGGAAACGCAACACCATTAACCTTGGACAACACCCCTTTGGAAGAAGTAGAAGAATTTATCTATCTCGGCAGTATGTTAACGTCGACAGGAGGCTCTGAAGCAGATATAAATAGCCGCATGCGAAAGGCAAAACAAGCATTCGGAGCACTCAACAATATATGGAGATCATCGCAAATCAGACGGAGTACAAAAATACGACTATTCAACTCAAATGTAAAATCTGTTCTATTGTACGGATGCGAAACATGGAACATGTCCTCAAGAATTGCGAACTCACTCCAGGCATTCGTCAATAGATGCTTAAGAAGAATTTTGAGAATACATTGGCCTAATGTGATTACAAACCAATCTCTTTATGAAAGGTGCAACCAAAATCCAATAGTCAAGGAAATCAGACTAAGAAAATGGAGATGGATCGGTCATACACTGAGGAAACAAGAAGGAAATATTGCCAAAAAAGGCCTTGAGTGGAACCCGCAAGGTAGCCGCCGTAGAGGTAGACCTTTGCTAACGTGGAGACGGCAAGTTTTAGAAGAACTGAGGAAGGCGAATAAATCATGGAATGAAATTAAAATTTTAGCTTTAATAGAAATAATTGGAAAAATTTTGTTGTGGCCCTATGTTCCACCTAGGAACCTGGATATTAATAATAAAATAATGGAATAAATCGATAATACAAAAAAATTGGAAAACGTAAATTTTAACAGCTCGTCAGATCGTTTTGAAATTTTTGCAACTAGTTCTTCTTGCGGGCCCTGTTTCCGAGGCAAGCCCATATTTTCCGAGAAAATTGCTCAAAAGCTCAAAAAACCTGGCGGCATCAACAAATCTGTGTAGTGCGTAAGATAACCCTCGAAGGGAGAAACCGATTTTAAGTACCACAAAATACAGAAAAACGGTAGCTATGACTCTATGGGGGCTGTGTCAAAATATGAACCGATATAGCTCATTTTCAATACCAATGATCTTAGGAGTAATAGAAACTTAGGTACCAAATTATAAAGCTCTATCTTAAATATTGCGAGCTGTATCTTGATTTCAACAGATAGACGGACGGATGGATATCGTTATAATTAAAGCTATAAAACACTTCCTCCCACCATCCTCTTTTGAATATTTTACACATTTTCTCTGTGATTGGGAAAAAAAATCTAGTTTAACATACACACATTTCCATACTAAACCTCTCCTCCACTGTTACGCTGTGTGTGTAATAAAATTAAGATCCACAAAGTTGTTTGTTTCGCTTTCGTTTGTCCAGCCTTTACTGGTTTTTCTAAACAAAAACATTTCAAAATTTTAGTTAGAAAAAAAATCCAGTTTTGTTTTTCATTTCTTTACAAAGCTGATTGCATTTTTTTATTTACTATTTGTTGTTGTACAAAAAAACAAACAATCAAATTTGAATATTCCAATGGAAAAGTGTTTGTGAGTTGTTGCTCCAATGTGGCGTGGCGCTCTCTCTCTCTCTTTCTGTTATCAATAGATTTTTTTTAAATAATTACGAATTAAGTAAAAAAGGGCTAACGTCTCTTGTAGCCGATTAAAATATACCCTACAAAAGAACAAGATCAGTTTTGTCACTTCACAGCATAAAATTCTAATGGCCTGTTTCAGTAAGACGAGTCATTTCTTCGTTCGAACTACAACCAAACTTTTGTTTTTCGAAAAAAATATTTGATTCATTTTTGCTTTAAATCAAACAAACGTTTTCTACAACAACGGGAGTTTGGTAGTATGTTACGAGCTTGTTACTACAAACTGATCTAATAATGGCATGATTCAATAAATGTTTGGATAGCCCGATTCATCGACTCGTAAAAATAGATTCTCATGACAATATGGAAACCACTCATTTCTAAATAAAAGTTTTTGGTGTTTTGGCATGAGTCAAACCTCAACAAAATTCCTGGTGACTGGTGTAGTCGTCATTTATTAAAATTGAAATTATTATAATAATACATCACAATAAATAATGGTTTAGAGTAATATTTACAAAATCCAAGTGTTTTTTTATGTTTTATTTATAGCAAAATATATTTAAACTTGGTTGTACATCTAATACCCTAGACAGACGGCAGGGTTAATTTGCATTAAAAATTCCTTAATTTGAATTAACTTTTTACCCTGACAGAAGATAGTTTCTGCATTTATGAAACAGCTGTTTGTGTTATTTGCTTGTACCCAGCAGACCATTTCATAAAGTTTTACAAAAGTTCGCCAAAATATGCGAAACAAATATACTTTCTACCATTGACCTTTTCACCACGATAATGCAAAAATAAATTAAATTTATTCGCGATATTTTTGAGTCCTTTTAATATTAAAAATGTCGCAAAACTCAAAAGGAACATTTGAAGAAGATATTATTTTCGATAGAATTGGTATGGTGGGTAATGAAATGCTTTTGAAAATAAAAATTTTAAAAATAGATTTGATAGAGGGCGCGAAAAACGATTAGCTGCTATTCTATTCGAGAAAGACCACTACTTATTTGAAAGAAACGCGAAAATTTCTGATTTGTTTTCCTTTTTTATTTTCTTAAACATGGAAATTTGACAAAAGACAATTAATTTTCAATGCAAATTGTGTCTCAGAGCATGAATATGTTCTCTCTCCTACATGAATATGGGCTCTCTTTTACAGCATTGCCATATTGAAATACCTAAATTCAGTTTAAATTTCCTTTGATTTTGTGCATTAAGAATGTGGATAATGCACGAATTAATTTGAATTAAGACAGTTAATGCAAATTAACGCTGCCGTCTGTCTAGGGTATAAGAGGCCTTTTAAGAGAATGCAATGTTTCAGCCGGTTAAATTCATTTCACTGACTCTCTTAAATGTCAACCGCTCGGAGACTTAATTCTACTTACAACTACCTAAATAAAAAGGGGGTGGTGAAACAGCAACAATTTTCATGATGAGGTGGATCAGCAACAGCGATTGATGATGAATTAATCAGCAGCGTTGGAGACCAAAACAAATTTAACACACAGCATTAAACATCACTTTCTCTAGCAGGATTTAATAGTTTTTTTCTTATGTTTTGTTGGTGATATTAAATATATTTATACCCTCAGCATTTATGCTAACGAGGGTATATACACTTTCATACGGGCAAAATGTGCCTCATCGAAATAATAGTTTTAGACCCCAAGTATGTTTTGACGAAATGTGTTTCAGACAATTTGGAGTCGATTGAGCAATGTCCGTCCGTCTGTCTGTCTGTCTGGCTGGCTGGAGCGCACGATCACTCTCGAACGGATGAACCGATTCGGTTCAAATTTTGGCTTTCGTAATATTTTGCCCAAACTTAGTTTAAGTTCGAAAATGGGCTATATCGGTCCACTCCTTCCGGTACCTCCCCCACAAAAGTTCGAAAGTGTTCGGAAAATTTGTGCGCACGATAACTCTTGAACGGAGTAACCGATGTGGTCCATACTTTGCCCATCGTAAAATGTCTACCAGACTTAGATAATGTTTCAATATAGACTCAATCGGCCCACTCCTTCGGGTACCTCCCACACAAAATTTCGGAAAAGTTCAGTTTAGGGCCATCTCTCGAATCGCTCTGATTTTTGTTTTAGCAACTTGTATTCACTGTCCTCCACACGAAGGTACAAGTTTCATTAGGGGCAAGTCCATACTTTCTGAGAAAATAGCCTGAAAGTTGCAAAAAAAAAACCTATGACACCATGTGTGGTGGTTGGAGCGCAATATAACTTTAGAACGGATCTGTCGATTCGGTCAAAAATTTGGCCTTAGTAATATTTTGTCCAAGATAATCCATATCGGTCCACTGCTTCAGGTACCTCCCCCACAAAAGTTCAAAAATGTTCGGAAAATTCGTTCATACGGTAACTCTTGAAGGGAATTGTCGAATTGGCCCACACTTTGCACATCCTAATATATCTACTAGATATAGATCAGGTTCAAATATGGACTATATTTGTCCACTCCATCCGGAACCTCCCACACAAAATTTCGGATAAGTTCACTTTAAGACCTGATATGGAATCAATTGCATTTTTTTTTTTTTTTTGAAGCAACTTGCATTCGCTGCCTCAACTACGATGGTAAAGGTTTTTTTCAGGGGCAAGTCCATACTTCTTGAGCAAACATCCCGAAGGGTGTAAAAACCCCCTATGACACCATATGCAGTGGCTGGAGATCCACTTCAATAATGGTCAATGTAGATCCATTCCTTTTAGTATCTCCTCCGCAAAACTTTTGATCTCTAATCCTAATGAACACTTTTGTCGGTTCAAATTCCAAAAATTTTAAAAAACCCCTAAAGACATACGTTTTTTGGGAAAAAATTGTTTCAATATATGTATACAGGGTATATCTCTGTCGGCAAAGCCGACTGATACTTTTTTACTTGTTTTTCATTCTTTTTGTTCTTAATTTTTTTTTTTTACTTATTTCTCTGGCAGTTTTTTAATTATCATTTGATTTTTGTTGGAGGAAATCTTTGTTTCTAGTTGTCTTCTTTTCAATTTGGTAGTATAGATTATTACCGAAAGATGCGCTCAGAACATAAATATTTCGTTTGCGGTTCGAGTGGAATTTTGCAGATTTCTAACGTATAGTTAGTCATTATGTTAGTCATTACAAGTTAAAATTACACATTTTCTTTGTCAAGTTAATCTATTTTTATACCCTACACCACACAGTGGTAAGGGGTATTATCTTTGTGCATTTGTATGTAACATACAAAAGGAAACGAAATAGACCCACAGTTCCTTTTGGGGATATACATATAATCACTTTCTGAGTTGATTTATGCGTTTCCGTCCGTCTGTCCATGTATTTTTGTTCGCAACATACAGGTCGCATTTTTTGGCCGATTCAGCTGAAAACTGGGGACTACAACTTTTTTAGCCTTAGGACGAACGCTATTGCTTTTGGTGAAAATCGGTTTAGATTTGGATATAGCTCCCATATATATTTTCGCCCGATTTCACGTATTTGCTGCACCAAACACGCTATATACGTCCAATTTTGATGAAATTTTGAATGTGTGACTTGAATTTTGTCTACAAAAATGAAATCGGTCCGGATTTGGATATAGCTCCCATATATATTTTCGGCCGATTTCACGTATTTTCTGTACCAAACACGCTATATATATATCCGATTTCGATGAAATTTGGAATGTGTGACTGAATTCAGTCTAGAAATAAATGTGCCAAATTATATCGAAATCGGTTCAGATTTGGATATAGCTCCCATATATATTTTCGGCCGATTTCGTGTATTTTCTGCTCCAAACACGATATATAAGTCCGATTTCAATGATATTTGGAATGTGTGACTGAATTCGGTCTGGAAATAAATGTGCCAAATTATATCAAAATCGGTTAAGATCTGGATATAGCTCCGATTTATATTTTACATATTCACAGTGGTGTAGGGTATCATATAGTCGGCACCGCCCGACTTTGATCCTTTCCTTACTGGTTTTTTTGTGAAAATTTTTGTTTTTCCATTTTAAAATTTATCACCACACACATATTTTGTTTTCTAGTCAATAGGCAATAGATTAACCACCTGGTCTTTGGTGCGTTTAATCTGCTTTATTACAATTTCAATTATTTCCACAATGTGCAGAATTTGTTTATTTAATATTGCCTTTTTGTTTTATGAAAGTATGAATGTTAAACACCATTGTCTTTTGCAAATTTGGGTAAATCTTCTTGTGAATTGACTAGGACTGTACTTTTGGCGGAATGTTCCGCACGTGTTAAAGCGGTTTTTAACAATAGCGCGAGAAGACCTGCCAACGAACTTTTCAACGGTATTACACCGACTGACTGTTCATGGTTTTTTTCCATCGAACATTCCTTCATGATCAATTTACGCTAAAACTGTACATATGCTATCTATCCTTGTCTGTCCTCTAGTCTGACGTTTTCCCCGTTGACAACTATCTCATCAGAACTGCTGATTTGGAAGTGTCTGGAGAATAACGGTACTTCCTTTCAAGTGTTTTGCTGACGTGGCAAAAGGAAGAGAGATTGCAAAAACGGATGATTTATCTGGGTAGTTGATAGTCAGTTTGTCATTCACAATAGTGGCAATTACTTCTTCTTTTTGTTTAGAAAGACTGTTAGCAAAAACTATAAAATTACCGATGAAATGATTTCAAATTCCTAACACAACTGCTTTGTTTGGAGGTCCTGACGAACAAACAAACAGGAAAAAGAATTTGGTTGGTTTGAAATTGAGCAAAAATTGATAGTGTGGCACGACCCACGATAGCCGGGCATAAACAACACGTCCAAGAATTCTATTAGGGCTTCAAATCATTTGCATGAAATTTGCCAATAAACTTTCCCGTAAGGTCTTCAATATCATACAAAGAGTTTCCAATTCTTTTTCGTACTCGACATTTAATGTATTTTGGGGTAAATTTGGAATTTATACCTTTCTGGAAATTGCTCAAAGTGTGATTCTTTCTGAATATTTCTTGACCTTCTTTATACAAAATGGGCTTAGTTCTGGTATTGTATGTCCTTGATGATTTATCATGTGCTTTTTCTAAATTTTTGGATATTTTGTCCCTTTAATTAGACAACTTGTCGGCTCTGGCAATAAGCGTGTCATCTCTTAACATACCAAGTCGTTCTAGCATAGAATATGCTGATCCATGTAGGCACATGTTTTGGCCAAACATAGCATAATACGGAGAGCATTGAATTGAGGTATGGAAATCACTACGAAGAACTGCTAAAATCCTAGGTATGCATTTATCCCAATTTAGGTGGTTTTCTTCATTTTTCAGATAATAACGTATTTTAGAAATGATTTCTCTGTCGGCTCTTTCTGAGCAATTAGCTTGAGGTGAGTATAGCCCTGTTTTGATATGGGTGATACCATGTTGAGAAAAGAAATCTTGCATTTCTGACGAAACAAATTGTTTAGCGTTATAGCTATGAATGTATTGGGGAACACCAAAGGTATTGAAAATATGGTTTTGGAAAAAATCTATAACGTTGATTGAAGTTGCCGACCGAAGAGGACAAAGAAATAAAAATTTAGTAAAATGGTCTAAAACAATAGACAATTGTGTGTTTTTTAATCTTGAACACGGGTAGGGACCTAAAAAGTCACAATATAAACGTTGCATCGGACGAGCAGTATGAAATGTCTCTCCCATAGGGGGTTTTAGAATTTGATTTGGGCTTTTGATCTCTTTGCAGTCTTCACACTGAGAGACAAAATTTTCACATCCTTTGTCATGGAGGGCCAGTAATAAAATTGTCTAATCCGGAATAAAGTTTTAATATAGCCACCATGGCAACATGCATCATGGGCTTTTTGTATCGCTGATTTGATTAAAGTTGAAGGAAGCCACAATTTATATATGTGTCTCCCCGAAACATGTAAATCTGGAAGTTTGTCATTATTCTTCATTATGGTATCCCTAAGCGTATTATAATCTGGGGCATAAAAATCTTGCGAATTCATATCAATATCGGGTGAGTTAGGATCAATTTGAATAACATCCACATCAAAGCGAGAAAGGGTGTCTGGAACGACGTTTAAGGAGCCTTTTCGATGCTCCATCTTGAAATCGAAACCTTGCAGTTCTAGACTCCACCTGGCGAGCCTACCATTGAGGTCCTTTAAGGACATTAACCATTTCAGGCTTGAATGGTCTGTAATAATCCGAAATGGTAATCCCTCAATATACGGCCTAAATCGTTAAACACATACAATGGCAGCCAAACACTCCAATTCGGTTACCGTATAATTTCGTTGGCATTTGTTCAACTTTTTAGGTACAAATGCAATTGGTCGTTCCCGGTTTTAGTCATCTAATTGAAAAAAGTACGCCTCCAACTGATATCCTTGACGCGTCACATTGTATGGAAAATTCACGATAAGGCAACCTTTAATTTTTCGAAAAGTCCTATACCAGTTGCACATTCCAATAAATCTTCAGACTTGCCGAGGTGTTTTGGGCAAAGGAAAGTCGACAATAGCCGACACCTTTTCCGGATCTACCTTTAAACATCCTCTTCCAATTCTATATCCTAAATACTTGATTTCACTTTGGCAGAATTTGCTTTTGCCTACGTTAATGGTCAGTTTTGCATTGCGCTACTTCACGAAGTAGAGATAAGTGTTCCTCAAAGGAAGCACTACAAACCAGGAGATCATCCAAATATATGAAAACGCGCTCTCTCAGACGGGAAGGGATAAGACCACTCATCGTCTGAGGGCCGTTGCAAAGCCCAAAGGGCATGACACGATACTGGTAGAGGGGCCTACCTGGTACCGCAAATGCAGTTTTCTCTTTTGATGACTCTGACAACGGAATTTGGAAAAATGCATCTTTTAAGTCGATACCACTTATATAGTGAGTATCACTTAGACAGCTTAACAAACCATTCGTGACTAGGTTAAGTTTACGTGAGTCCAGGCACAATCTTATTTTTCCAGGTTTTCTAACATTGACAATAGGAAAGCACCACGGCCAAATAGATTCTTCGATGACTCTTAATTTTAGAAGACGATCTAATTCATCATATACCTCCGCTTGTCTTGGAGATGAAAGTGGGTAGTGTTTGCATTTAATTGGTGCGGCATCACCCGTGTCAATGTGGTGGACTAACAAATCTGTGCAACCCAAACCTAATTTTTCAAATGCAGGGAAATCAAGTATTACACTTTCCAGTCTAAGTTTCTGTTCAGCAGTTAAATCATGGAATAGAACTTCGTTATGTTCGGAATGGTCAATCTCTATGGAACCTACAGCAGGAATAATATCTGGTGCAAAGGCGTATTCACGCCAAAAGTTTAGACCAAGATATGCATTCTGACTATTTTTCGAAATGCCTTTATAAATAACTGGTAAGGTACAATGACCTAAGACATGATTCTTTGAACCATCTGCAGTTGTAATGTAGGATTTAAAACGTCTAAGCTTAATATTGTTTCTTTCAAGAAAATCTAAACTGCCTTTGCCAAGAACCGACACACTTGCACACCTGAGTCCAATAGACCATAAATATTTTCTTGAAATATTTTGATGTTAGCAAAAGGTAGTTCGTCATTTGTATTACATAGCACCTTTTGCTACAGCGAATTCGGCAATTTAAAATTTTCTTGGAAATATATTTGTCAAATCTGGTATTTATATTAGGGTCGCTAGTTTCATAAGATGATATTCGTGAGATGTGTGATCCCGATTCGTCTTCCTTTGGGAGACTCATCTTTGGACTATTTAAGAACTCGGGGGTGGATTGGGAGAACGAGTGTCCCCGGTAGCCAACACGCTCTTCTTCCGGTTTCCCAGGTGGTCGTTTTGACAAGTTGTGGTTATAACTCCACGTTCTCCACACTTGTAACAAAATTTGTGTCGAGTTTCGTCTGGACAATAAATATACGAATGACCAAGTTGAAGACAATTCCAACACTTGATTTTGGAATAATCAGGTGTGGCTCTATTTCGAGAGAATCGCATAGCTGCAATTTGAGGATCAAAATCTTCACCTACTTCACAGTCCTCAGAAGTATCAACTTCGATTTCATTAACTTGTCTTGGAGGCCGATTGAGAAAAGGTGATGGAGTTTTCGTTGCGGAGAGTAGTTGCTCTGCGCGACGGGCACAATCCCTTAATGTGTTGAGACCTTTTGGCTCAGAATTAAAAAGTAGTAATTTCAGATTGGGATTAATATTTCTCTTTATAATGGACATGATTCTACTATCTGGAAGAGGTTCTATTAGTTTACTATGCAGTGATAAAATCGCAGAATGGAATTCATTATAGGATTCTTTAGCACCTTGTTTTCTAGTCTGAAGTTTTACTAAAATGTCATCATCGGTTTCAACGGTCCCAAATTCATCCAAAAGTGAAGATTTCAAATAGGCATAAGAAGGGTTCTTGTTTCTTTGTAGAAACTCCCAATACCATTGCTCTGCTTTATCGGTTAAGAATATTTGGAAATTCGACATCAGGTGTTCTTCAGAACAATCATTCCGTTTTCTTAAGGTATCTAATTTAAACAAAAAATCAGACGCATTACCCACACCATTATAAGAAATTTTCCATTTTTCCAAATCAATCCTATATTTGGTAGGTCTGAAGTTGTCTAGAGTATTCCGATCAGGTGATACTGTTCTAGATTGATGAAAGGGATTTGGAGAAACGGAAATGTTATTGTTTGTATTCTGACTAAGGCCTGACATTGTTTCTCTTACGGCGGTTAGTTCGGATCTGAAGTCCTGTATTGTCTGTTGTACAGCTGCAAGCAGATCTTGGTTAGCGTTATTGGTGTTAGAATCACCTCTATTTTCAGAATTTGAAGCCATGTTTTGATTTTCTTCAAATCCGTACAACGTTGTGGTATTACTCAGAGAACTTTGAAAACTATCAGCGTCTGGTATTGCTGTTTAGGAATCAAACGGATTATGAGCTTTTGGGTCAATATTGTCAGTTTCCTGTCTAGCCGATGAAGTATCTACTCCTAACGAATCACTTCCGGAATGTTCTAATCTGTTGGAAGACAAGTCTTCTAGAGAGAAATTAATGCGTCTTATACAATTAGTTTCTTCGACGTTTAACGTACCTAATGACTGTGGATTATGAATATCTTCTAGCGGAGCGCTATTTGGTGTTTACTCGAGAAGCCCCGCTTCGTAGTTCCATAACAATTCAAACAAGAATAAAAAAATGATGAAGACTATAGATCATCTATTTTCAAAAATTAAAAAAAATATGCATGTGGTTTAAAAAAGAATGTGTTTGGTTCAAATATTAATAGATATTGGTTCAACATATTAATAAATCGTAAATCCGGTTAACGATGAATCTCATATTGGTAAGCAGTGGTCTGTTCAAAAATCTGTGTATTACAATCATTTCGAAAAGTTGTCACTAACTTGATTTCTGAACCTAAACACAATGTTCAATCGTTTCATTTATAATTACATAAAACAGAAGCCTATTGTGCTGGAAGTTGTACATTTTCTGATCTTTTTGTTTTTTGAATATTTACGAATCAACTGGATATCATTTTGAATTACCAAATAATTATAAATTTCGTTTTATTAATCGCAATATGACTCAATGGACCAGACTTATTAATGCCACGAAACCTATCATTCGGATATATATGTTTTCCAAAAGTTTTTTAAAATTTCACCCTACTGATCGCAATATGACTCACTGAAGTAGAGTTCAATGGACAAAGACTTATTAATACCGTGAAATTTGTCACTCAACTTTGTCCGTTGCCACATCTATTGCAAAGGTAGTCTTAATCGTTTTGAATTAAGAGAACTGACTCATAGAATGTCAAATGACAAAATTAAGAGCGTTAAAGATTCACAAGGTTCAGAAAATGTAAAAATAAATGCGACTTAGACGTTCCTATTTTTCAATGGAATGATCTTTCCTCACATCTAAAAAAAATTAATTTTATTTAAATCCAATCTCATGTCATATTGGTTCAAATTTGCCACACAGGTTTACAAAAGAAAATCCTCTCTTATCCATGACTTTGACATCAGCCAATTGAAAATGTTAAGGTAAACTCTGCGCTTTAAATGAATCAAAAATAGCCTCACGTTGGTGAAAATATTATCCTGCTTTTGTTTCGTTGGGCGCCATCTATGTTACGAGCTTGTTACTACAAACTGATCTAATAATTACTTTTTCTTTACGACAATCTAAAGTCAATGGCATGATTCAATATCTGTTTGGCTAGCTCCGCCGTGGTAAGGTTACTATGACCCGATTCATCGACTCGTAACAATAGATTCTCATGCCAATCCAGTCACCAGGAATTTTATTGAGGTTTGACTCATGCCAAAACACCAGGGTTTTTGTTTTTACTTTTATTTAGAAATGATTGGTTTCCATACTCATTTCTAAATAAAAGTAACAACAAAAACGCATGAGTCAAACATGAGTATTGAAAGGCTTGAGAAGGCTTGTAGTAAGGCCGGTGATAAGGGTGACTAACTGCTAGGAATGATCGGGAACGATGATGTTGATTGATGTTTCAGTATCGACGAACTGCGTTGATGATCGGGAACGACGTGCCTGATAGATAATCATGTTCTGCGCTTTTTGTTCTGTTCTGCGCTTTTTGTGGAGACGAAGCGGGTTGACAATCGGGTTCTGTGCTGGTTGTGGCGACGATGCTGGTTGACGTTCGGGTTCTACGATTTAACGGTGATCGGGAACGTGTTGATTGCTGATCATTCGGCTGACGACGATATAATGGAATTCGGAAACTCGGCTGATGATGATCGTGAACTCGGCTGATGAACGACGATGATCGATGACTGCTGTCGATGAACGTGAACGAAGAAGTTGGTTAATTTTACGATTTGGTAATGATTCGGGAGCTCGGCTGATGTCGATTGAGTATGACTATGTGATAACTAGCCAGACTACAACGTATCTCTATAAACCCGGAATCGACGTTCCGGTGGGGGACAGACTACTCAAGTACCTGTGGGGGACAGAAAGACGAAGTTTCCGTGTGAGACATAAAGCCGAAGCTTCCGTGTGAGACAGAAAGCCGAAGTATTTGTGTGGGACGGAAAGCCGAAGCTTCCGGGTGGGACAGAAAGCCGAAGTCTTTGTGTGGGACAGTAAACAAGAATTCACTGTGTGCAATGTATTAGTGGGACAGACACAACGGGTAGTCCCTTCCAAAATTTGCAAACGCAACAAGTCACCCAGGAATTGCCTTGGTGGATAGCAAGCCCCAGAAGTAGCAAGCTAACTTCAACGACGAAAACTGAAATACTTAGGGTTCAGTTGGTATGAAGTGTATGAGAATTATTCTGTATTGATTACAGCAAGCGAATGACTTCAATGCATGACTGGGGTAGATAAGGGTGTCGTTGAGAGCATGCTGATTTCACAGTAGCAGTGAAGGGGTAGTGGTAGACAGCTGGTGTTGTTGTATGTATGTGATATTTGTCACGTTAAAACGGTATTTCGAAGCTTGTTGCCTCAATATCCAACCGAAATGGCTGAAATTTGGCATTTAGTCTTCGTTGAGGGTACACAACTTTCCACCGGAAATTTGTAGGTGTAGGGTCATGCCAGCATTTTCGTTACTTTGAATGTTGTGGCCTAAATATCCCATCGAAATGGCCGAAATTTGATATTTAGTCCTGGTTGGGGGTACAAAATAACTCCCATAGAACAGTACCTCCCGATTTTCGGTATTTTGAAGGCTTTTGCGTAATTAACAAACCGAAATGGATGAAATTTGGCATTTAGTCTTCGTTTGGGGGTATAAAATGTTCCACTGAAATTTGTCCGTGTAGGTCCACGTACTTATATTAGCCCCTCACAGAACGGTACCTCCTGATGTTCGGTATTGTAAAAGTTTCAGCGGCATTATCAAATCGAAATGGATAAAATTTGGTATTTAATCCTTGAAGGGGGTATAAAATATTCCAAGAGGGAGTTTGGACAATATGTCCACATTTTGAAATGCCGAAAAACGGGCCGATTTTCGCATTTCGAAGGTTTGTGGCCTCAATATCCAACCAAAATGGCTGAAATCATCAGAAATTTGGCGGAATAGGTCAACAGTTTTATATAGCCCCCATAGAACGTCCCTCCCAATTTTCAGTATTTTGAAGGTTTCAGCGTCATGACATTTGGTATTTAGTCTTCGATGGGATTATAAAATATCCTAGATGAGAATTATGAGTACCTCAATGAAGGGTACCTCTCGATTTTCGTTATTTTAAGGTATTTTAACCCACCTAAATTTGGTCTTTAGAGTTCATTAGGTATATAAAGCATTCCACCTGATATTTGTCGGTATGGGCTACCTCCCGATTTTCGATATTTCGAAGGTAGTGGCCTCAATATTCCACCGAAATGTCTGAAATTTGATATTTAGTCTGCGTTTGGGTATGAATGTTCCACCAGGAATTACTTACTTAGCTGGCCCATTACAGAACATTTGTTCTATAGGACGAACTAAGAAGAGATCTCCATTCCTCTCTATTTGTTGCTTCGCACTCTGGAATACCGCGCCTTGTCATCTCATCATCCACTTGTTTGCGCCATCTATTCTTTGGCCTGCCAATTCTGCGTGCACCGCCAAGCGGTCCGTATTTATACGCCTTTTTAGCGGGTTCATCATCGCTCATTCTTATGATATGGCCTAGCCAACGCAATCGCTGCATCTCGATACGTTTAACAATATTGATGTCGTTGTATAGCAGATACAGCTCGTGGTTCATGCGACGTCGATATTCACCGTCAACGCAGATTGGTCCGTAGATCTTTCGAAGAATTTTTCTCTCAAACACACCAAGCACTGCCATGTCTGCTTGCGCAAGTACCCAGGCTTCGGAGCCATACATCAGCACGGGTAGTATCAGTGTTTTGTAGAGCGTTATTTTTGTTTGACGAGATGTGGCTTTGTTTTTAAACTGCTTAATTAAACCAAAGTAGCATCTGTTGGCCAATACAATTCTTCTTTTTATTTCACAACTGATGTCGTTTATTGTGTTTACGGACGTGCCGAGGTAGACGAAGTCTTTTACTACCTCAATATTATAGGAACCAACTTCCACAGTCGGTCCGAGCTCAATGGACGCATTGCGCGTCGACACCATCAACTTGGTCTTCTCACCGTTTACCGCCAGACCCACTTTAGCAGATTCTCCTTCGACCTTTATAAAGGTATCAGTTACTTCTTTTACTGATCGGCCCATGATGTCTATATCATCAGCATAAGCAAGTAACATGTGACTATTGGTGAAGATTGTGCCACTTCTTTTGACGTTTGCCTCTCGTATAACCTTTTCTAGCAGGATGTTGAAGAGGTCACACGAAAGGCTGTCTCCTCGTCTGAAACCTCTTTTGGTACCAAACTCTTCGGAGAGGTTCTTTCCTATTTTAACTGAGGACCTCGTGTCAGTTAAAGTCATTTTACAAAGCCAGATGAGCTTTGAGGGGATACCAAATTCAGACATGGCTTGGAATACCTTTGAACGCAGCGGGCTGTCGAAGGCTGCTTTATAATCGACAAAAAGGTGGTAGGTGTCGATCTGCATCTCTTGGGTCTTCTCCAGGATTTGCCGCTGGGTAAATATCTGGTCAATGGTGGACTTGCCAGGTCTAAAGCCGCATTGGTATGGTCCAATTATCACGTTGACCATAGGCTTTAGTCGTTCGCACAATATCCCTGACACGATCTTGTAGGCAATAGGGAGTAGACTTATGCCCCTATAGTTAGAGCATACAGTCTTATCTCCCTTCTTGTGGACGGGGCACAGGATACTCAGGTTCCAATCGTAGGGTACTCGTTCTTCCTGCCAGATGGTGCTAACTAGCTGATGAATACACCTTATCAGCGTGTCGCCTCCGGTTTTGAACAGCTCGGCTGGTAAGCCATCGGCCCCTGCTGCCTTATTATTCTTCAGCCGATTTATTGCTGTCTTTACCTCATCTTGGCTGGGCGGTATACATTCAATACCATCTTCTGGGATTGGGACTGTGGTATCTTCGTCGTCTTCGCTGCTATTGGATACCAACAGATTTGAAAGATGTTCTTTCCATATCCTGAGTACACTATCTGTATCAATTACCAAATTACCTGGCTGGTCTCTACAGGAGGATGTGCATGTACCAAAGCCATCAGTTTGATGCTTGACTCTTTGGTAGAATTTTCGGACTTCATTCTGGCTCCTGTACATCTCGATTTTTTCACACTCCCGCTTTTCCATCTCTCTCTTTTTCCTGCGGAAAAGACGTTTCTCCTCTCTCCTTTCCTCCCTGTATTTCTCTCGTGCGCTACGCGTTGCTACGGATTGTAAAGTAGCCCTATATGCCGCATTTTTCTCTTCGGTGGCAGCACGACACTCCTGATCATACCATGGATTCCTTGGTGGAGGTCTCTGGTATCCAAGTATGGATTTTGCGGCTGTTTGCATGGAGTGGGCAATGCTTTGCCATTGCGCTGATATGTTATCGGGATGAGGAGTGCTTTGATTAAGCAATTGGGCTAGTTGAGTGGAATATGCTGTGGCTATCTGTTGTGATTGCGGCTTACCACCAGGAATTAGGTCCCCGTAATCATATAGCCCCCATAGCACGTCCCTTCCGATTTTCGGCATTATAAGGATCTCGTTGACCGAACTATCTACAATTTGATTGCAAAACTTCTAGAGCGAAAATTGCCAACATAAGTCCATTGTTTTTAGGATTTTAGCTAAACGGTACCTCCCGATTTTCGATATTTTCAGGATTTTAGCTACATGTATGGACCGAACTCCCTATAAGTTAACATTTGTTATTCCCAGTGGTCAGAGAATTTCTCCACCAAAAGTTACAACGTAGGTCCATGTTTTGGTATAGCGCCCATATGACGGTACCTGTCGATTTTCGGCATTTTCAAGTTTTTTGTTGCATTTTTTGACCGACCACCCTGTAATTTGACATTGGAGATTACCAGTGGTCACAAAACTTCTCCACCAACAAATGTTGACATCTCACAAAACTTCTCCACCAAAAATTGACAACATACGTCCAATGTTTTGGTATAGCGCACTTCCCGATTTTCGGTATTTTTTGGGATTTTAGCTTCATTTGTTGACCCAACTATCTGTAATTTGACATTTCAGGTTCTTAGTGGTCACAAGACTTCTTCACCAAAAACTGTCAACATAGGTCCATTTTTTGGTGTAGCCCCCAATATAACGGTACTTCCCGGTTTCTGGTACTACCAGTATTTTAGCTAATTTTTTTGACCGAACTGCCTGTAATTTGATATTTGACATTTCAAGTGGCCACAAAACGTATACACTAAAAAGTTGTCAACATAGGTTCTTGGTTTGGTATATCCACATAACCTCCCGGTACTTCCCGATTTTCGGCATTTTCAGGACTTTAGTTGGATTTTTTGACGGAATTACCTGTAATTAGACATTTGAGATTCCCGTTGGTCTTAAAATTTTTCCAACAAAAATCGTCAACATAGGTCCATGTTTTGGTATAGCGCTCATATAACGGTACCTCCCGATTTTCGTTTTTTTTTTTTTATTTTAGCAACATTTTGCTGACCGAACTCGGTGTAATTTCGCATTTGAGATTCGCCAAAAATTATCAACATAGGTCCATGTTTTGGTATAGCCCCCACTATAACGTTACTTCCCGATTTCTGGTACATCCAGGATTTTAGCCAAAATTTTTGACCGAACTGCCTGTAATTTCATATTTGAGATTTCAAGTGGCCACAAAACATATACACTAAAAATTTGTCAACATAGGTCCTTCTCCCGGTACTTCCCGATTTTCGGCATTTTCAGGATTTTAGCACCATTTTTTGACCGAACTACCTGTAATTAGACGTTTGAGATTCCCGTTGGTCACAAAACTTTTCCAACAAAAATCTTCAACATAGGTCCATGTTGTGGTATAGCCCCCACTATAACGGTTCTTCCCGGTTTCTGGTACTTCCAGTATTTTAGCTAATTTTTTTTGACCGTAATTTGCCTGTAATTTGATATTTGACATTTCAAGTGGCCACAAAACTTATGCACTTAAAAGTTGTCAACATAGGTCCTTGGTTTGGTATATCCACGTACCCTCCCAGAACTTCCCGATTTTCGGCATTTTCAGGAGTTTACCTGCAATTTGTTACCGAACTACCTGTAATTAGACATTTGAGATTCCCGTTGGTCACAAAACATTTCCAACAAAAATCCTCAACATAGGTCCATGTTTTGTTATAGCCCCATATAACGGTACCTCCCGATTTCATTGGCATTCATTGCAATTTCGTTCCCACTAGAATTGAATATCTGACTGTGTAGGGTGTTGCCGCAACGAAACATTTCCTTGAGAAATATTTTTCTGGTTCAACAAACCATTAAAAAATCAAATAATTTCTTGGGTACAAGTTGGTTTTCTTTACTCTCACTTTCTCATTTTCCCTCAATCTTCCTATCCCCTCCAAAATAATTGATTAGCATTGATTGATCGAGCAACCATTAACACAGTTCAAGCTTCTTCTGGCTTATCACAATCTTCAGAATAATCTTTTCTTTTCCTCTCTCATTCTCACACACTTTTCGGATTTACAATCCAAATGGGGTTCTCCAATTTGAAACTCGTTGCACACACAATCGTTTTATTGCCCAGCTCTCAGTCGTCGTGTTAATGTTTGGTTTTTCACTCATTTACATTTAGGTAGACTACGACTAACTGCCAGCTGAGCGGCGAGTGATCGTCGTTGCTGGTATTGTCGTTGATTCGTTTCGTTTCCGTCGTTGTTTTTGTTGTTGCCTTTGCCGTGCCTTCGTTGTATTTTGTTTTTCATAATTTTTACAATTTGAAAAATAACATTTTGAAAATTCAGATTCATTTGAACCGTTCGCCCGTCAAGTTGATCGATCGATCGTTACGCGCAATTTCGTGCTTTATGTTGTGTGAGTGAGTGTGTTAAAACGTGATAATCGTTGAATAAAACCGTTATTCTTGTGTTGTTCAAACAAGAAAAAAAATTACATAGAAGAAACAAATTAAACTAAAAACGAAAAAAGTCCCCCTGTTGAAGAAGTCGTCGTCTATCGAAGAGTGGGCTGCTTTTAAATTGAATTCATAAAAAGTACGTTGACTGCTGCTGCTGTTCGTTTGTTTTGAAGTGGTGCTGCACTCTTATTAAACTGCAGCAGTTGCTTCCATTCCAGTCTTCATTTGTAATTTTGGAATTTAAACTGTCAAGCTAATCTAATTTGTGTTCTTTATTATCGCGTCTAAGAAATGTCTATCATACCGAACATTCCGTAATATAGTATTTTATTTCTTGAGTCATTTTAACAGCAAAAAAGTGCAGGCGTTTATAATAATTGTTTTAATTAAATTAAAAAAATAATTAAATGACTTTTTAAAACAAGTTGACAAGTTAAAGATGATTTTGTGATTCTTTTAAATGATATGAAACGGTTTGAAATTTTAAATGCATTTGCTAAGGATCGAGTGGCAGTTATTTAAAAATCGAGATTAATATGAGAATCACAAATTAACCTGTATTCAAGAAAAGTGATCAGTCTCGCATTATGGGCCAGTTTGTCATGCACAAACTTTGTTTTAATACAATTGCCACCTTTAAGATTATTTTCTCCTAGTTTCTAGATACAACTTTGCCGATCGTAAGAAAACTAGACTACCGAAAATTTCTATTGCGAAAATTTGACCCAGCCTTTAGGCTAAAGAGGGTATATACAGTTTGATACGACTAAAAATGTATCTCATCGAAATAATGGGTTAAGACCCCAAGTATGTTTGGACGAAATCTGTTCCAGACAATTTGAAGTATATTGAGCTATGTTCGTCCATCTGTCTGTCTGGCTGGTGCTCACGATAACTCTCGAATAAAGCAACCGATCGGGTCCAAAATTTGGCATTAGTAATATTTTGTCTAAAACCTAGTTTAAGTTTGAAGATGGGCCATATTGGTCACTCTTTCCGGTATCTCCCCCACAAAAGTTGAAACTTTTTCGCCAAGAAGGGTGCGTACGATAACTCTCTAAGGGAGTAAGCAACTTGGTCATAACTTTACATATGGTCATAACTTTACTATTTCCAGGCATAGATCGGGTTCAAATATGTACTATATCGGTCCACTCCTTCCGGTACCTTCAATTTCGGAAAAAGTGCAGTTCAAGATCTCTTCCGGATCGTTTTGAAAAAATTTCAGCATATTGTCCTTGCGGCCCCTTAACGATTTTTTCGGGGCAAGACCATACTTTCTGAGATAATGCCCTAAAAGCTCCAAGAAACCTTGACGGCACCAACTAAAATGGCAAAGCCGTTAGATAACTCTCGCAGGGAGTTTCTGGTTGGTCAAAACTTTCCAAAAAGTTCAACTAAACTGGGTGGATAACCCACAAAGAGAGATAACCCTCGAAGGAAGTAAACGATTTGTTTTTAAATTTTTGGCAAAATGTTCTGGAGACAAATCCATACTACCTGAGAAATTGGCCCAAAAACTCAATTTAATTTTTTTAGGTTCGAGGCTGAGGGTATATCTCTGTCGGCGCAGCTGACTGATACTTCCTTATTGGTTTATACCCTCAGCCATTAGGCTAAAGAAAGTATATACACTTTGATACAATCAACAACTTGTTTCATCCAAATACTGGTTTTGGACCCCAAATATGTTTGGGTGAAATTCGTTTCAGACAATTTGGAGTCGATTTAGCCCTGTCCCTCCGTCTGTTTGGCTGGTGGGCTTGATAACTCTTGAACGGATTAAACGATTTGGTTCAATGTTTGCAACTAGTAATGCTTTATATCATTGGGAGCCACCGTGGTGCAGTCCAGAACATCAGAAAGGTCCCTGTCCAGAACATTAAAATTTTCAAAATTTTCGGCGGTGACAAATCTCCTTAGTGTAATGCTGACATACATTGCCTGAGTATTTCAGCCATAAAAACTTCTCTACAAAGTGGTGTTTATTTCACCAAAATTGTGCATACGATAACTCTCGAAGGGAGTAACCGATTTGGTCCAAAATTTCCACATTTCTTGTAGATATAGATCCAACGGGTACCTACCACATATAATTTCCTAAATTTTCGCAAAACTGTAGATTCATTATTTCCCTCGGATCATTTTGAATTTTTATACCCTCAGCATTTATGCTAACGAGGGTGTATACACTTTCATACGGGCAAAATGTGCCTCTTCGAAATAATGGTTTTAGACCCCAAGTATGTTTGGACGAAATGTGTTTCAGACAATTTGGGGTCGATTGAGCAATGTCCGTCCGTTTGTCTGGCTGGCTGGAGCGCACGATAACTCTCGAACGGTTAAACCGATTCGGTTCAAATTTTGGCTTTCGTAATATTTTACCCAAACTTAGTTTAAGTTCCAAGATGGGCTATAACGGTCCACTCCTTCCGGTACCTCCCCCTCAAAAGTTCGAAAATGTTCGGAAAATTTCTGCGCACGATAACTCTTGAAGGGAGGTACCGATTTGGTCCATACTTTGTCCATCGTTAAACGTGTACCAGACTTAAATAAGGTTTCAATATGGACTCAATCGGTCTGCTCCTTCGGGTACCACCCACACAAAATTTCGGAAAAGTTCATCTCTCAAATCGCTTTGATTTTTGTTTCATCAGGGACAAGTCCATACTTTCTGAGAAAAAAGCCTGAAAGTTGCAAAAAACCCCTATGACACCGTGTGAGATGTTTGGAACGCAAGATAACTCTGGAACGGATCTGCCGATTCGGTCCAAAATTTGGCCTTAGTAATATTTTGTCCAAACATAGTTTAAGTTTGAAGATAAGCCATATCGGTCCACTACTTCAGGTACCTCCCCCACAAAAGTTCAAAAATTTTCGGAAAAATTGTTCGTACGGTAACTCTTGAAGGGAGTGGCCGAATTGGTCTATACTTACACATCCTAATATATCCACCAGATATAGTTCAGGTTAAAATATGGACTATATTTGTCAACTCCATCCGGTACCTCCCACACAAAATTTCGAATAAGGTCACTTTAAGACCTGATATCGAATCACTTTGATTTTTGTTGAAGCAACTTGCATTCGCTGCCTCAATTACGATGGTAAAAGTTTTGTTAGGGGCAAGTCCATACTTCTTGGGCAAACAGCCCGAAGGGTGTAAAAACCCCCTATGGCACCATATGTAGTGGCTGGAGATCCACTTCCATAATGGTCAATGTCGATCCATTCCTTTAAGTATTTCCTTCGCAAAACTTTTGCTCTTTAATCCTAATCAACATTTTTATTGTTTCAAACGCCCTAAATACATACGTATTTTGGGAAAAAATTGTTTCAATATACAAAGGCTGAGGGTATATCTCTGTCGGCAAAGGCGACTGATACTTTCTTACTTGTTGTAGAAGCAATTTCAATTCTGCCGAAATTTTGCACATCTAAAATTTCTTCCAAACATACAGCAAGTTCCTAGAAGCTTTTTTTGGGACAACAACTCCTGATACATTCCTCACAAAAGTTTCAAATTTTAGTTTAAATGCAGTTAAAGGGCTGCTCGATGAACGATGACTTAATGGTCCAAAAGCTCTTGAAAAATCCTACGATGGCCACTTAAAATGGTTGGTGGACACGATAACTATCGAAAGTAAATACTGACATTGACCCAACCTTTGAACATTGTAATATTTCTATCAAATTTAAATCAAATTTGATGATGAATTATACGGACAACTCCTTCCGGTATCACCCTCACTAAATTTAAAAATTTTCGCTTAAGGCCTGTTCGAGGATAGTGTTGACATTTTTTATCGAAGCTAGTCTATGCTTCCAGCCATAATGATCCAAAATCTCTGATTGATGATTGTCTCGAAAACTTTCGAAAGAAATAACTCTCAAAATTAGATCCAGTTCAAGATGGATATTCTCCGAGTACCTACACGGCAAAAGTTATACAGTTTTGCTCTTCAATTCAGTTCAGAGTCACTTCTGGGATCGTGTTAAAATTTCATAAACTCCGGCCAGTTGATATTCTTAAAATTTTTATACCCACCACCATAGTTGGAGGGTATATTAAGTTTGTTTTTCCGCTGGTAACGCATTGAAATAATTTACATCCGAATTTCTTTTTGCAACAGACAGGATAAATTGGAAGATGTGCTATATCGGCCCACGTTTTGGTACAGTCCTCAAATAATTGCACCTCCGGATTTTAGGTATTTTGACGATTTTGGCAGCATTTCTTTTATCCGAAGTAGAGAGATTCCCAGTGGTCACAAAACTTTTGCAACAAAAATCTTAAACATAGGTTCATATTTTGGTATAGTGACCATATATACTTTACCCCATGTGGTGACACGCTACATTGAGTATGAAGGTATTTCAACCTCTTTCTCTTGGTAGGCTTCGTTTCCGTCCTAGGAATACGTAATCGATGTCAAAAGTCGAATATTCGATCTTCCGATTTTTACCTTTAACTAATAAGTCAACTATTCGATCTTTCGATTGTGATCAAAGTCAACTAAAATCGATTTTTGATCAATTTCGTTTGGACGTATGCACTTACCGACCAAAATATATATTTGAATAAAAGCTCAAAAGTGTTGCGAAGAAGGTAGCTGAAGGAATGGATCGACATAATCCAATTTGGAAGTGGATCTTATTTTGGGAGTCAATCTTTTCGATGGATATCGCGCCTACCAGTCATTGCAGTTGGTCACCGTTTAACTTTGAATTTTTTGACCACTATGTTTTGAAGCATAGACTAGCCTAAAAAAAAACAAGTGAGAAAAGGTTATAGTCGGTACGGGGCCGACTATGTGATACCCTACACCACTACCCCTGTGCATAATCTTTTCACTCGAAAACATTTCTTTTAGGGAGATACGAAAGTTTTCACCCACCTGGCTTTTATACCAAATGACTTAAGGCGAACTGAACCAAAATAATTAATAATTAGTTTTATATTTTCGTTATGATCCGATCAAAATTCCGACCTGTAGTGTGATTGCAGAAAAAGTGGAAAAAGGGATGCATTACCGACTATTGCGATATCTCTATTATTTGACCACCTACGCCAACCTAATTTGCATAATTTTAAAGATGGGATTTTCTACTTTCTTAAACAGGCTTTGCTTTTAGAAGGTCCCCAACCAAAGGTGTGATATCCGTCATTATTATTAAAATCTCAAAAATGAAAAGTTGGGTTCTATTAGCGACTATTGCGATATCATCGTTGTGTGACCACCTACGACAACCTACGTTACATCGTTTCAAAGTTGATATTTTCTGCTTTCATTGCCAAGTTTTGCTTTTTATATACCCCTTATAAACGCTGAGATATTTGTTTTGGAATAAAATGTAGACTTTTTCTCCAAATAACTTTTTTGCTCATTCCGACCCCTAATTATTATCCGACCATCACCAAAATCAATAGGCTTCTTCTTCTCCCGGACCCTCATCAACACTCAAAATTTCGTGACGATCCGATCAAAATTTCGACCTGTAGCGTGATTTCCAAAAAGTGGAAAGAGGGATGCATTACCGACTATTGCGATATCTCTATTATTTGACCACCTACGCCAACCTAATTTGCATAATTTTAAAGATGGGATTTTCTACTTTCTTAAACAGGCTTTGCTTTTAGAAGGTCCCCAACCAAAGGTGTGATATCCGTCATTATTATTAAAATCGCAAAAATGAAAAGTTGGGTTCTATTAGCGACTATTGCGATATCATCGTTGTGTGACCACCTACGACAACCTACGTTACATCGTTTCAAAGGTGATATTTTCTGCTTTCATTGCCAAGTTTTGCTTTTTATATACCCCTTATAAACGCTGAGATATTTGTTTTGGAATAAAATGTAGACTTTTTCTCCAAATAACTTTTTTGCTCATTCCGACCCCTAATTATTATCCGACCATCACCAAAATCAATAGGCTTCTTCTTCTCCCGGACCCCCATCAACACTCAAAATTTCGTGACGATCCGATCAAAATTTCGACCTGTAGCGTGATTTCCTAAAAAATGGAAAAATGGGATGTATTACCGACTATTGCGATATCTCCGTTAGTTGGCCACCTACGCCGACTTGGTTGCATCACTGCAAAGATGGGATCTTCTACTTTCATAGTCAGGCTTTGCTTTTGGAAAGTCCCGAACCAAAGCTGTGACATTCGTCATTATAATTAAAATAGCAAGAATGAAAATTTGGGTTTTATTTGCGACTATTGTAATATCTTCGATGTTTGATCACCTACGAGAACTTACTTTACATCATTAGAAAGGTGATATTTTCTACTTTTATTGTCAGGTCCTGCTTTTGGTATATCCCATATAGAAGCTGAGATATTCGCTTTGGAAAAAATCAATGTCTTTTTATCCAAATAAGTTTTTTGAACATTACGACCCCTAAATATTATCCGACCATCACCAAAATCAATACGCTTCTTCCCCTCCGGGACCCCCATCGACACCCAAAATTTCGTGACGATCCGATCAAAATTGCGACCTGTAGCGTGATTTCCAAAAAAATGGAAAAATGAGATGTATTACCGACTATTGCAATATCTCCGTTATTTGGTCACCTACGCCGACCTAGTTTGCATCATTGTAAAGATGGGATCTCCTACTTTCATAGTCAGGCTTTGCTTTTGAAAAGTCCCCAATTAAAGCTGTGATATTCGTCAGGCTTCTTCCCCTCCGGGACCCTCATCAACACCCAAAATTTCGACACACATAGCCAGATCGACTCAGCTCGTCGAGACATTCATTTTGGTATATATAAGTATGGGTCTACGACCATTATTTCGATGCCTTACAAACTTTTTGGGCAAAACCAACTTATAATACCCTCCCCACATAGTGGTGTAGGGTATAAAAAACATAATATCGCTGTAAACAGGACCACAAGGAGTAGCATCGGTATAAATTTCCAAAAGATCTTCAAACAGACCTTAAGCTGCACTTAAACAAAAGGAAAAGACCTATATTGACCATTTTCGAAGTTCAAATTTGGAAAAAAATATTAGGAGATACAAAGTTTGGAACAAATCTGTTTTTGCACTTTTGAGGGGGATGTACCGGAAGGAGTCGACCGACTACTACTACTAAGTTTAGATAAAATGCAAGTAAAAAAGGATTCTCGCACAGACCCTTAACCGCACTTAGGGTGCCTACGGAATGGACCTACACATAAACTAAGTTTAGACAAAATATTTCGAGATCCATTTATACCATTTTCGCGAATATTTTCGAACTTTTGTGGGGGAGGTACTGGAAGGAGTGGACCTTCGAATTCCATCTAATATTCGGTATGGCCCATCTTCTGGTAGAAATATTAAGATGCGCAAATTATGGACCAAGTCGATTAGTTCCTTCGAGGGTTATCGTGCGCATAACTTTTTGCGAAAAAATTTGAACTTTTGTGGGGGAGGTACACGATATAGCCCATGGTCCGATATAGCCTATCTTCGAACTTGAACCCTGTTTAATCCGTTCGAGAGTTACACTATGCAACACTGAAAATGCAAACAACTTCTAGTATGCATTTTTTGAAAGTACATATTTAGACTACAAAAACCCTAGTAGGGTTTTGTCCTGTCAGATCAAGTTCGGATTTTATGGTCTCATCTAAACCGGGCTAAATCTACACTTTTTTGCATTTATCCTTTATCTCAGAAACGAATAGGAATTTGGCCTTGCTGTCTTTAGCAATATTCTAGCCCTAAACTAGTAGAACCTATATTTTGAAAAAACCACATAAGAAAAACTCCATCTAGGGCATCAAAATCTATAAAATATAGAAAATTTTACATAAGTGCTGAACGTCTGATCAGTATCGGCTAAACTGTTGGGAGTTGAACCAAGTAACCTTTTGCAAAAATCTCCCAAATAAAGTTCTCAACAATTCTTCAGAACATTCTGAAACTCTAAAATGCTTACTTCATGTTGTTTCAGCGGTATTTTGCATCATATTTTTTACAACATGTTTTTCAAATACAGTTCACACCAACAGTTTATTCTCGCATTACGGATTTCACTACATTATTGACATTTTTATTAAATAGTCGTTGAAAAATTTACTGAAAACAACGGCATAGAGGCATTTTACAACAGTAACATGTTCCGAAGAGTTATGTATTACATTCCAGGGAATATTTTTCCAAAAGAAAATATTCAGAAAAAAATTATGTGGAATTTTTGCATATATTTTGGAATTTGAGGCAATAACTGCAGTTTTTCGAGTTCATTTTTGCTCCAAATATTTTTTTCTTTTCCTTATCTACAAATTTGCTTCAGATGTCAGAAGAAGATTCGCATTGGTTTCAGAGATATAGCCCCGAATTTCTTTAAAAACTCAATATTTAACCATGTTTAGATGGGACCATAAAATCCAACTAGGGTTTCTTGTCGTTGGGGTCTGTACTTTCAAATAATCCTCAGTTCGAATTGTTTGCACAAGATCACCTTAAAAATGTTGCACAGTGTTATCATGCTCTCCATCCAGGCGGACAGACATATGGACGGACATTGCTAAATTACATACTTGTGATCTAAAACCATTATTTCGATGAGGCACATTTCGCATACATTTATTAGGTATACGTTGTTAGGATCTGTATGCGTTATCAGATTACCTTCATCATATCTGCCTACCAAGAAGCTAGTGTTTAAAAATTCCCCTCTACCTCCAATCCCATTCCATTATTTTTTCCGGTCGTTATCGATTGGATTGTTCCTTTACTTTTTTAAATGGTGAAAGTGGCAAAAAGTAGCCGTGTAAAAAGTGGCAAAAACTGAAATTGTATTTATTGTATTTAAATAATTTTGATTTAAATTTACAGTTTTATTGAGATGTGTATTACTTATTACTTGTAAAGTAATTCAGCTTTGTTGTTTTCAATTAAAAAACAAGGTGTAAAGTCGGAGGAAGGAACAAAGTTCTTATCTTATGTCCACTTATATAATATCTTTTACCACTTAAAAAACTTGTCGCTTGTTAAATTTAAAACAACAAACCTGAGATTAAGCTTAATTACTTTACAAATAGTACATCATTTGTTTTAAATTTACAACCAATTGTATTATTCATCATCATATAAAAAATTTACAAAATATTTAACATATTATTTTCACATTTTTTTATTTACAGATTTCATTCATCTGTGTAATGTAAACAGTTTTAAATTGAAATTTCGGACAACTTGAAGTGATTATCTCGCCCACACAAAGTGTAACAACAATAACAAAAAATAAAAAAAAATTGTGATAAACGCAATAGAAAAGTGTTTTAATATAATTAAGATAAATACAACAACAACTACTACGTTTGCAACAATAACAACAAAAACCCCAACTGCATATTAATTATGGCTGCCACAACTACAACAACAACCAAAGTCAACAAAATGATGCTGTATTTCACTGTGATAGTGGCTGTTATTACATCTCAATGCTTATCAGGTAAATATTTAACAAAAAAAAATAAAATAAATAAATAAGCTGTAATTATTTTAAATGTTATTGTTTATGACTTGGTAAGGGTAATATATAGATGTGTTAATTATATGTGAGGCCTTAAAGCAAGGGCAATATTAGGGATGGCATTTTTTTATTTTTAATCCAATAGAGTGGTGGGAATAAAAGATCATTGCAACGTTGATGGGAGTCATGGCGATGAAGCCGTTATAATTTCCGACCTTGCACACCAAAAGTAGTGTGTTCGAGTCTTGAACGGGACAATGTATCTATTAAACCATTTGAATTACCTTTCTAAGATTTTTTCCTTTGACAACCTTGTGTTTGGCTTCCGTCTCAATTCTTATGAAATTTTTGTCCCCCACTAACCTGTTAAAAATAAGCATATCACAGCCTAACTAACGCTTTAGACATCCCCATATCATAATAATAACAACAATAATATCTCGGAAAACATTAAATGGATTAGATTAGAATCGGTATGAAAACAAACACCTCAAAATATGAACATTCTAAATTTAGCGTGGCTAGAAATCTAGGAACCTTCTACAATGCTACGGGCACATAGCATATACGGGCACATAAAAGTAAGTTGTGATTTATGATTACAGATTTTAGTTTCAAAGGTATAACAATCTTTGAGTTTGTTGTCGCATTGTTTGTCGGAGTGTTAAGGTTATTAGTTTATAGCTCCTCAATAACACTTGGCATCCGTTATCTTTGCGGGCGACAGACTTACTATATGTTTATTACATGTCATTTAATGTTTGCGGTTCAGATTTCTAGCTCTTAGTGAATCTTATAGTAGAGTCTGTATTATATACTCCTCAGCGTAATGTCGGTGACATATCCTGAGTATTTCAGCCATGAAAAACTTCCCTACAAGTGGGTTCTTAAGAAATGCCATCGATAAAATGTAGGTCCCATGTAAATAAGCTAATATAAATCGGGGAAACATCTCGAGAACTTTCACATTTTTTACCGGTAATAACCCCTTCAGCATAATTTGGGCGTACATTTCTTGAATATGTTTCAGCCAAATTTATTTTGATTAATTACACTGTGCAACAAGGCTTCTGTGCGGTGGAAAATTCCTTTTGGAGATGAAAGCCCTTAGTGAGTATATTAAGAACCCAAAAGGAAATTTTCCCCATAGGTCAAGTTTCTGAGATATCGCGCAATGAATTTTTTGAATTTTCGCCTATGATGCTTAAGAAAATAGTTTTATATCTCTGTTTGCCGTTATTGTAGCTTCGTTTTGAGATTACATGTCTTCAGTCAAATCGAATGGCGAATCTTTTTTTAGAATATTTCATTCTTCTAACTCAATTCCTTTCATGTCCTCTTCGTCCTTTCTTTCTTGAACCGTAGTAAAAGTACCACAAAATGAGATTTTACAGCATCCAAATATTCCACAAAAATATTGCTCAGAGAATTTTAGGTACGGTTCTCATTGACAACAAATCGATATTGTCACGCTTTCATTGTCCTTTTTGACATTTACCCGTTTTTTGTTCAGAAAAAAACTATGTTTTGTTTTTCTGTATATTCGTTATTTGTTAGGTGTTGGTAGGTAGACATACCCATTGGTTATCGCTTATATTGACATCTGGGATGTATCTGAAATATTTACCATATATAGCTCCCGATATTGTACACACGTTAATGACAAATTTTCTTGGAGAATAGATCCGGTTATCTAATATTTTGAACCGGATATAGCGATATAAAACCAGGATTTTGAACCAATTTTGAAGTAACCGATTAAGGTTATATGTATACCATTAGAAAGCTAATAAAATTGCCAATCAGGGAAAATAAATTTTTTGACAGCATCTTACCTGAGTTCGGTGCTTAAACAAAAAACCCGTATTATTGAACCGTTTTTAATGAAAAATATCACTGCGCGTAAATATGAAGATTAAAGCTTGGTGGGTGAAATATTCTTTTTGCCGATGAAAGTGGACGAAGTTAATATTATGAACCCGGAAGGACAGTTATGCCATAGGTCAAACTTCTGACTTTAAGAGCACGAAAATAAACCCGTAACATAAATTCCATTTCACTATAACTCAGAAGTTTGACCTATGGCCTAACTGTCCTTCCGGGTTCATAATATTAACATCATCCACTTTCATCGGCAAAAAGAATATTTCACCCACCAAGCTTTAATCTTCATATTTACGCGCAGTGATATTTTTCATTAAAAACGGTTATAGATAACACTGTGCAACATTTTTTAGGTAATCTTGTGCAAACAATTTGAGCTGAGGATTTTTTGAAAGTACAGACCCAAACGACAAAAACCCTAGTTGGGTTTTGTTGTGTCAGATCCAACTTGGATTTTATGGCCCCATCTAAACATGGTTAAATATTGACTTTTTAAAGAAATTCTGGGTAATCTAGTGGACACAATTTTAGCCGAGGATTTTTTGAAAGCACAAACCCAAACGACAAAGCCCCAGTCGGGTTTTGTTGTGTCAGATCCAACTTGGATTTTATGGCTCCATGGTTAAATATTGACTTTTTAAAGCAATTCTGGGCTATATCTCTGAAACCTATGCGAATCTTCATCTGACCTCTGAAGCAAATTTGTAGATAAGGGCTAGAATAAAATACTTGGAGAAATAATGAACTCGAAAAACTACATTTATTGCCTCAAATTTTATAAAAATATGCATATCTCCAAAACCGTTAATTTTTTGTTAATGTTTTCTTTTAAAAAATTATTCGCTGGAATGTAATACACAACTCTTAAGAACATGCCATTGTTGTAAAATGCCTCGATCACGTTGTTTTCTGTATACTTTTCAACGACGATTTAATAAATATCTCAATAATGTAGTGAAATCCGAAATGCGAGAATAAACTGTTGGTGTGAACTGTGTTTGAAATACGTGTTGTAAAAGATATGATGCAAAATACCGCTGAAACAACATGAAGTAAGCATTTTAGAGTTCAGAATGTTCTAAAGAATTGTTGAGAACTTTATTTGGAAGATTTTTGGAGAAGGTTACTTGGTTCAACTCCCAATAGTTTAGCTGATACTGACCAGAATTTCAGCAATTTTGTACAATTTTCTATATTTTATCGATTTTGATGCCTTGGATGTAGTGACTCTTATGTGGTCTTTTCAAAAGATAGGTTCTACTAGTTTAGGGCTACAATATTGCCAAAAACAGCAAGGCCAAATTTGTAATCTTTTCTGAGATACAGACGCGACAAATGGCAAAAACTGTAGTTTTAGCTCGGTTTAGATGAGGCCATAAAGTCCGAACTGGATCTGACAGGACGAAACCCTACTAGGGGTTTTGTTGTCTCAATATGTGCTTTCAAAAAATGCATACTAGAAGTTGTTTGCATTTTCAGTGTTGCATAGTGATATTTACAACTCTAACCGAATGTTTTGTATTTTGAAAACAAATGCAAAACAAAAAATAAAATATATTTTTTGTGCATGAAAATTATTTGTTTTTACGAATGAAGAAAATGTTTAAAGTTTTCATCGCGTTTCGGTTGTCTTAAATGGGGTTATGGATTTTTCGTATTTGTTTAATACGGACGCTCAACGCGTTGTGGTAGGAATGTGAGCCAACATGTGCCGAACTTGGCGTATAGAATAATACCTGACTATCTAGAATCTACAATTGTTAACTCTTTTATGTTGTTTGTCTAATTATTATCAATTATATTTGTTGTGATATTTCGAGAATTGCTTGCTGAGCTATAGCCGTTTTAATCTATCGTTGTTCTAATATATAATACTGAGGGTTGTGCTGTTATCTGGAGTAGTTTCTTATTAGAAATCTAAATAAATCAAATTAAAATCTTTTGATATATAAACCCGGCGGCACACATACACACCTTTATCTGATAAGGTCATCAAAGTAAAAGCATTTTCAAGTATGTATTGTTGCCATATGTATTGATTAGCTAATGAGGAATTGTTTTCAAATTCGATAATGCAAAGAACGTTAGTAATCAGTGAAATTTGAAACGTTGTTGGTGACGCGAAAAATCTCATCACCGTCGAATGACATAACTAAGGGAATTTCAATTGGCTTAAATGTTGTGTGTAACGGCATGCAACCACACATTGACATTGTTCGATAGTGTCAAATTACAATTATGACTGAATGGTGTGGCTATAACAACCGGTCTAAAGTTCTTATTATTAAATTAAATGTAGCGTGATTCCATACAACGAAAATTCAATTAGACATGAAACATCCATTGTTGGGAGAAAACCTCTATTCAAAAGCATTATACTAATTAAATTAACATTTCTAAATATTTTTTAGAAGAATTGTGTTTTGTTGTAAAACACATTGTAGGTGTTGCCGTTTTTTTTGTTAGGCCAACACCTGTTTCGCTCTGTGTTTTCATTCGCCCGACATCACATACCCTGACTATTAGATAAACATAGTTAATTAATTCAGAATTTTTGGATTTTTTAGATTTTTCTCATTAGGCTAATGTTAATTATTGCAATTATCATAATAAAACAACATGTTTAATTTAAATACCACGATGATGTCGGAAAATATCCGTCTGTGTACACAAGCGTTAGGTGTTAATTGATAAAAACGCTCTTCAAGTAAACGCTTCAATAGAAAGTGTTTTATTAAATATGGTAATTTTCACACAAAATAGTACTCCCCATAAAGTGGTTGGGGTTTATATTATTTATTTATTATTTTATGATTATCTCTGAAGGTGACAGATAAATAAAATGGGAGCAGTTAATATTTTACGTGATCTGGAGCCTAAACAAAAAAAATTAATATTTATATTAATTTATTATTATTTAAAAATCTACGTTTATTTATCTAGGGTTCGGTGAAAAATATTATTTAAAAAATTTTTTAAAATAAACATTTTTTAAAAAATCCGCATTTAGTGTTTTAAGGGTTGGTGAACAAATATTTAAAAAAAATCACGTTTATTGTTATGATACTGGGTGAGAATTTTTCTTTATAAAATCCACGTTTATTGCTGTGAGGTTGGATGATAATTTATCATTAAAAATCCACGTTTATTGCTGTGAAGTTGGGTGAAAATTTATCATTAAAAAATCCACGTTTATGCTGTGAAGGTGGGGGAAATTTTTTCTTTAAAAAATCCACGTTTATTGCTGTGAAGGTGGGGGAAAATTTGTCTTTAAAAAATCCACGTTTATTGCTGTGAAGGTGGGGGAAAATTTTTCTTTAAAAAATCCACGTTTATTGCTGTGAAGGTGGGGGAAAATTTTTCTTTAAAAAATCCACGTTTATTGCTGTGAAGGTGGGGGAAAATTTTTCTTTAAAAAATCCACATTTATTGCTGTGCAGGTGGGGGAAAATTTTTCTTTAAAAAATCCACGTTTATTGCTGTGAAGTTGGGGGAAAGTTTTTCTTTAAAAAATCCACGTTTATTGCTGTGAAGGTGGGGGAAAATTTTTCTTTAAAAAATCCACGTTTATTGCTGTGAAGGTGGGGAAAATTTTTCTTTAAAAAATCCACGTTTATTGCTGTGAAGGTGGGGGAAAATTTTTCTTTAAAAAATCCACGTTTATTGCTGTGAAGGTGGGGGAAAATTTTTCTTTAAAAAATCCACGTTTATTGCTGTGAAGGTGGGGGAAAATTTTTCTTTAAAAAATCCACGTTTATTGCTGTGAAGTTGGGGGAAAATTTTTCTTTAAAAAATCCACGTTTATTGCTGTGAAGTTGGGGGAAAATTTTTCTTTAAAAAATCCACGTTTATTGCTGTGAAGTTGGGGGAAATTTTTTCTTTAAAAAATCCACCTTTATTGCTGTGAAGTTGGGGGAAATTTTTTCTTTAAAAAATCTACGTTTATTGCTGTGAAGGTGGGGGAAAATTTTTCTTTAAAAAATCCACGTTTATTGCTGTGAAGGTGGGGGAAAATTTTTCTTTAAAAAATCCACGTTTATTGCTGTGAAGGTGGGGGAAAATTTTTCTTTAAAAAATCCACGTTTATTGCTGTGAAGGTGGGGGAAAGTTTTTCTTTAAAAAATCCACGTTTATTGCTGTGAAGGTGGGGGAAAATTTTTCTTTAAAAAATCCACGTTTATTGCTGTGAAGGTGGGGGAAATTTTTTCTTTAAAAAATCCACGTTTATTGCTGTGAAGGTGGGGGAAAATTTTTCTTTAAAAAATCCACGTTTATTGCTGTGAAGGTGGGGGAAAATTTTTCTTTAAAAAATCCACGTTTATTGCTGTGAAGGTGGGGGAAAATTTTTCTTTAAAAAATCCACGTTTATTGCTGTGAAGGTGGGGGAAAATTTTTCTTTAAAAAATCCACGTTTATTGCTGTGAAGGTGGGGGAAAATTTTTCTTTAAAAAATCCACGTTTATTGCTGTGAAGGTGGGGGAAAATTTTTCTTTAAAAAATCCACGTTTATTGCTGTGAAGTTGGGGAAAATTTTTCTTTAAAAAATCCACGTTTATTGCTGTGAAGGTGGGGGAAAATTTTTCTTTAAAAAATCCACGTTTATTACTGTGAAGGTGGGGGAAAATTTTTCTTTAAAAAATCCACGTTTATTGCTGTGAAGGTGGGGGAAAATTTTTCTTTAAAAAATCCACTTTTATTGCTGTGAAGGTGGGGGGAAATTTTTCTTTAAAAAATCCACGTTTATTGCTGTGAAGGTGGGGGAAAATTTTTCTTTAAAAAATCCACGTTTATTGCTGTGAAGGTAGGGGAAATTTTTTCTTTAAAAAAACCACGTTTATTGCTGTGAAGGTGGGTGAAAATTTTTCTTTAAAAAATCCACGTTTATTGCTGTGAAGGTGGGGGAAAATTTTTCTTTAAAAAATCCACGTTTATTGCTGTGAAGGTAGGGTAAAATTTTTCTTTAAAAAATCCACGTTTATTGCTGTGAAGGTGGGGGAAAAGTTTTCTTTAAAAAATCCACGTTTACTGCTGTGAAGGTGGGGGAAAATTTTACTTTAAAAAATCCACGTTTACTGCTGTGAAGGTGGGGGAAAATTTTACTTTAAAAAATCCACGTTTATTGCTGTGAAGGTGGGGGACAATTTTTCTTTAAAAAATCCACGTTTATTGCTGTGAAGGTGGAAGAAATTTTTTCTTTAAAAAATCCACGTTTATTGCTGTGAAGGTGGGGGAAAATTTTTCTTTAAAAAATCCACGTTTATTGCTGTGAAGTTGGGGGAAATTTTTTCTTTAAAAAATCCACCTTTATTGCTGTGAAGTTGGGGGAAAATTTTTCTTTAAAAAATCTACGTTTATTGCTGTGAAGGTGGGGGAAAATTTTTCTTTAAAAAATCCACGTTTATTGCTGTGAAGGTGGGGGAAAATTTTTCTTTAAAAAATCCACGTTTATTGCTGTGAAGGTGGGGGAAAATTTTTCTTTAAAAAATCCACGTTTATTGCTGTGAAGGTGGGGAAAAATTTTTCTTTAAAAAATCCACGTTTATTGCTGTGAAGGTGGGGGAAAATTTTTCTTTAAAAAATCCACGTTTATTGCTGTGAAGGTGGGGGAAAATTTTTCTTTAAAAAATCCACGTTTATTGCTGTGAAGGTGGGGGAAAATTTTTCTTTAAAAAATCCACGTTTATTGCTGTGAAGGTGGGGGAAAATTTTTCTTTAAAAAATCCACGTTTATTGCTGTGAAGGTGGGGGAAAATTTTTCTTTAAAAAATCCACGTTTATTGCTGTGAAGGTGGGGGAAAATTTTTCTTTAAAAAATCCACGTTTATTGCTGTGAAGGTGGGGGAAAATTTTTCTTTAAAAAATCCACGTTTATTGCTGTGAAGGTGGGGGAAAATTTTTCTTTAAAAAATCCACGTTTATTGCTGTGAAGGTGGGGGAAAATTTTTCTTTAAAAAATCCACGTTTATTGCTGTGAAGGTGGGGGAAAATTTTTCTTTAAAAAATCCACGTTTATTGCTGTGAAGGTGGGGGAAAATTTTTCTTTAAAAAATCCACGTTTATTGCTGTGAAGGTGGGGGAAAATTTTTCTTTAAAAAATCCACGTTTATTGCTGTGAAGGTGGGGGAAAATTTTTCTTTAAAAAATCCACGTTTATTGCTGTGAAGGTGGGGGAAAATTTTTCTTTAAAAAATCCACGTTTATTGCTGTGAAGGTGGGGGAAAATTTTTCTTTAAAAAATCCACGTTTATTGCTGTGAAGGTGGGGGAAAATTTTTCTTTAAAAAATCCACGTTTATTGCTGTGAAGGTGGGGGAAATTTTTCTTTAAAAAATCCACGTTTATTGCTGTAAAGGTGGGGGGAAATTTTTCTTTAAAAAATCCACGTTTATTGCTGTGAAGGTGGGGGAAAATTTTTCTTTAAAAAATCCACGTTTATTGCTGTGAAGGTAGGGGAAATTTTTTCTTTAAAAAATCCACGTTTATTGCTGTGAAGGTGGGTGAAAATTTTTTTTTAAAAAATCCACGTTTATTGCTGTGAAGGTGGGGGAAAATTTTTCTTTAAAAAATCCACGTTTATTGCTGTGAAGGTAGGGTAAAATTTTTCTTTAAAAAATCCACGTTTATTGCTGTGAAGGTAGGGTAAAATTTTTCTTTAAAAAATCCACGTTTATTGCTGTGAAGGTGGGGGAAAAGTTTTCTTTAAAAAATCCACGTTTACTGCTGTGAAGGTGGGGGAAAATTTTACTTTAAAAAATCCACGTTTACTGCTGTGAAGGTGGGGGAAAATTTTACTTTAAAAAATCCACGTTTATTGCTGTGAAGGTGGGGGACAATTTTTCTTTAAAAAATCCACGTTTATTGCTGTGAAGGTGGAAGAAATTTTTTCTTTAAAAAATCCACGTTTATTGCTGTGAAGGTGGGGGAAAATTTTTCTTTAAAAAATCTACGTTTATTGCTGTGAAGGTGGGGGAAAATTTTTCTTTAAAAAATCCACGTTTATTGCTGTGAAGGTGGGGAAAAATTTTTCTTTAAAAAATCCACGATTATTGCTGTGAAGGTGGGGGAACATTTTTCTTTAAAAAATCCACGTTTATTGCTGTGAAGGTGGCGGAAAATTTTTCTTTAAAAAATCCACTTTTATTGCTGTGAAGGTGGGGGAAAATTTTTCTTTAAAAAATCCACGTTTATTGCTGTGAAGGTGGGGGAAATTTTTTCTTTAAAAAATCCACGTTTATTGCTGTGAAGGTGGGGGAAATTTTTTCTATAAAAAATCCACTTTTATTGCTGTGAAGGTGGGGGAAATTTTTTCTTTAAAAAATCCACGTTTATTGCTGTGAAGGTGGGGGAAAATTTTTCTTTAAAAAATCCACTTTTATTGCTGTGAAGGTGGGGGAAAATTTTTCTTTAAAAAATCCACGTTTATTGCTGTGAAGGTGGGGGAAAATTTGTCTTTAAAAAATCCACGTTTATTGCTGTGAAGGTGGGGGAAAATTTTTCTTTAAAAAATCCACGTTTATTGCTGTGAAGGTGGGGGAAAATTTTTCTTTAAAAAATCTACGTTTATTACCATGATTCTGGGTGGCAAATTTATTGTTATGATGGTGGTTGAAATTTTTTCTTTAAAAATCCACGTTTATTGTTATGATGGTGGTTGAAAATTTTTCTTTAAAAATCCACGTTTATTGTTATGATGGTGGTTGAATTTTTATCTTTTAATAATCCACGTTTATTGTTATGATGCCGGGTGAAAATTTTTCTTTAAAAAATCCACGTTTATTGTTATGATGCCGGGTTAAAATTTTTCTTTAAAATATTCACGTTTATTTTTATGATGCCGGGTGACAATTTTTCTTTAAAAAATCCGCGTTTATTTATTTGGTATAAGGGTCAGTGAAAAATATTCTTTAAAAAATCCACATTTATTGGTATAAGGGTCCGTGAAAAATATTCTTTAAAATATCCACGTTTATTGTTGTTGGCGGGTATTTTTTTTTTCTAAAAATACAAGTTTTGTGTGGCGATGGTGGTTGAAAAATATTCTTTAAACAATCCACATTTATTGTAGTGATGGTGGTTGAAAAATATCCTTTAAAAATCCACGTTCATTGTTGTGAAGATTGGTAAAAAATTTTCTTTAAAAAATCCACGTTTGTTGGTGTTATATGACTGGTTGATCTGCAAACAGAAACATGTGCCTGCTGACAAACATTTATCGCTTCAATATTGTAAACTTAATCTAAGTATTATAAATATGAAGTGGAACTGTTATAAAATTTGCACATCACTAATAAAAATGATAATTGCAAATTTATAAAGATATCTTCCACTGATTTCGAGTGTAAATCACTGCCACTGTTGTAAAGATACGTTTAGTTGCAAGTTAAGTAGAACATTTATTAGAATGGGGGACTAACCAGACAGGTGAATTATAAACATGTTAACTGCTACAACTATTCAGTAGTTTATCTAAAGAAATAAGGCGAACAATAAGTCATGTGAAGTTTATACTAAAATAATTTGTTATTGACATAAGGATTTCAATGAAACAATTTAATATATTTTATACCCTGGAGTAGCCAATGGAAATTGGTCATAACCAACCTCCTACATTAATAAATTATTCTTATTTCAGTATTTTCCCTTTTTATATATTTTTTCATTTTAAATATTTTTTGTTTGGAACCCCATTCGTAACATACAAATATCTACTCAATACGTGCGTCGTACTCACATCCACCGACTAACAGTCCAACGACTAACAACTATTTAATGAAAACTAAATATTGATATGGGAAATTATTATAAACAAACAATGAGACCTAGTCCGTGGTGCTACAGAAGGCAGAGAAAATAGCAATATTTGCATTATTTGTTGTTGTTGCATTTTTTTTGTTATTTATATTCCAAACATTCGATGGGTAAATAAAAATTCCTAGTGCCAAGCAAAGTGCATTTTCATTTGTATTCATCACTCAAAAGGGGTGGCGGATAGAGATAGTGGTGGTGTGGAGAGACCAGGAGTATCTGTCATAGCACATATTTGAAGGCATTGATGAGTAAGGAAATAGTTTTACTATTACACTGTCTTCGCACTGCAACTTGAACTTGACCAATATATGTACAAATGTTTGCAAAAGTGTTTACAGATTGGGTGTGTTACGCTCACGAGCTTCGAATAAACACGATTTGCATTTTGTAGCTTATCGCCTTGCAAGTGATATAATTATTATTCACAAGCTATTACTTTGGCCATTTAGAATGCAATAAGGCTTATCGTAATGTTTGTATGGTACCAGGCTTTTTAGCCATATTTTGTGTTCTTTAAATGTGGTTTTGTTAACATAAGTATAATGAAGACTATAGATCTTTTAATTATTCTTAGAAAAATCTTATTTAAAAAATCCACGTTTATTGGTCTAAGGGTCGGTGAAAAATATTATTTAAAAAATCCACGTTTATTGGTCTAAGGGTCGGTGAAAAATATTATTTAAAAAATCCACGTTTATTGGTCTAAGGGTCGGTGAAAAATATTATTTAAAAAATCCACGTTTATTGGTCTAAGGGTCGGTGAAAAATATTATTTAAAAAATCCACGTTTATTGGTCTAAGGGTCGGTGAAAAATATTATTTAAAAAATCCACGTTTATTGGTCTAAGGGTCGGTGAAAAATATTATTTAAAAAATCCACGTTTATTGGTCTAAGGGTCGGTGAAAAATATTATTTAAAAAATCCACGTTTATTGGTCTAAGGGTCGGTGAAAAATATTATTTAAAAAATCCACGTTTATTGGTCTAAGGGTCGGTGAAAAATATTATTTAAAAAATCCACGTTTATTGGTCTAAGGGTCGGTGAAAAATATTATTTAAAAAATCCACGTTTATTGGTCTAAGGGTCGGTGAAAAATATTATTTAAAAAATCCACGTTTATTGGTCTAAGGGTCGGTGAAAAATATTATTTAAAAAATCCACGTTTATTGGTCTAAGGGTCGGTGAAAAATATTATTTAAAAAATCCACGTTTATTGGTCTAAGGGTCGGTGAAAAATATTATTTAAAAAATCCACGTTTATTGGTCTAAGGGTCGGTGAAAAATATTATTTAAAAAATCCACGTTTATTGGTCTAAGGGTCGGTGAAAAATATTATTTAAAAAATCCACGTTTATTGGTCTAAGGGTCGGTGAAAAATATTATTTAAAAAATCCACGTTTATTGGTCTAAGGGTCGGTGAAAAATATTATTTAAAAAATCCACGTTTATTGGTCTAAGGGTCGGTGAAAAATATTATTTAAAAAATCCACGTTTATTGGTCTAAGGGTCGGTGAAAAATATTATTTAAAAAATCCACGTTTATTGGTCTAAGGGTCGGTGAAAAATATTATTTAAAAAATCCACGTTTATTGGTCTAAGGGTCGGTGAAAAATATTATTTAAAAAATCCACGTTTATTGGTCTAAGGGTCGGTGAAAAAATTTATTTAAAAAATCCACGTTTATTGGTCTAAGGGTCGGTGAAAAATATTATTTAAAAAATCCACTTTTATTGGTCTAAGGGTCGGTGAAAAATATTATTTAAAAAATCCACGTTTATTGGTCTAAGGGTCGGTGAAAAATATTATTTAAAAAATGCACGTTTATTGGTCTAAGGGTCGGTGAAAAATATTATTTAAAAAATGCACGTTTATTGGTCTAAGGGTCGGTGAAAAATATTATTTAAAAAATCCACGTTTATTTGTCTAAGCGTCGGTGAAAAACATTATTTAAAAAATCCACGTTTATTGGTCTAAGGGTCGGTGAAAAATATTATTTAAAAAATCCACGTTTATTGGTCTAAGGGTCGGTGAAAAATATTATTTAAAAAATCCACGTTTATTGGTCTAAGGGTCGGTGAAAAATATTATTTAAAAAATCCACTTTTATTGGTCTAAGGGTCGGTGAAAAATATTATTTAAAAAATCCACTTTTTTTGGTCTAATGGTCGGTGAAAAATATTATTTAAAAAATCCACGTTTATTGGTCTAAGTGTCGGTGAAAAATATTATTTAAAAAATCCACGTTTATTGGTCTAAGGGTCGGTGAAAAATATTATTTAAAAAATCCACTTTTATTGGTCTAAGGGTCGGTGAAAAATATTATTTAAAAAATCCACGTTTATTGGTCTAAGCGTCGGTGAAAAACATTATTTAAAAAATCCACGTTTATTGGTCTAAGTGACGGTGAAAAATATTATTTAAAAAATCCACGTTTATTGGTCTAAGGGTCGGTGAAAAATATTATTTAAAAAATCCACTTTTATTGGTCTAAGGGTCGGTGAAAAATATTATTTAAAAAATCCACTTTTTTTGGTCTAAGGGTCGGTGAAAAATATTTTTTAAAAAATCCACGTTTATTGGTCTAAGGGTCGGTGAAAAATATTATTTAAAAAATCCACGTTTATTGGTCTAAGGGTCGGTGAAAAATGTTATCTAAAAAATCCACTTTTATTGGTCTAAGGGTCGGTGAAAAATATTATTTAAAAAATCCACTTTTATTGGTCTAAGTGTCGGTGAAAAATATTATTTAAAAAATCCACGTTTATTGGTCTAAGGGTCGGTGAAAAATATTATTAAAAAAATCCACTTTTATTGGTCTAAGGGTCGGTGAAAAATATTATTTAAAAAATCCACTTTTATTGGTCTAAGGGTCGGTGAAAAATATTATTTAAAAAATCCACTTTTATTGGTCTAAGGGTCGGTGAAAAATATTATTTAAAAAATCCACTTTTATTGGTCTAAGGGTCGGTGAAAAATATTATTTAAAAAATCCACTTTTATTGGTCTAAGGGTCGGTGAAAAATATTATTTAAAAAATCCACTTTTATTGGTCTAAGGGTCGGTGAAAAATATTATTTAAAAAATCCACTTTTATTGGTCTAAGGGTCGGTGAAAAATATTATTTAAAAAATCCACTTTTATTGGTCTAAGGGTCGGTGAAAAATATTATTTAAAAAATCCACTTTTATTGGTCTAAGGGTCGGTGAAAAATATTATTTAAAAAATCCACTTTTATTGGTCTAAGTGTCGGTGAAAAATATTATTTAAAAAATCCACGTTTATTGGTCTAAGTGTCGGTGAAAAATATTATTTAAAAAATCCACGTTTATTGGTCTAAGGGTCGGTGAAAAATATTATTTAAAAAATCCACGTTTATTGGTCTAAGGGTCGGTGAAAAATATTATTTAAAAAATCCACGTTTATTGGTCTAAGGGTCGGTGAAAAAATTTATTTAAAAAATCCACGTTTATTGGTCTAAGGGTCGGTGAAAAATATTATTTAAAAAATCCACTTTTATTGGTCTAAGGGTCGGTGAAAAATATTATTTAAAAAATCCACGTTTATTGGTCTAAGGGTCGGTGAAAAATATTATTTAAAAAATGCACGTTTATTGGTCTAAGGGTCGGTGAAAAATATTATTTAAAAAATGCACGTTTATTGGTCTAAGGGTCGGTGAAAAATATTATTTAAAAAATCCACGTTTATTTGTCTAAGCGTCGGTGAAAAACATTATTTAAAAAATCCACGTTTATTGGTCTAAGGGTCGGTGAAAAATATTATTTAAAAAATGCACGTTTATTGGTCTAAGGGTCGGTGAAAAATATTATTTAAAAAATGCACGTTTATTGGTCTAAGGGTCGGTGAAAAATATTATTTAAAAAATCCACGTTTATTGGTCTAAGGGTCGGTGAAAAATATTATTTAAAAAATGCACGTTTATTGGTCTAAGGGTCGGTGAAAAATATTATTTAAAAAATCCACGTTTATTTGTCTAAGCGTCGGTGAAAAACATTATTTAAAAAATCCACGTTTATTGGTCTAAGGGTCGGTGAAAAATATTATTTAAAAAATCCACGTTTATTGGTCTAAGGGTCGGTGAAAAATATTATTTAAAAAATCCACGTTTATTGGTCTAAGGGTCGGTGAAAAATATTATTTAAAAAATCCACGTTTATTGGTCTAAGGGTCGGTGAAAAATATTATTTAAAAAATCCACGTTTATTGGTCTAAGGGTCGGTGAAAAATATTATTTAAAAAATCCACGTTTATTGGTCTAAGGGTCGGTGAAAAATATTATTTAAAAAATCCACGTTTATTGGTCTAAGGGTCGGTGAAAAATATTATTTAAAAAATCCACGTTTATTGGTCTAAGGGTCGGTGAAAAACATTATTTAAAAAATCCACGTTTATTGGTCTAAGGGTCGGTGAAAAATATTATTTAAAAAATCCACGTTTATTGGTCTAAGGGTCGGTGAAAAATATTATTTAAAAAATCCACGTTTATTGGTCTAAGGGTCGGTGAAAAATATTATTTAAAAAATCCACGTTTATTGGTCTAAGGGTCGGTGAAAAATATTATTTAAAAAATCCACGTTTATTGGTCTAAGGGTCGGTGAAAAATATTATTTAAAAAATCCACGTTTATTGGTCTAAGGGTCGGTGAAAAATATTATTTAAAAAATCCACGTTTATTGGTCTAAGGGTCGGTGAAAAATATTATTTAAAAAATCCACGTTTATTGGTCTAAGGGTCGGTGAAAAACATTATTTAAAAAATCCACGTTTATTGGTCTAAGTGTCGGTGAAAAATATTATTTAAAAAATCCACGTTTATTGGTCTAAGGGTCGGTGAAAAATATTATTTAAAAAATCCACTTTTATTGGTCTAAGGGTCGGTGAAAAATATTATTTAAAAAATCCACGTTTATTGGTCTAAGCGTCGGTGAAAAACATTATTTAAAAAATCCACGTTTATTGGTCTAAGTGACGGTGAAAAATATTATTTAAAAAATCCACGTTTATTGGTCTAAGGGTCGGTGAAAAATATTATTTAAAAAATCCACTTTTATTGGTCTAAGGGTCGGTGAAAAATATTATTTAAAAAATCCACTTTTTTTGGTCTAAGGGTCGGTGAAAAATATTATTTAAAAAATCCACGTTTATTGGTCTAAGGGTCGGTGAAAAATATTATTTAAAAAATCCACGTTTATTGGTCTAAGGGTCGGTGAAAAATGTTATCTAAAAAATCCACTTTTATTGGTCTAAGGGTCGGTGAAAAATATTATTTAAAAAATCCACTTTTATTGGTCTAAGTGTCGGTGAAAAATATTATTTAAAAAATCCACGTTTATTGGTCTAAGGGTCGGTGAAAAATATTATTTAAAAAATCCACTTTTATTGGTCTAAGGGTCGGTGAAAAATATTATTTAAAAAATCCACTTTTATTGGTCTAAGGGTCGGTGAAAAATATTATTTAAAAAATCCACTTTTATTGGTCTAAGGGTCGGTGAAAAATATTATTTAAAAAATCCACTTTTATTGGTCTAAGGGTCGGTGAAAAATATTATTTAAAAAATCCACTTTTATTGGTCTAAGGGTCGGTGAAAAATATTATTTAAAAAATCCACTTTTATTGGTCTAAGGGTCGGTGAAAAATATTATTTAAAAAATCCACTTTTATTGGTCTAAGGGTCGGTGAAAAATATTATTTAAAAAATCCACTTTTATTGGTCTAAGGGTCGGTGAAAAATATTATTTAAAAAATCCACTTTTATTGGTCTAAGTGTCGGTGAAAAATATTATTTAAAAAATCCACGTTTATTGGTCTAAGTGTCGGTGAAAAATATTATTTAAAAAATCCACGTTTATTGGTCTAAGGGTCGGTGAAAAATATTATTTAAAAAATCCACGTTTAAAGGTCTAAGGGTCGGTGAAAAATATTATTTAAAAAATCCACGTTTAAAGGTCTAAGGGTCGGTGAAAAATATTATTTAAAAAATCCACGTTTATTGGTCTAAGGGTCGGTGAAAAATATTATCTAAAAAATCCACGTTTATTGGTCTAAGGGTCGGTGAAAAATATTATTTAAAAAATCCACTTTTATTGGTCTAAGGGTCGGTGAAAAATATTATTTAAAAAATCCACGTTTATTGGTCTAAGCGTCGGTGAAAAACATTATTTAAAAAATCCACGTTTATTGGTCTAAGTGACGGTGAAAAATATTATTTAAAAAATCCACGTTTATTGGTCTAAGGGTCGGTGAAAAATATTATCTAAAAAATCCACGTTTATTGGTCTAAGGGTCGGTGAAAAATATTATTTAAAAAATCCACTTTTATTGGTCTAAGGGTCGGTGAAAAATATTATTTAAAAAATCCACGTTTATTGGTCTAAGGGTCGGTGAAAAATATTATTTAAAAAATGCACGTTTATTGGTCTAAGGGTCGGTGAAAAATATTATTTAAAAAATGCACGTTTATTGGTCTAAGGGTCGGTGAAAAATATTATTTAAAAAATCCACGTTTATTTGTCTAAGCGTCGGTGAAAAACATTATTTAAAAAATCCACGTTTATTGGTCTAAGTGACTGTGAAAAATATTATTTAAAAAATCCACGTTTATTGGTCTAAGGGTCGGTGAAAAATATTATCTAAAAAATCCACGTTTATTGGTCTAAGGGTCGGTGAAAAATATTATTTAAAAAATCCACTTTTATTGGTCTAAGGGTCGGTGAAAAATATTATTTAAAAAATCCACTTTTTTTGGTCTAATGGTCGGTGAAAAATATTATTTAAAAAATCCACGTTTATTGGTCTAAGTGTCGGTGAAAAATATTATTTAAAAAATCCACGTTTATTGGTCTAAGGGTCGGTGAAAAATATTATTTAAAAAATCCACTTTTATTGGTCTAAGGGTCGGTGAAAAATATTATTTAAAAAATCCACGTTTATTGGTCTAAGCGTCGGTGAAAAACATTATTTAAAAAATCCACGTTTATTGGTCTAAGTGACGGTGAAAAATATTATTTAAAAAATCCACGTTTATTGGTCTAAGGGTCGGTGAAAAATATTATTTAAAAAATCCACTTTTATTGGTCTAAGGGTCGGTGAAAAATATTATTTAAAAAATCCACTTTTTTTGGTCTAATGGTCGGTGAAAAATATTATTTAAAAAATCCACGTTTATTGGTCTAAGTGTCGGTGAAAAATATTATTTAAAAAATCCACGTTTATTGGTCTAAGGGTCGGTGAAAAATATTATTTAAAAAATCCACGTTTATTGTTGTAAAGGTGGGTGGAAAAATGTCTTTAAAAAATCCACGTTTATTGTTGTAAAGGTGGATGAAAAAATGTCTTTAAAAAATCCACGTTTATTGTTGTAAAGGTGGGTGGAAAAATTCTTTAAAAAAATCCAAGTTTATTGTTTTAAAGGTGGGTGAAAAAATGTCTTTAAAAAATCCTCGTTTATTGTTGTAAAGGTGGGTGAAAAAATGTCTTTAAAAAATCCACGTTTATTGTTGTAAAGGTGGGTGAAAAAATGTCTTTAAAAATCCACGTTTATTGTTGTAAAGGTGGGTGAAAAATGTCTTTAAAAAATCCACGTTTATTGTTGTAAAGGTGGGTGGAAAAATGTCTTTAAAAAATCCACGTTTATTGTTGTAAAGGTGGGTGAAAAAATGTCTTTAAAAAATCCACGTTTATTGTTGTAAAGGTGGGTGAACATTTTTCTTAAAAAAATCCACGTTTATTGTTGTAAAGGTGGTTGAAAATTTTTCTTTAAAAAATCCACGTTTATTGTTGTAAAGGTGGGTGAAAAATTTTCTTTAAAAATCCACGTTTATTGTTGAAAAGTTGCGTGAGGAATTTTCTTTAAAAAATTCACATTTATTGTTGTGATGGTGGGTGAAATTTTTTCTTTATAAAAATCCTCGTTTTTTTGTGAAGGTGTGTGAAAATTTTTCTTTAAAAAATCTACGTGATGGTGGGTGAATTCTTTAAAAATATTTCTTTCGTATCCTGCGTCAAAACTGGCCTCCATTGTTAAGTGAATTTATTTCATTAACATTTTTAAGCTGCCCATATCTTCAATAGGCTGTTCATTTCAGTTTAATGCTGCACTCATTGGAAATCGCAATTATTGAGAAGTTGAAACGTGCTGGAAATAATATTTTAATGTAATCCCACCAAACAAATGCGATATTGATTTTTCAGATTGGTTTTATTTTACCTTAATATATACATAGAATAAGCAAAGTTTATAGAAATTTTCAAAAATATCCTTCTATGTCGATTTGGTCTTTCAGTGGAGTAAGGAGGTGCAGTTTTTACAATACCTACTCTACAAACGCCTAAAAAATTTGCGCTGCGATTTTGACCCATACGATGTTTTTGACCTTAGTACATTTAAGGCCACCACTCTTGATTTTTTTGTACAGCCATAAGCTAAAGGTATTTAGCTGCCGACAAAGCCGCCCAATACATTTTTGATTCTTATTGTAATGCAAAGCCATGTTTTCAAATTAGTTCCTATGTTTGCTGGGTTGCTGGTCACAATGAAAGCAATGCAAATCACGAATATTAAACACATGGGAATGTAAATATGAAAATGGTTATTGACAACAAATATAACAACATCAATGAAAATATAACACACATATTTTAAATGGCAATATCAATATGTCCGTTCGTGTATTGACAAGAAAATCGATATAAATTTTATTTTTGTTTAAATTGCAATTTTGGATTTTCATTACAAATATCTTTGTTGTTTTTCGGATTTATTCGGACGTGGGCAGCTTAATATTCACAAATGGCTACAATTCATGTGTAAATTTTCATCAGTGATGCTTATCATTTGTTTGTTGTTATTGTTGGCATGTATCTGTGTGTTATATGATACCCTCTGCGGTTAAGTTCCGTTTAAGTATGAGTGTATTTTTTATTTGCAAAAACTTAAGTGAAAAGAAAGAACTTGTGGTTAAACCTAAGTGAATTTTTTGCACTAGCTCTTGTTACCATGATAAACGACTCGGTTACGATGCAGAATTGCTGGGTTGTGTCGCAAAGTTGTTAAATATAAAATTTAACAACAATTCTTAATTGTTTCATTCGAACCATCTTATCAAAAAAAAAAAAAAAAATTAAACAATTATATTTCACATGACTTAATGCAAATGCCAGTCTTCATTTGACAAACTACTGAAGATTCATGGCCATAACAAATTGTTTATAATTTGTCTGTCTATTTAGTCCACATTTCACAAATGTCGCCCCACAAAAACTACTTGACTTATCTTTACAACAGTGGTAGTAATTTATTTACTTAATAAATGGTCGGTCTGGCAGTTGAAAACTTAGAGAATTCGCCTTTATAAATTTGCAATTATCATTTTTATAATAGCTGCAATTCTCCTTAATAATACTAAGATTAACTTTACTACATCGCTATGTTTCTAAATTAGTTTAGTTAGTCTATTTATAGATTTTATGGGGGAAAGTATGGACAATTTTACTCTACTTAAGGTACTTGGGAATAAATAAATAAATAATTAATAAAATGTTACACAGCAAAATTTATAACATCTGAGATGATCTAGGAGGGCAGTTGGATTTGTAAAAAAAAGAATTATGAACTCGGTTGCTGATATATAATTCTTCGCATTCAGTCTGAGACGTATAACCTTAATCTCAAACAATTATAAGCAGTTCAATATCAGCCATTTGAAGATTTATACCAGAAATCGGCAAGATCTGACTCTCTAATATTACATATTAGGGTATTTATTCCTTTTTCTCTCATCACCTCTTTAAGTATAATGAACAAATTAAAAAAAAAATAGAAGGAAAAAAAGGATCAGTCGGCATTGCCGACTTTCGAGGGTATATCAGTCTGTGTAAATTGAGACATCTATGGACAAATCGAATACCAATACGTCAGAATAGAGCGACAAAAATATGGACACTTTTAGGTATTTAGCTTAACGATTGTGAACGTTCCGAACAAATGCTTACATTTGGTAATAAATATTATTTGATTTATTATTATTTGACTTATTATTTATTTGACGAATTTTTGCGGAGTATCTGGAGGAATGGGCCAACATAGACCATTTTGAAAGTAAAAGAGAGTCAATAGACTCCTTTAGCTCGTCTATAGATTCTCTACAGTCGTCTATAGAGTCTCTTCAGTCGTATATAGACTCTCTCCAGTCGTCTATCGACATCCTTCAGCTTGCCTATAGACCAGCAATCGACATCTCCTTTACTCGCGAGCAAGCACAGGAGCTTCTCTCTTGTTGTATGTCGAACCCTGCTACAGACTCCCTTCAGCTTGTCTATAGACTCCTTTAGTTTCTCTAGGGGTTCCCTTCAGATTGTCATAGGAATTCTTTAGCTCGCCTATAGATTCTCTTCAGTCGTCTATAGACTCTCTTGAGTCGTCTAAAGACTCTCTTCAGTCGTCTATAGACTCTCTTCAGTCGTCTGTACACTCTCTTCAGTCGTCTATAGACTCTCTTCAGTCGTCTATAGACTCTCTTCAGTCGTCTATAGACTCTCTTCAGTCGTCTATCGACTGTATTCAGCTCGCCTATAGACATCTTTCAGCTTGCCTATAGACCAGCAATCGGCATCTCCTTTACTCGCGAGCAAGCACAGGAGCTTCTCTCATGTTGCATGGCGAACCCTGCTACAGACTCCCTTCAGCTTGTCTATAGACTCCTTTAGATTGTCATAGGCATTCTTTAGCTCGCCTATAGATTCTCTTCAGTCGTCTATAGACTCTCTTGAGTCGTCTATAGACTCTCTTGAGTCGTCTATAGACTCTCTTGAGTCGTCTATAGACTCTCTTCAGTCGTCTATAGACTCTCTTCAGTCGTCTATAGACTCTCTTCAGTCGTCTATAGACTCTCTTCAGTCGTCTATTAGACTCTCTTTAGTCGTATATCGACTGTATTCAGCTCGCTATAGACATACTTCAGCTTGCCTATAGACCAGCAATCGGCATCTCCTTTACTCGCGAGCAAGCACAGGAGCTTCTATCTTGTTGTATGCCGAACCCTGCTACAGACTCCCTTCATCTTGTCTATAGTCTCCTGTAGCTTCTCTAGAGGCTCCTTTCAGATTGTCATAGGAATTCTTCAGCTCGTCTAAAGGTTTCCTTCAGATCATCTATAGACATTTTCAGCTCTTCTAGGGACTGCTTTGAGTTCGTCTACAGATTCCCTTCATTTCGTCTAGAGACTCCGTTTATTTCGTCTAGAGACTCCCTTTACTTCGTCTTCAGACTCCCTTCAACTCGTCTATAGACTACCTTCAAACCGTCTAGAGACTCCCTTCAGCTTGTCTCATCTCATCGGCAGTGTTTGGAAAATTTTTTGTTGTGTGCCAAACCCTGCTACAGCCTCCCTTCAGCTTGTCTATAGGCTCCTTTAGCTCGTCTAGGGACTCCCTCCATTTCGTCTACAGACTCACGTCAGCTCATCTATAGACTAATTTGTCTTGTATAGAGACTCCCTTCAGCTTTTCTGAACACTCCCTTCACCTAGTCTAGAGTTTCCCTTTAGTTCGTCTAGAGACTCCTTTCCGCTCGTCTTGAAGCTCTCTTCAGCTCGCTTAGATGCTCCCTTCAGCTCGTATGTAAAGACTCCCTACAGCTCGTCCATAAAGAGTCCCTTTGGCCGCTTAGGAATTCACTTCAGCCTGTCTATAGACTCCCTTAGCTCGTATAGAAACTCCTTCATCTCGTCTAAGGACTCCCTTCTGTCCATCTATAGACTCTCCCAGCCCGCATATAAACTAGCTTTAGCTCGTCTAGAGATTTCCTTGAGTTCACATAGAGACTCCAAACAGCCCGTCTATATACACCCTTTAGATCGTACTTAGACTCCCTTTAGATCGTCAAGAGATTCCCCTTAGATCGTTAAGAGACCCCCATCAGCTCATCTAAAACTCCCTTCAGCCCGTCTATAAAAACTCGCTTCAGTTCGTCTATAAAGACTCGCTTCAGTTCGTCTATAAAGACTCCCTTCAGCTCGCCTGTTAAAACTGCCTTCTGCTCGATTATAAAAACTCCCTTCAGCTCGTTTATAAAGACTCGCTTCAGATCGTCGCTGAAGATTGCTTTCAGAACGTCTAGAAACTCCCTTCAGCTCGTCTATTAAAACTCCTTTCAGCTCGTCTATAAAGAACTCAATTCAGCTCGACTATAAAGACTCCCTTCAGCTCGTCTATAAAGACTCCCTTCAGCTCGTCTGTAAAAACTCCCTTCTGCTCGTTTATAAAAATTCCCTTCAGCTCCTTTATTACAACTCCCTTCAGCTCTTCTATAAAGAACTCCCTTCAGCTCGTCTATAAAGACTCCCTTCAGCTCGTCTATAAAGACTCCCTTCAGCTCGTCTGTAAAAACTCCCTTCTGCTCGTTTATAAAAATTCCCTTCAGCTCCTTTATTACAACTCCCTTCAGCTCGTCTATAAAGAACTCAATTCAGCTCGACTATAAAGACTCCCTTCAGCTCGTCTATAAAGACTCTTATCAGCTACTCTATAAAGACTGCCTTCAGCTCGTCTGTTAAAACTCCTTTCTGCTCGTTTATTAAAACTCCCTTTTGCTCGTTTATAAAGACTCGCTTCAGTTCGTCTATAAAGACTCCCTTCAGCTCGTATACAAAGACTCGCTTCAGCTCGTCTACAGAGACTCCCTTCAGCTCGTATATAAAGAATCTCTTCAGATCGTCGCTGAAGACTGCTTTCAGAACGTCTAGAGACTCCCTTCAGCTCGTCTAGAGACCCCCTTCAGCTCTCGAACGGATCAACCGATGTGCTATATTTTTTTTAGAGCACATATCAGTTTCGAAGATTGGACAATGTCCAATGGACATATCTTTCCACTCCTTCGGATACCTCCCTTACAAAATGCCAACATAATTTCGAAGGACGATACCGATTTGGTCCGGCCTGTGCACAAAGTAATATTTATACATTGGTTTGGAATATGGGCTATATCGATATACTCTTTCGTTTACATATCCCACTCAATACTTCGCAAAAATGCTGGCTAAGGACATGTCTCAGATAATGTTTTGCAGCTGTTTGCCCTTAATGCCAGTATTACGACGGTGAAACCTTTTAGATGGCCGGTACCAACTATAACTACTGTTGGGGATTGTTTTAAAAATTTCGTCGACATTAGGTCCTTATTACAACTGACATAATTATACGGGACATAATTATACGCACCATAGGTCTGTTGCGATTTTTACCTTAAAACAGTTGACATTCCCGATTAAACAGTGGTTTTTATACGTTAAAAATCACCACAAGTAGCGGGAAAACCACCAACTTTTCGCCCCTGGTAAGATCCAGTTCTAAAGGCACAATTTCTGTTCATTGATTTAGGTAGCTGCTTAGCAAAAGTTCCAGTTTAAAGCCACTGTTGGGATCGTGTTGGATTTCTATAGCGGCTAGTTATGGTGATAATGTCTACAAAATTATAATTTGTTTTTGTTTTTTTTTTTTAGCAGCAGACAATACTTCCTTAGATATCTGCACCGACATATCTCAATATTAAGGTTCATACAGCTCTCACAATAACGATAATATGTGGGAATTTGGCTTCGACTCAAAATCTGATGTAAGATCCAGTTCCAAAGGCACAATTTCTGTTCATTGATTTAGGTAGCTGCTTACACGCAGAGAAAAAAATATGTTTGATCCAACAATATTCCAAGAGCAAAATATGTATTGTTAACATATTGTTGGATTCATCATGTAGTATTGTAAATCCAAAAATAGTTTGTGTGAACTGAACAATATTTCTCTCTTTTCTTCGAAAATTTGTTTCTCTTCTCTCGCTATTCGATGCCGTGTTGAAAAAACAATTTTGGTGAGTTGTGGTGTGTTTGTATGACATGCTGCCTTTACCTTTGTTTTTGTGTGTATGTACTTGTGAGACTCTTGTTTTTATTTGTTTCTGTTTTGTTTCATTCTTCTTTCCTTTTCATGTTTGTTATGGTGTTTAATTATTCCTTATGTTGTGGTGGGTTCTTGTGGCTTTTTGTTTGTCTTTGTTGTCAGCCAATGCAGCAAACCATGTATTGTGTTCATCAATGATTACAATATTATACCCGACATTTATATCCAAGTTATGTGAAAAGTGTATATGAGAAGTATATACACTCAAATCAAAAATTTCTGGGCTGGTTTTCTGGGTTGACAATACTTTTTGTAAACAAAATTAGATTATGATAGTTCCTACAATCGGTATTGTTAACGATTTTTACAATATTGCGGAAATTCGAAAGTTGTTTTTGTTTTCTATGTTTGGAACAAAATATGGTATTTTTGGATTTGGATTACAATGTTTGAACAAAACAAATACATTTTTGGAACCAAAACATATATTTTTGTTCCAACAAAAGCGAAAAATATTTTTTCTCTGCGTGTAGCAAAATTTCCAGTTTAAAGCCACTGTTGGGATCGTGTTGGATTTCTATAGCGGCTAGTTATGGTGATAATGTCTACAAAATTATAATTTGTTTTTGTTTTTTTTTTTTTAGCAGCAGACAATACTTCCTTAGATATCTGCACCGACATATCTCAATATTAAGGTTCATACAGCTCTCACAATAACGATAATATGTGGGAATTTGGCTTCGACTCAAAAGTTCGTAACACGTAAGAAAAAATATACCAAAATGAATGTCTCGACGAGCGGAGTCGAACTGTGACCGTCCGCCTGTCCATATAAACCTTGATACAATTCGCAATTTTGGCTCGTCACGAACATTTTGGGCCAGAGTAGGAGAAGCCTATTGATGGAATACCATTGGTTTGGTTCGTCAGTGGAATAATTAAGCCTACTGTATATGTTACCTCACTTTTCTTATGTCTTCTACGGAAGTGCTTTTTATTTTTAAAATAGGGATCTGTTCATAAGGCATTTAGGTCCACATTTCGTGTTATTTTATAGAAATTTGTTGAAGTTATTTTGCTGTTGCCAAAACTTACTGATACTTTATTACATCAGATTTTCAGATCCCATTCTAAAAACGTTTTGTCATTATGGCTTATAAATCAATTGCTTTTAGTTTTTATACAACCAGTGAAATTTCATATCATTCAACTATAGTTTGATTTCAAACCGCTGAAGTATGATATCAAACCAAATAAGTTTGACACCAAATGAAGTTTGATATCAAACCAATGACGTTTGATATCAAACAACAGAAGTATGATATCAAACCTATGAAGTTTGACACCGAACAAATGAAGTTTGATATCAAACCATAGTGGCTCGAAATTCAGTAGTCGCACTCGCAAAATTTGCGGTAAAGAAAATTGAGTTTCTGGGTGAGAGCGGGAAGGAAAAAGTAGAGAAGGGCTCTTTCCTCTCCGCTCTCTCCCAAAAACTCAATTTTCTTTACCGCAAATTTTGCGCGTGTAACTACTGAAAAAATAACAATTGGCGTTGAACTGTTGAGTTTGGTGTTAAACCATCAGGGATAGATATTGAATCATCTTATTTTGCTGATAAACGAGTAAAGTTCAAAACAATGGAACTGTTGCACTGCAGGCAATTAATCAAGAATGTATTCCCATATCTTTAAAGAAGATTTCCTTCAACTGCTCATCTATATAAAATGCAGGTCGTTAAGAAAATAACACTCCCTACCGGTCGCCAATAAAAACCGTCTTCTGGCAGATTAAAAAGACTCTCCCCCATCGGCATGTTCATGAAGACCCTCTTCAGCTAGCTTTTAATCTTCATCTCGTCTATATAGACAGTAATCAATTCGTCTATAAAGACAGCCTGTTCTCCTCTAATTGACTATTTAACAACTGGGTAAATAACTGTTCTATCATTTAGTTCATAATATAGCCAAAATTGATTGCTTTCATATAATTTAAGTATCATTCAAATGAAGTACCTGAGTATAATTGCCATTTAACTTTGATTGATTTGAAAAGTATTTTATGCCAATCATTGAAAACTAAAATATATTAGCTATTATTTTCTAAGTACTTTTGAAAAGCATTCAAACAATTAGAATAGGATAAAAAATTGGGCTGAACGTTAGGAGTATAAGGTAAGGTGCAAAATGTATTTATAGTAAAAATAAAAAGGGCTGTCAGAGCCAAATCTAGGAAATCAATAGCTTTGTGCTTAAAAATGTTTTAGTACTTACTTAGCTGGCCCATTACAGAACATTTGTTCTATAAGCCGAACTAAGAAAAGATCTCCAATTCTCTCTATTTGTTGCTTCGCTCTCTGGAATACCGCGTCTTTTCATCTTTTCTTCCACTTGTTTGCTCCATGTTTTAGTACTTAATTAACATTCCAAAATATCTCCCCTTCCACATTACTAATATGATGTTTCTCCTTTCTTCTATTTCCAGTTGAAGCCCTCAAGTGCCATCAGTGTAATTCGCATCGCGAAGAAGATTGTACCACGCTGCGTTTAAGTACTCCCGGAAATGTGTTGAATGATCAATTCCTCAAAGAGTGTCAAGTTCCAAATAATGCCACAGCTTTTTGCCGCAAGACAGTGTTGAAAATCGAAGTGACCGGTGAACAGCGTGTTATTCGTGAATGTGGTTGGAAACGTGATAGGATACAACAACAAGAGGCTGGTGTCAGTTGCTTCAGTGCTGACAATGAAGGTTACACCCAAACCATTTGTGCCTGTGACGACGACGGTTGCAATGGCAGTAACTCATTGATGGCCGGTGGCAAATGGACTGTATTGAGTGTGACAGCTTTAAGTGTTGCCATTGCAACAGTATTAAGAAGAAATTGATTTGTCCGACGGGGTCTTGAGATCTGTTTTATAGATCAATAAAAATGAAATATTCTTGTCTGCTTCTTTTTATTTCTCTGTCCTTTAACTACTTCTTTGGAGTTTTAAATTTCTTGTGTTTAATTGTTTTTCCTTTTTTTATTTTTGCAACTGTAATTTCTACATAACTTTTTTCATTATAGCAATTATATACGATAAATTTAGAGAAAAACAAAAACAATAACTGCAACACTGTTGATATATTTAAGTTTGAAGACATTTCATTTTTTATTTTAATTAATAATTATATAGTTTGCTTAAGTTTTGCAATAAAAATAAAACTAAATTAAAAATTACAAAAAAAAACAACGGCATTTTATTTCTAAATATTTGCTCCGAGAAGTTGACATCTAAAACAGTATATGACAGGTCGTCTGCTGATAAGACGCTTTTAGAAGCCGCGATATGATTTTATATAGCTTCATAGTTGAATCTCCCATTCTATAAAGACAGCCTTCTGGTTGAGTATTAAGACAGCCATCAACTGCTCTATAAAGACCGCCTTCCAGTTGTCACCACCTTGCCACCTTCAGCTGGTCTATAGAGACCACCTTCAGCTGGTCTATAGAGACCACCTTCAGCTGGTCTATAGAGACCACCATCAGCTGGTCTATAGAGACCACCTTCAGCTGGTCTATAGAGACCACCTTCAGTTGGTCTATAGAGACCACCATCAGCTGGTCTATAGAGACCACCTTCAGCTGGTCTATAAAGACCACCTTCAGCTGGTCTATAAAGACCACCTTCAGCTGGTCTATAGAGACCACCATCAGCTGGTCTATAGAGACCACCTTCAGCTGGTCTATAGAGACCACCATCAGCTGGTCTATAGAGACCACCATCAGCTGGTCTATAGAGACCACCTTCAGCTGGTCTATAAAGACCACCATCAGCTGGTCTATAGAGACCACCTTCAGCTGGTCTATAAAGACCACCTTCAGCTGGTCTATAGAGACCACCATCAGCTGGTCTATAGTTACCACCATCAGCTGGTCTATAGAGACCACCATCAGCTGGTCTATAGAAACCACCATCAGCTGGTCTATAGAGACCACCATCAGCTGGTCTATAGAGACCACCATCAGCTGGTCTATAAAGACCACCTTCTGCTGGTATATAAAGACCACCTTCAGCTGGTATATAAAGACCACCTTCAGCTGGTCTATAAAGACCACCATCAGGTGGTCTATAAAGACCACCATCAGTTGGTCTATAAAGACCACCTTCAGCTTGTCTATAAAGACCACCATCAGGTGGTCTATAAAGACCACCATCAGGTGGTCTATAAAGACCACCTTCAGCTGGTCTATAAAGACTACCTTCAGCTGGTCTATAAAGATCACTTCAGCTGGTATAGAAATACCACCTGAAGATTGTCTATAAAGACCAACTTCAGCTGGTCTATAAAGACCACCTTCAGCTGGTCTATAAAGACCACCTTTTGCTGGTCTATAAAGACCACCTTCTGCTGGTCTATAAAGACCACCTTCAGCTGGTATATAAAGACCACCTTCAGCTGGTATATAAAGACCACCTTCAGCTGGTCTATAAAGACCACCTTCAGCTGGTCTATAAAGACTACCTTCAGCTGGTCTGTAAAGACCACCTTCAGCTGGTATATAAAGACCACCTTCAGCTGGTATATAAAGACCACCTTCAGCTGGTCTATAAAGACCACCTTCAGGTGGACAATAAAGACCACCTTCAGCTGGTCTATAAAGACCACCTTCAGCTGGACTATAGAGACAACCTTCAGCTGGTATATAAAGACCACCTTCAGCTGGTCTATAAAGACCACCTTCAGCTGGTCTATAAAGACCACCTTCAGCTGGTCTATAAAGACCACCTTCAGCTGGTCTATAAAGACCATCATCAGGTGGTCTATAAAGACCACCTTCAGCTTGGTCTATAAAGACCACCTTCAGCTGGTCTATAAAGACTACCTTCAGCTGGTCTATAAAGATCACTTCAGCTGGTATATAAATACCACCTGAAGATGGTCTATAAAGACCACCTTCTGCTGGTCTATAAAGACCACCTTCTGCTGGTCTATAAAGACCACCTTCAGCTGGTATATAAAGACCACCTTCAGCTGGTATATAAAGACCACCTTCAGCTGGTCTATAAAGACCACCTTCTGCTGGTCTATAAAGACCACCTTCAGCTGGTATATAAAGACCACCTTCAGCTGGTCTATAAAGACTACCTTCAGCTGGTCTATAAAGATCACTTCAGCTGGTATATAAATACCACCTGAAGATGGTCTATAAAGACCACCTTCTGCTGGTCTATAAAGACCACCTTCTGCTGGTCTGTAAAGACCACCTTCAGCTGGTATATAAAGACCACCTTCAGCTGGTATATAAAGACCACCTTCAGCTGGTCTATAAAGACCACCTTCAGCTTGGTCTATAAAGACCACCTTCAGCTGGTCTATAAAGACTACCTTCAGCTGGTCTATAAAGATCACTTCAGCTGGTATATAAATACCACCTGAAGATGGTCTATAAAGACCACCTTCTGCTGGTCTATAAAGACCACCTTCTGCTGGTCTATAAAGACCACCTTCAGCTGGTATATAAAGACCACCTTCAGCTGGTATATAAAGACCACCTTCAGCTGGTCTATAAAGACCACCTTCAGCTGGTCTATAAAGACCACCTTCAGCTGGTCTATAAAGACCACCTTCAGCTGGTCTATAAAGACCACCTTCAGCTGGTATATAAAGACCACCTTCAGCTGGTCTATAAAGACCACCTTCAGCTGGGCTATAAAGACCACCTTCAGCTGGTCTATAAAGACCACTTTCAGCTGGTCTATAAAGACCACCTTCAGCTGGTCTATAAAGACCACCTTCAGCTGGTCTATAAAGACCACCTTCAGCTGGTCTATAAAGACCACCTTCAGCTGGTCTATAAAGACCACCTTCAGTTGGTCTATGAAGACCACCTTCAGTTGGTCTATGAAGACCACCTTCAGTTGGTCTATAAAGACCACATTCAGTTGGTCTATAAAGACCACCTTCAGTTGGTCTATAAAGACCACCTTCAGTTGGTCTATAAAGACCACCTTCAGTTGGTCTATAAAGACCACCTTCAGTTGGTCTATAAAGACCACCTTCAGTTGGTCTATAAAGACCACCTTCAGTTGGTCTATAAAGACCACCTTCAGTTGGTCTATAAAGACTACCTTCAGTTGGTCTATAAAGACCACCTTCAGTTGGTCTATAAAGACCACCTTAAGCTGGTCTATAAAGACCACCTTCAGTTGGTCTATAAAGACCGCCTTCAGATGGTATATAAAGACCACCTTCAGCTGGTCTATAAAGACCACCTTCAGCTGGTCTATAAAGACCACCTTCAGCTGGTCTATAAAGACCACCTTCAGCTGGTCTATAAAGACCACCTTCAGCTGGTCTATAAAGACCACCTTCAGCTGGTCTATAAAGACCACTTTCAGCTGGTCTATAAAGACCACCTTCAGCTGGTCTATAAAGACCACCTTCAGCTGGTCTATAAAGACCACCTTCAGCTGGTCTATAAAGACCACCTTCAGTTGGTCTATAAAGACCACCTTCAGTTGGTCTATAAAGACCACCTTCAGTTGGTCTATAAAGACCACCTTCAGTTGGTCTATAAAGACCACCTTCAGTTGGTCTATAAAGACCACCTTCAGTTGGTCTATAAAGACGACCTTCAGTTGGTCTATAAAGACGACCTTCAGTTGGTCTATAAAGACGACCTTCAGTTGGTCTATAAAGACGACCTTCAGTTGGTCTATAAAGACGACCTTCAGTTGGTCTATAAAGACGACCTTCAGTTGGTCTATAAAGACGACCTTCAGTTGGTCTATAAAGACCACCTTCAGTTGGTCTATAAAGACCACCTTCAGTTGGTCTATAAAGACCACCTTCAGTTGGTCTATAAAGACCACCTTCAGTTGGTCTATAAAGACCACCTTCAGTTGGTCTATAAAGACCACCTTCAGTTGGTCTATAAAGACCACCTTAAGCTGGTCTATAAAGACCACCTTCAGTTGGTCTATAAAGACCACCTTCAGTTGGTCTATAAAGACCACCTTCAGATGGTCTATAAAGACCACCTTCAGTTGGTCTATAAAGACCACCTTCAGTTGGTCTATAAAGACCACCTTCAGTTGGTCTATAAAGACCACCTTCAGTTGGTCTATAAAGACCACCTTCAGTTGGTCTATAAAGACAACCTTCAGTTGGTCTATAAAGACCACCTTCAGTTGGTCTATAAAGACCACCTTCAGTTGGTCTATAAAGACCACCTTCAGTTGGTCTATAAAGACCACCTTCAGTTGGTCTATAAAGACCACCTTCAGTTGGTCTATAAAGACCACCTTGAGTTGGTCTATAAAGACCACCTTCAGTTGGTCTATAAAGACCACCTTCAGTTGGTCTATAAAGACCACCATCAGCTGGTCTATAAAGACCACCATCAGCTGGTCTATAAAGACCACCATCAGCTGGTCTATAAAGACCACCATCAGCTGGTCTATAAAGACCACCTTCAGCTGGTCTATAAAGACCACCTTCAGCTGGTCTATAAAGACCACCTTCAGCTGGTCTATAAAGACCACCTTCAGCTGGTCTATAAAGACCACCTTCAGCTGGTCTATAAAGACCACCTTCAGCTGGTCTATAAAGAACACCTTCAGCTGGACTGTGAAGACCACCTTCAGTTGGTCTATAAAGACCACCTTCAGTTGGTCTATAAAGACCACCTTCAGTTGGTCTATAAAGACAACCTTCAGTTGGTCTATAAAGACCACCTTCAGTTGGTCTATAAAGACCACCTTCAGTTGGTCTATAAAGACCACCTTAAGCTGGTCTATAAAGACCACCTTCAGTTGGTCTATAAAGACCACCTTCAGTTGGTCTATGAAGACGACCTTCAGTTGGTCTATAAAGACCACCTTCAGTTGGTCTATAAAGACCACCTTCAGTTGGTCTATAAAGACCACCTTCAGTTGGTCTATAAAGACGACCTTCAGTTGGTCTATAAAGACCACCTTCAGTTGGTCTATAAAGACCACCTTCAGTTGGTCTATAAAGACCACCTTCAGTTGGTCTATAAAGACCACCTTCAGTTGGTCTATAAAGACCACCTTCAGTTGGTCTATAAAGACCACCTTCAGTTGGTCTATAAAGACCACCTTCAGTTGGTCTATAAAGACCACCTTCAGTTGGTCTATAAAGACCACCTTCAGCTGGTCTATAAAGACCACCTTCAGCTGAGCTGGTCTATAAAGACCACCTTCAGCTGAGCTGGTCTATAAAGACCACCTTCAGCTGGTCTATAAAGACCACCTTCAGCTGGTCTATAAAGACCACCTTCAGCTGGTCTATAAAGACCACCTTCAGCTGGTCTATAGAGATCATCTTCAGCTGGTCTATAAAGACCACCTTCAGCTGGTCGATAGAGGCCACCTTCAGCTGGTCTGTAAAGACCACCTTCAGCTGATGTATAAAGACCACCTTCAGCTGGTCTGTAAAGACCACCTTCAGCTGATCTATAAAGACCACCTTCAGCTGGTCTGTAAAGACCACCTTCAGCTGATCTATAAAGACCACCTTCAGCTGGTCTGTAAAGACCACCTTCAGCTGATGTATAAAGACCACCTTCAGCTGGTCTGTAAAGACCGCCTTCAGCTGATCTATAAAGACCACCTTCAGCTGGTCTGTAAAGACCACATTCAGCTGATCTATAAAGACCACCTTCAGCTGGTCTGTAAAGACCACCTTCAGCTGGTCTGTAAAGACCACCTTCAGCTGATCTATAAAGACCACCTTCAGCTGGTCTATAAAGACCACCTTCAGCTGAGCTGGTCTATAAAGACCACATTCAGCTGGTCTATAAAGACCACCTTCAGCTGGTCTATAAAGACCACCTTCAGCTGGTCTATAAAGACCACCTTCAGCTGGTCTATAAAGACCACCTTCAGCTGGTCTATAAAGACCACCTTCAGCTGGTCTATAGAGATCATCTTCAGCTGGTCTATAGAGATCATCTTCAGCTGGTCTATAAAGACCACCTTCAGCTGGTCTATAAAGACCACCTTCAGCTGGTCTATAAAGACCACCTTCAGCTGGTCTATAAAGACCACCTTCAGCTGGTCTATAAAGACCACCTTCAGCTGGTCTATAAAGACCACCTTCAGCTGGTCTATAAAGACCACCTTCAGCTGGTCTATAAAGACCACCTTCAGCTGGTCTATAAAGACCACCTTCAGCTGGTCTATAAAGACCACCTTCAGCTGGTCTATAAAGACCACCTTCAGCTGGTCTATAAAGACCACCTTCAGCTGGTCTATAAAGACCACCTTCAGCTGGTCTATAGAGATCATCTTCAGCTGGTCTATAAAGACCACCTTCAGCTGGTCTATAGAGATTCATCTTCAGCTGGTCTATAGAGACCACCTTCAGCTAGTCTATAAAGACCACTTTCACCTGGTCTATAGAGACCAACTTCACCTGGTCTATATAGACCACCTTCAGCTGGTCTATAGAGACCACATTCAGCTGGTCGATAGAGGCCACCTTCAGCTGGTCTATAAAGACCACCTTCAGCTGGTCTATAAAGACCACCTTAAGCTGATCTATAAAGACCACCTTCAGCTGGTCTATAGAGACCACCTTCAGTTGGTCTGTTGAGCCTAGTCTAGCCACCTTCAACTGGTCTATAGAGTCCACCTTCAGCTGGTCTGTAAAGACCACTTTCATTTGTTCTATTGAGCTCTGATACTCTAGCCTAGTCTGATCTATAGAGAGCCTTTAGCTGGTCTGTAAAGACCGACTTCAGCTGGCCTACAAAACAGTCTGTTCAATAAAGACCATCTCAGCTTGTCTATAAAGACAGCCTTTAGCTGTTCTGTAAAGACAGTCTTCTGCTGGTCTATTAAAACACCTTTGAGCTTGTCTGTAAAAACAGCCTGAAACTGGTGTATGAACCCAGCCTAAAATTGGTATTTGAAGTCGGCCTTCAGCTAGTCTCTAAACTCAGCAGCTGGTCTATAAAGACATCCTACAGTTGGTCTATAGAGACTGTTTTCAGCTGGTCTACAAAGATTGCCTTCAGCTGCCTTCGCCTATACAGTTTTTAATACATCTGAAAGCCAGCCCTCAGCTCGTCTAGAAATCAACTTTTCAACTCGTCTAAAAACTGCATTCAGCTCTCCTGTAAAGGCTACCATTCCTGTAGATAAAGGACTCTATTCGAAGCGTCTATACTTTTCTATTTTATTTATAGGGTATACACTAGAACAACAAAGATATAGTGCAGTGTGGCACCGAATATCTTCCAAAATTTCTTTTACCAATTGCTTTCCTCATCCATTTTGTACACTTTCGTAGTTTTGTTTCGTTTTTGTTTATTGTTCCACTTGCGTATCTGAAACATTATTTAATTTAATTTGTTGCAAATTGTGGCAAGTTCACAATAAAATGTCGTTGCACAACGAACGACAGCTAAGCAGAACGCATCCAGCATTTTAATTCCCGCAAATGAAAAATAATTTATTACCAATGTGGCGCCAATGATGATGGCGATGATGGTACTGATGTTATAACCAACAACAAACACCAGCAACAACAAAAAGAACACCATAACAATGTAGATAAGAAATAATCTTTTTATCCTCAACCATTAAATGGTGAAAGCGGATAAAATCGTATGCGAAGAGTTTTAGCAAAGCGAATGGAATTAATAGAATTTTAGCATCTGTTAAAATGGGATTTAAGACAACTTTAAAGAGAGGGATAGGATAAATATGACCGAAAAAGGACATACAATATTATAGAGTTGAAGCATATCGGATATTTGCCATAGAAATAATTTCTTTAAATATTTCTAAATGCTATAATAAGAGTCTGGAAAGGATTTGTGTTGAACTAGAACTTAAACCTCTATCTCGAGATCCTTTACTAATATTTCGCAACCACTGTATAGCTTTTCACGCCATAACCAAGATGACTAATCAACGCCTTTTTGCTTTTCGGTGATGCTTTCCTTTTGATTTATTTCTTTTTTGATATTCGTGTCTTTGGTGCCAAATACATTTTGGACACTTTACGATGATGGTACTATTCGCCGACAACAAAAACAATCCAACAACTTTGTTGTATATGTTTTATAATCAACAACACTAACAACAAGAAATTATGGTGGTGAATATAATGGGCAATATGATAAATTGCAATTGAATGAATTTTCATAAATCTTCGCATTTAATTTGGCCGTAATAAATGAAGTGAAAATTTATAATAAAAATTTACGAAGAATATAAAATGAAATTTAATTGAAATGATTATGAGATCATTTAACAATACTAATGAATATTTTATAACGAACGAGGAACATATAGAAAAGGAGGTTATATTCAATAATATACAGTCGAACTTCTCCAAAACGTAGGTGCTGAGAACGATGAATCACTCTGTTGTGGAAAAAATCGTTAAAAAGAGATTTTTGTTTTATAGAAAATCATTGGAGATGCGTCCGTTATGGAAATAAATGAACGACGGTATGTTGAAAAGTTCCGTACTATACCCGGATCACTTCTATTCTATCAATTTGTAGTTCTGAGTAGTCTAGGAAGATAAATGATCCGTTTGTTCTCTAACGATCACTAGGAACATTCAGTGTTACCATTTTAGCGAACTGTCCATTAGCGTTGATCAATGGCATACTCTATTCAATTTAAAGGATTGAACAATATGAACCATAATTTACGTCTGTTGTAAGGCTCTTAAGATGCATCTCATTTCGTGATATTTTAAACAACATTTTCAAAACAAGTCGGTAGTATTCATCAGCTGTCTATTTAGTCACCTTTTCTTGTTAGCAAAATGTTTAAAATTTTTGCCTTTCGTTTTAAACATTTGAAATGAGTTGACTTGTTAACGACGCTACAGTTTGAAAGTCAGTGTGTTTATTTACTATACAAATGAAGCATACTTTAAGGCATTAGCATATTAGCATGTGTCGATCAACTTTTTCACCAATTGTTCACATACTCGCCTAGCAGCAAATATTTAACATTCTATTCTTTCTACATGGATCACCTTCAACCATACTCACAACGATCAATACCTAATCAATGTAACCTTTACATTTAATTAGTTTGCCCATGTCATTGTGAGTGTATCTCGTTGGCGTCCTAGATTTGTCTAATAGGCTTTCTTTCACGGCAGTGCACAGTGCGAAATATGAGCACTTTAGCGGAACTTTTAAAGGAAAGGACGTAGGTTAATAACATTTTGCAAAAATGTTTATTATATTAATGGTTAGTGTGCGGCTTTATACGGTCCGCATATACCCGCGGTTTCCTATAGCGCTAATGTAACGACGACAGCCGTTTTTATACCCTCCACCATAGTATGGAGGGTATATTAAGTTTGTTTTTACGTTTGTAACGCATTGAAATACTCATTTGTGACCCTATAAAGTATATATATTCTTGATCAGGGTAATCTTCTGAGTTGATCTAAAAATGTCCGTCCGTCTGTTGTAATCACTCTAGCATCCACAAAAATGGAGATAGGACGCTGAAATTTTGGGAAAATGGGTCTTTTGTTTGAAGTTCGATGATGGGCTATATCGGTCCACGTTTTGGTATTACTTACTTACTTACTTAGATGGCTTTTGTATTAACAGAACGTCTTGTTCCATTAGTTGAACTAAGAATAGATGTCCAAACGCACCGATCTTTTACTTTACTTCTCCAATTTTGGATGCCATGTTTTGTGATATCTTCTTCAACTTGGTCCTTCCATCGGAGTTTTGGCCTTCCCTTGGGGCGTATACCGTCGGCCTTTTTGGTGGGGGCATCTTTATCCATCCTGCTGACATGGCCAAGCCAACGCAATCGTTGTAGTTCGATACGTTTTACTATATCGATGTCGGTCGTCTGGTATAGCTCGTGTTGCATACGACGTCGGTATTCACCGTCAACGCATATTGGTCCATAAATCTTTCGAAGAATTTTTTTCTCAAACACACCAAGTTCTGCCTCATCTGCTTTCGCAAGTACCCATGCTTCAGATCCATACATAAGTACGGGTAGTATCAGTGTCTGGTAGAGCGTGAGTTTTGTTTGACGAGAGGTGGCTTGACTTTTAAACTGTTTACTTAGACCAAAGTAGCATCTGTTGTCCAATATTATTCATCTTTTGATTTCCAAACCGATGTTGTTCGTTTTATTTTTGGCGGTGCCGAGGTAAATAAAGTCATTTACTACCTCAAAATTGTAGTTCTGAACATCAACAGTTGGTCCGAGTCTACTGGTCGTCTTGCGTGTTGATACGATAAACTTTGTTTTATCGCCGTTGACTGCCAGACCCACTTTGGCAGACTCTTTTTCAATTTTCGCAAAGGTGGCTGTTACGTATCGAGTTGTATCAATATCGACTGCGTAGGCCAGCAACATTATATCCTTATTGTATATAGTGCTTTTTTATCTCTATCGGTATATACATTCGATTCTCGTATGACCTTTTCCAATAGAACGTTAAATAGGTCACACGATAGGCTGTCACCTTGCCTGAAACCTCGTTTCGTTTCAAAAGGTTCCGAGAGGTTCTTTCCTACTTCAACAGCTGATCTTGTATTAGCCAATGTCAACCTGCATAATCGTATAAGTTTTGCAGGGATACAAAACTCAGACATGGCTTGAAACACCTTTGATCGAATTGGGCTTTCGAAGGCGGCCTTATAGTCGACGAACAGGTGGTATGTGTCGATCTGTCTTTCGTGGGTCTTCTCCAGTATTTGGCGCAGTGTGAAGATTTGGTCAATTGTCGATTTACCAGGTCTAAAACCGCATTGGTATGACCCGATTATGTTATTGACCATAGGTTTTAAACGTTTACACAGTACACTCGACAGCACTTTGTATGCGATTGGGAGCAGACTTATGCCTCTGTAGTTTGTACACACCGTCTTGTCTCCTTTCTTGTGTACGGGACAGAGGAGGCTGAGGTTCCAATCGTTGGGCATGCTCTCTTCCTGCCAAATTTCGGTAATTAACTGATGCATACTCCTTATCAGCATTTCGCCACCGGTCTTGAACAGTTCGGCGGGCAGCCCATCAGCTCCTGCTGCTTTATTGTTTTTCAACGGCTAAATTGCTGTCATGACCTCGCTTTGGCTAGGTGGAAGACATTCAACGTCGTCGTTTGCTATTGGTTCTGGTGTATCTTCACCGCCGCCCATATTCGATACTAAGAACTTCATGAAATGCTCTTTCCAGATATTCAGTATGATTCCCTTCATGTTCTTTGCAGGAGAATGTGCCTGCACCATACCCTTCAGTCTGGTGTTTTACACTCTGGTAAAATTTGTGGACTTCATTCTGACTGCTGAACATTTCGAGTTTTTCTTGCTCTTTTTTTTTCTTCTGAAAATACGCTTCTCCTCTCTCCTCTTCTCCCGATATTTTTCATTCGCGCTTCGTGTTGCTACTGAATGCAGGGTTGCGCTGTATGCCGCGTTCTTTTCTTCAGTAGCCTTACGACACTCCTGATCGTACCATAAATTTTTAGGTGGTGGTTTTTGGTACCCAAGCACAAATTTTGCGGCAGTTTGAAGTGAGTGGGTTATTCTTTGCCACTGCGCTTCCACATTATCGGGACAAGCAGTTCCGTCTTCCAGCATGTGAGTCAGTTGAGCGGAATAGGCTTGTGCTATATGTTGTGTTTGCAGCTTCTCGACATCTAGCTTCCGTCCTGTGTTAGATCGCACTTTTGCCGCAACATTAAGGCGAGTGCGTACCTTTGCTGCTACAAGGAAATGATCCGAATCGATGTTCGCTCCTCGAATCGATCGGACATCTAACACACTGGACGAGTGTCTTCCGTCTATCACAACATGATCAATCTTGTTTCTTGTTTTCCTATCTTGGGATATACACGTGGCGTTGTGTATGCCGAGGTGTTGGAATCTGGTACTGATCACTACTATGTTTTTTGCCGCTGCAAAATCTATCAAGGCTGAACTTTCCGATCGTGGGACCAAAGATATTTTCTCTCCCAATTTTAGCATTAAAATCTCCTAGAACAATCATAATATCATGGCCAGGGCAGCGGTCATATGATCTCTCTAGGCGCTCGTAGAATATATCCTTGGTCTGTTCATCTTTCTCTTCGGTCGGGGCATGGGCGCAGTTGAGACTGATGTTAAAAAACTTTGCTTTTATACGGATTGTGGCAATTCTCTAATCAACAGGAGTGAAGCTTCACGGTTCCATCGCAATTCCTGTAAGGCGATAATATCAGCTATGTACTTGCCAAGAACATCCGCCAGTGCGCAAACTGCACCTGCTCTGTAGAGAGTCCTGAGATTCCAGGTGCAGATTCGCAGATCATGGTCCTTAAAACGTTTGCAGGGTTCGTCAACTTTAGAGGGGTTTGTTTTTCTTCTTTTTCTTTGTTTTTCGTAGTAGGCGGTGTTTTGACGGGGTGAGTTAGTAGCCCAACGCCCAACCCAAGTTTTTAACGTTCTTATGGGTGAACGCGCGGTACATGTTAGCTCACTACCTTTGACGGATGTTAAAGGCAGCTCCCCAGGTGACACCACGGGGAGGTCAGTGTCCACTTGAGATGAAAGAGGGACCAAGATAAATCCTGGGCTTTGCCATGTTAAAGCCGGTCAAGACCGTTGCTTGGTATCATTCATTCCCTACGTCACCCATTCATATCTACTCTTGAACCCATAAAATGATATGATCCGTTTCTTCACTCTAACGCAATTTCTTAATGCTGATTTCTGATAAAATCTTTCTGTGACTTATTTAAATATGTCATCATAAATGTTCGCAACATTACTATGTTAATCATCTTGGTTTATACGCACAATTTATTCGCTAATGTTTGTTTTTCTACTTATTCTCCTTCGAATTAAAGTATGTGTGTCGCGGTATGTAAATCGCTGTAATCAGATTTAATATTGTGTTTTTACAATATTTTTATGGTGTCACATTTTATTCGCTGTCATTTATTTTCATGTAAATCTGATGATTTGTTTAGTTTTGTGTCGCGTCCAGAATGTGTACTCGAAAATATGTCAACTATTTGTGTGTCCGTCCTAATGTCCTTGCTAGAGGACGATGAACAAATAGTTGAGGCAGTGGTATTTTTTTGATGGTGGACGAGGATTAGGGGGAAATGGATAGAATAAAGAAAACACAAATATTTTACACAAAGATTTCTTATCGTTGTTTACAAGCATCATACATGGGTGTAAATGCGAGTATACACGTGTCAAAGGCAAATTTATTTGTTTATTTCGATTTTCTTGTAGCTTCGTTCATCCCACTTTCCCTTTGCAAATTTACTTATTTCTGTGGGTATGTGAAAAAGTGTGGAGTATAATAAGTATGCATATAACTTTAGAAATTTAAAAGTTAATACCGCAGACTTACTTACTGACTTATGGAACCATTAGTCGTCTATATCTACCTTAATATGTCTGAATTTTGTAATAAATTTTTTGTGATTGTAAACCTTCTCTCAAATTTCGTTTTTATTTTTCAAAGTCATTTTTTATATGTCCCAATAAAATAAAAATGCTAATTTAATTTATTCAATTACTTTCGGTCATAACTTTTATTTCGAGAATCTAAGAAAACAAACTCATATCTTTAAATCACAAAATATTGATACAATTTGCTATATTTTCGTTTTATGAAGAGTGAATGTAGTCATCTGGTGTGTCCTTGAATTTTAATTGAAATGAGGCAAGTCAGCCACTTTCTCCCCTTGAGAAGGTTTTACCCAAAAATGATTTATAAATTACAAAACACCACCACAGAAAAAAATTACAAAACACTACCAAAGAACTCAATAACAAAGCCAAACCATGTCCACAGCATTAGCAGGTCTGTGATATGGTCTCATCTCTTTGGGGAGAACATCACTTTTGCATAAAAATTTGAAGTCGCCTTGTAATAAGTTTTAATGATGCTCTAACGCACAGCAGTGGCAGCAGCTTCAGTCTCATCAGGTTATTAAATTGTAAAGTCACACTCTCAGACATACACGAGTCTAATAGTCTCGTGTAATGTGCAAAAAAGGGTGTTCGATATGGAATTAATAGATTTCAATACATATATTTCTGACAATTGTAATATTGATGGATGTGTTCATATCAAGTGGACACTGAACTCCCGTAGTGTCACTTTGGAAACTTCATCCAATTAGAAGGAAACATTTTATGTTTGGGTGTGGTGTTACTAATCCACCCACAGAATAAACGACTTCCTATGAAAAAGAACAACAGTAGAATAAACCGCCCTAATATATGGACGGATGTACTTGCAAGTATTAGTGAACGGACTGGGCGTCACAACAACAACTAAAAATAAGTAAGAATGGCGTTAAGTTCGGCCGAACCGAACTTTTTATACCCACCACCGCCACTGTATTGAAGTAAATATGAACAATTAGTAACTACTAAGTCCTTTTCCCACGTTAAGTATAATTCCTTGGAGGAGAATATCTTAATTTAAGATAATCACTTTACACTGATAATTTCCTGTATGAAGGTTTTCTACAACAAAGCACAAACTTTCCAGATTATCATCTTCACCGCCATTAAACAGCCGTAAACAGATGACCCAACATCCATCCAATATGTCACCTCTAGCATTCATAGCAATAGTTTAGCAGGAAAATCACAACCTAATGGCTTCGGCTTCATTAATGGTGTAATGCATACCTTGACATTGTACACCGGTGAAACAAATCCCATTATTACACCGGATTTGTTAAAAGGGAAAGTATTATGGTTAAATGGAGTTAAATCGCGGACGGCCACAGGCGAGGCTACGACAGTACAATTAATTTTTTAATTTTGATCACTACATTTGTTACGACCTTTTACCATCCACATACATACAATGTATATATGTACAATGTAGATATATGTATACGCATAACCTTGGTTACTGTGCGTAAACTAAAACTGTTTAAGTTGAATCTGGACGTGTGTGTTACAGGCACAAATATACCCACATAGTTGTATCGAATAGAAGATGATGTAGATATAAAGATGTTATAAACGATGCCAAAAAGTCTCCTATTACCATAATATTTAAGAGGTCACTCCAACAATTGCCAAAATAATTTCATGCACACATGGACACTATAATTCGTAATGGTGCGCCCATTACAAAATGTAACGAATTAAAGGAGACATATGTAGGTGGTGACTAGACCAGTAACTGTTTAAGTTAAATGTTTATGGCCAACAGGTCGTCTACAAGGTCTTCGTGCAACTTGTTTATAAGGCATCACGTGAGCTGGTCTATAAAGACTCACTTCAGCTCGGCTATAAGGACTCCCTCCAGCTAGTCTAGAAAGACTCACCCCAGCTCGTCTATAAAAGTTACCTTTAGCTCGTTTATAAGAACTCCCTTCATCTCCTCTATAAAGACTCCCTTCCACTCGTCTATAAAGACTCCCTTCCACTCGTCTATAAAGACTCCCTTCCACTCGTCTATAAAGACTCCCTTCCGCTCGTCTATAGGGACTCCCTTCATCTCCTCTATAAAGACTCCCTTCCACTCGTCTATAAAGACTCCCTTCCACTCGTCTATAAAGACTCCCTTCCACTCGTCTATAAAGACTCCCTTCCACTCGTCTATAAAGATTCCCTTCCACTCGTCTATAAAGACTCCCTTCCACTCGTCTATAAAGACTCACTTCCACTCGTCTATAAAGACTCCCTTCCACTCGTCTATAAAGACTCCCTTCCACTCGTCTATAAAGACTCCCTTCCACTCGTCTATAAAGACTCCCTTCCACTCGTCTATAAAGACTCCCTTCCACTCGTCTATAAAGACCCCCTTCCACTCGTCTATAAAGACTCCCTTCCACTCGTCTATAAAGACTCCCTTCCACTCGTCTATAAAGACTCCCTTCCACTCGTCTATAAAGATTCCCTTCCACTCGTCTATAAAGACTCCCTTCCACACGTCTATAAAGACTCCCTTCCACTCGTCTATAAAGACTCCCTTCCACTCGTCTATAAAGACTCCCTTCCACTCGTCTATAAAGATTCCCTTCCACTCGTCTATAAAGACTCCCTTCCACTCGTCTATAAAGACTCACTTCCACTCGTCTATAAAGACTCCCTTCCACTCGTCTATAAAGACTCCCTTCCACTCGTCTATAAAGACTCCCTTCCACTCGTCTATAAAGACTCCCTTCCACTCGTCTATAAAGACTCCCTTCCACTCGTCTATAAAGACTCCCTTCCACTCGTCTATAAAGACTCCCTTCCACTCGTCTATAAAGACCCCCTTCCACTCGTCTATAAAGACTCCCTTCCACTCGTCTATAAAGACTCCCTTCCACTCGTCTATAAAGACTCCCTTCCACTCGTCTATAAAGATTCCCTTCCACTCGTCTATAAAGACTCCCTTCCACACGTCTATAAAGACTCCCTTCCACTCGTCTATAAAGACTCCCTTCCACTCGTCTATAAAGACTCCCTTCCACTCGTCTATAAAGACTTCCTTCCACTCGTCTATAAAGACTCCCTTCCATTCGTCTATAAAGACCCCCTTCCACTCGTCTATAAAGACTCCCTTCAGTTCGACTATAACGACTCCCTTCAGTTCCTCTATAAAGACTCCCTTCAGTTCGTCTATAAAGACTCCCTTCAGTTCGTCTACAAAGACTCCCTTCAGTTCGTCTATAAAGACTCCCTTCAGTTCGTCTATAAAGACTCCCTTCAGTTCGTCTATAAAGACTCCCTTCAGTTCGTCTATAAAGACTCCCTTCAGTTCGTCTACAAAGACTCCATTCAGTTCGTCTATAAAGAGTCCCTTCAGTTCGGCTATAAAGACTCCCTTCAGTTCGTCTATAAAGACTCCCTTCAGTTCGTATATAAAGACTTCCTTCAGTTCGTCTATAAAGACTCCCTTCAGTTCGTATATAAAGACTTCCTTCAGTTCGTCTATAAACACTCTCTTCAGTTCGTCTATAAAGACTCCTTTCAGCTCGTCTATAAAGACTCATTTCATCTCGTCTATAACGACTCCCTTCTTCTCGTCTATAAAGACTCCCTTCATCTCGTCTATAACGACTCCCTTCTTCTCGTCTATAAAGACTCCCTTCAGCTCGTCTATAAAGACGCCCTTCTCTTCGTCTATAAAGACGCCCTTCTGTTCGTCTATAAAGACTCCCTTAGTTCGTCTATAAAGACTCCCTTCAGCTCGTCTATAAAGACTCCCTTCAGCTCGTCTATAAAGATTCCCTTCAGCTCGTCTATAAAGACTCCCTTCAGCTCGTCTATAAAGACTTCCTTCAGCTAGTCTATAAAGACTCCCTTCAGCTCGTCTATAAAGACTCCCTTCAGCTTGTGCATAAAGACTCCCTTCAGCTCGTCTATAAAGACTTCCTTCAGCTAGTCTATAAAGACTCCCTTCAGCTTGTTCATAAAGACTCCCTTCAGCTCGTCTATAAAGATTCCCTTCAGCTCGTTTATAAAGACTTCCTTCAGCTCATCTATAAAACTCCCTTCAGCTAGTCTATAAAGACTCCCTTAATTTCGTTTTTAAAGACTCCCTTGAGCTCGTCTATAAAGACTCCCTTGAGCTCGTCAATAAATATTCCCTTAAGCTCGTCCATAAAGACTCCCTTCAGCTTGTCTATAAAGATTCCCTTCAGCTAGTATATAAAGACTCCCTTGAGGTCGTTTTTAAAGACTCCCTTGAGTTCGTTTTTAAAGACTCCCTTGAGTTCATTTTTAAAGACTCCCTTGAGCTCGTCAATAAAGATTCCCTTAAGATCGTCCATAAAGACTCCCTTCAGTTCGTCTATAAAGACTCCCTTCAGCTCGTCTATAAGACTCCCTTCAGCTCGTCCATAAAGACTCCCTTCAGCTCGTCTATAAAGACTCCCATCAGCTCGTCTATAAATACTCCCGTCAGTTCGTCTTTAAAGACTCCCTTCCACTCGTCTATGAAGACTCCCTTCCACTCGTCTATAAAGACTCCCTTCCACTCGTCTATAAAGACTCCCTTCAGCTCGTCTATAAAGACTCCCTTCAGCTCGTCTATAAAGACTCCCTTCAGCTCGTCTATAAAGACTCCCTTCAGCTCGTCTATAAAGACTCCCTTCAGCTCGTCTATAAAGACTTTCTTCCGCTCGTCTATAAAGACTCCCTTCAGCTCGTCTATAAAGACTTACACATAGAATCACTTCAACTCGTCTATGAAGACACCCCTCAGCTCATCTATAAAGACTCCTTCAGCTTGCCTATTGAGACTCCCATCAGCTCGTCTATGAAGACTCTCTTCCGCTCGTCTATAAAGACTCTCTTCCGCTCGTCTATAAAGACTCTCTTCCGCTCGTCTATAAAGACTCCCTTCCACTCGTCTATAAAGACTCCCTTCCACTCGTCTATAAAGACTCCCTTCCACTCGTCTATAAAGACTCCCTTCCGCTCGTATATAAAGACTCCCTTCCGCTCGTCTATAAAGACTCCCTTTCGCTCGTCTATAAAGACTCCCTTCCGCTCGTCTATAAAGACTCCCTTCCGCTCGTCTATAAAGACTCCCTTCCGCTCGTCTATAAGACTCCCTTTCTTCCGCTCGTCTATAAGACTCCCTTTCTTCCGCTCGTCTATAAAGACTCCCTTCAGCTCGTCTATAAAGACTCCCTTCAGCTCGTCTATAAAGACTCTCTTCGGCTCGTCTATAAAGACTCCCTTCAGCTCGTCTATAAAGACTCCCTTCAGTTCGTCTATAAAGACTCCCTTCAGTTCGTCTATAAAGACTCCCTTCAGTTCGTCTATAAATACTCCCTTCCACTCGTCTATAAAAGTCGTCTATAAAGACGCCTTTATAAAGCCGCCCCTTTGCTCGTCTATATAGAAGACCTCGCTCGTCTATAAAAGCGCCCCTCCGCTCATCTACAAAGACTCCCTTCAGCTCGTCTATAAATACTCCCTTCAGCTCGTCTATAAATACTCCCTCCAGCTAGTCTATAAGAACTCCTTCCTCTCTTGTATAAGAATCCCTTCAGCTCGTCTACAAAGACTCCCTTCAGTTCGTCTACAAAGACTCCCTTCAGTTCGTCTATAAAGACTCCCTTCAGCTCGTCTGTAAAAGTTCCCTTTTGCTCGTCTATGAGGACTCACTTCAGCTCATCTATAAAGACTCCCTCCAGTTCGTCTAAAAATGCTCCCTTCAGCACGCCTATAAAGACTCCCTTCAGTTCGTCTATAAAGACTTCTTCAGTTCGTCTATAAAGACTCCCTTTGGCTCGTCTATACTACTTCCTTCAGCTAGACTATAAAGAGCTAATCTATAAATACTCCCTTAAACATGCCTTAACAGATTCTTACAGCTCGTCTGCACATACCTCTTTCATTTCGTCTACAAAGACCCCCTTCAGTACGTCTATAAAGATTGCCTTCATTTATAAAGACTGACTTCAATTCGTCTATAAAGACTACCCTCACCACGCCCATAAAGACTCCCTACACCTCATCTATAAAGACTCCCTTCAGCGCGCCCATAAAGACCCCCTTCAGTTCGTCTACAAAGAACCCTTTCAGTTCGTCTACAAAGAACCCTTTCAGTTCGTCCACAAAGGCTCCCTTCAGTTCGTCTATAAAGACTCCCTTCAGCTGGTCTTTAAAGACTCCCTTCAGCGCGCCTATAAAGACACCCTTCAGCGCGCCCATAAAGACCCCCTTCAGTTCGTCTACAATAAACCCTTCCAGTTCGTCTACAAAAAACCCTTTCAGTTCGTCTACAAAGACTCCCTTCAGTTCGTCTATAAAGACTCCCTTCAGCTGGTTTATAAAGTCTCCCTTCACCTCGTCTATAAAGACTCCCTTCAGCGCGCCTATAAAGACTCCCTTCAGCGCGCCCATAAAGACCCCCTTTAGTTCGTCTACAAAGAACCCTTTCAGTTCGTCTATAAAGACTCCCTTCAGTTCGTCTATAAAGACTCCCTTCAGTTCGTTTATAAAGACTCCCTTCAGTTCATCTACAAGGTCTGCCTTCAGTTCGTCTAAAAAGACTCTCTCCAGTTCGTCTATAAAGACTCCCTTCAGTTCGTCTATAAAGACTCCCTTCAGTTCGTCTATAAAGACTCCCTTCAGTTCGTCTATAAAGACTCCCTTCAGTTCGTCTATAAAAACTCCCTTCAGTTCGTCTATAAAAACTCCCTTCAGTTCGTCTATAAAGACTCCCTTCAGTTCGTCTATAAAGACTCCCTTCAGTTCGTCTATAAAGACTCCCTTCAGTTAGTCTATAAAGACTCCCTTCAGATCGTCTATAAAGACTCCCTTCAGTTAGTCTATAAAGACTCCCTTCAGTTCGTCTATAAAGACTCCCTTCAGTTCGTCTATAAAGACTCCCTTCAGTTCGTCTATAAAGACTCCCTTCAGTTCGTCTCTAAAAATTCTTTTTAGTTCGTCTAAAAAGACTCCCTTCAGATCGTCTATAAAGGCCCCCTTCAGTTCGTCTACAAAGACCCCCTTCAGTTCGTCTATAAAGACTCCCTACAGTTGAACTATAAAGACTACCTACAGTTCATCTATAAAGACTCTCTTCAGTTCGTCTCTAAAAATTCTTTTTAGTTCGTCTAAAAAGACTCCCTTCAGATCGTCTATAAAGGCCCCCTTCAGTTCGTCTACAAAGACTCCCTTCAGTTCGTCTATAAAGACTCCCTTTTGCTCGTCTATGAGGACTCACTTCAGCTCATCTATAAAGACTCCCTAAAGTTCATCTATAAAGACTCTCTTCAGTTCGTCTATAAAGACTCACTTCAGTTCGTCTAAAAAGTCCCCCTTGAGCTCGTCTGTAAAAACTCCCTTCAGTTCGTCTATAAATCTCCCTTCCCTGTTTCTTTAGATAGACAATACATATACATACATACATATCGTCACCATGAATGCGAAAAGTCGTAACTAACAGAATAATAATTTTACAATAGAAGCATAAATGAAATGAAAAACTGTTTTATGGAATATTCATCTTATGAAGGCGAGAATATGGGATATTATCAATCGTATACGAATGGGAGTAAGTAATGAAACCAAACCAGCGGAAACGCTTGCTTTTGGCATCCGTCTTTACAACAAAATCTGCAATGTTATCCCATTTTCCGAAATGCCTGTTCTTGAATAGGATCGTTATTTTTTTGCATAGAAGCTTGAAATTTTGCATGTATTTTAGTCTTATGTATTAGATTCAATCAAACAACTAATTTTGACTTTTTTGGAGATACGACTTCAGGCATTTATGTTGAAGATATGTATATTTGTATGTGAGTATGTACGTTTATATTATTAAATATACACAGAAGATTTACTATTTGAAATCGAGAATGTTATTAAAATAATTTTAGAATTCTTCAAATTTTAGTTATTCCTCTTACATACATTTGTACGTATAATTGCATATGTGTATATTTCACGAGGAACCATACATAGGATGCTCATGTTTCCTTTACATATGTATGTACTCGTATGTACTAACATAAACATATACATTTACATGCCGATGTACTTCAAAGAGAAATTTTTGCGTAACGCAAAATATTATCCTTGTTATTCACATTTTTTCACAATATTGTTGAGACGTATGAAGGATGTTTGGTATTTGTTTAGAATAACAATGTGGCGACTGCTGCTGCTGCTACTGACGCTGTACGTTGTGTAGAGGTAGGTTAGTGTGCGTCACTTTAAAGTACAAAATGTAAAATTAAAAGAAAAATGCCATCACTTCTGTATCTCCATCACCAGTTTCCTCTGGAGCATAAATTTCCCCAGAAAAGAAGGATATTTTTTCACTCTCCACTAACATGTGTGTTCTGTCTGTGCGTTAGTATGAGTTGGAGCATTCATTTCGGCGCCATATTGACGTAATTTAGCTCGTTTTTATTGCCAATCGTTGTTGTTATTCGACTAGTTTGTTACTGTTGCTGTCGCCGTAGTATTCGCATTTTTTTGCTTTTCTTTTTGCCAAATTATTATTTTTTGTTTGTGTGTTGGTGGTGAAGCATTACGGCATGAGTGTGTTTTTCATTAAAGAAGCAACTTGCAAAATGACATCCATGTCTGTCGCTACTGTTTTTGTGTGTTTGGTGTCGGATGTTAAGCTGGTTTCGGATTTTCGTGGCTATAATTCCAGACGTCACAGTAGCAATGACTCGTTCTTAAAATGACTTAAAACAGTAACATTCCGTCACTTTGAACAATAGAGCGTTGTGGTGCTGTGTAACGATTCCTATTATACGAGGGGAATTCCAACAGGACAGGTTAAAAATGAAAGTCTTTCCAAAAGAACTGAAGGGAGTTTTTAGAGACGATTTGAAGAGAAGAGACAAGCTCATGGGAGTTTTTTTTTTCATGAATAAGCTGAAAGTTGTCCTTTTTGAGACACTAAAGTAAAGGCGAGCTAAAGGAGTCAACAAAGGCGAGCTGAAGGCGAAATGCAGGGAGTCTGTGTAACGAAGCTTCAGGGAGTATTTATAGCCGACCCGCAGGAAGTCTTTATAGACGAACTGCAGGGAGTTTTTATAGACGAGCTGAAGGAAGTTTTTACACACGATCTAAAGGAAGTCTTCATAGTCTGTAGTGAGATTTTATAGAAGAACTGAAAGGAGTCTTTATAGACAAGCTGAGGGAAGTCTTTATAGACGATCTGAAGGGAGCCTTTGTAGAAAAGCTGTAGTGTGATTTTATAGACGAGACTGTAGAAGGGGGTCTTTATAAACGAGCAGAAGGGAGTCTTTATAATCCAGTTCAAGGACGTCTTTATAGACGAGCTGAAGGGAGACTTTTTTATCTTTATTAACGAGCTGACGGGTGTCTTTATAGACAAGACGAAAGAGGAGCGGAAGCCGAAAGCTGGAGCGGAGCTTTATAAACGATCTGAAAGGAGTTTTTATATACGAGTGGAAGGGAGTCTATAGAGAGAAGCTGCGGTGAGTCTGTATAGACGAGCTGGAAGGAGTCTTTATAGACGAGCTGAAGTGAGTATTAATGGATGAGCTGAAGGGAGTCTTTATAGTAGAGCTGGCAAACTATCGATATTCCAACTATCGTTTTGAGCGCTGTCGTAAAGCTGTCTTTGTATCGGACTCGAAAGCAATTATTTCTTAATAATTCGTAACTGACAGCACAAAAAAATATGTTTTTGTGGCCGACGTTACCTTTGTTTTACGACAGCAATCAAAACGATAGCCTGACTATCGATAGTTTGCCAGCTCTACTTTATAGGCTAGCTTCAGAGAGTCTTTACTGACAAACTGAAGGAAGTCTTTATAGACGAGCTGAAAGGAGTCTTTATATACGAGCGGAAGGGAGTCTTTACAGACGTGATGAAAGGAGTCTTTATAGACGAGTTGAAGGGTGTCTTTGTAGACCTGCTGAAAGGAGTCTTTATAGACTAGCTAACGAAAGTTTTTATTGTCTTTCTAAAGGAAGGCTTTATGGAGGAGGTAGAAAGAGTACTTTTAGACGAGCTGAAGGGAGCTTTTATGGACAAGCCGTAGGTGGGCTTTATAGACGACCCAAAGGGAGGCTTTATATACGAGTTAAAGGAGTCTTTATGGACGAGCTGAAGGGAGTCTCTAAAGACAGGCGGAAGGAAGTCTTTATAGTTGAGTCTTAAAAGACGACGGGAGTCTTTATAGTCGATCTGAAGGTAGACTTTATAGGCGAGGTGAAGGGAACCTCTATAGACGAGCCAAAGTGAGTCTCTATAGACGAGCTAAAGGGAGTCTTTATAGACGAGCTAAAGAAAGTCTCTATAGACGAAGTGAAGGGAGTCTTTTTAGACGAGCTGAAGGGAGTCTTTTTAGACGAGCTGAAGGGAGTCTTTATAGACGACCTGAGGGGAGTCCTTATAGACGAGCTGAAGGGATCCTTTATAGACGAGATGAAGATAGTCTTTATAAACGAGCTGAAGGGAGTCTCTATAGACGAACTAAAGAGAGTCTTTACAGACGAGCTAAAAGGAGTCTCTATAGACAGCTAAGACTCCCTTCTTTTTTAGACGAGTTCTACAGGACAGGACTCTATAGACGAGCTGAAGAGTGTCTTTGTAGATCTGTTGAATGGAGTCTTTATAGACTAGCTAATGAAAGTCTTTTTTTTCTTTCTAAAGGAAATCTTTATGAAGGAGGTGGAGAGAGTACTTTAAGACGAACTAAAGGGAGGTTTTGTAGACGATCCGAAAGGAAGCTTTATAGACAAGCTAAAGGGAGTATTTATGGACGAGCTGAAAGGAGCCTTTATAGACAGGCGGAAGGAAGTCTTTACAGACGATAAGAAGGTAGTCTTTATAGACGACCTGGAGGGAGTTTTTATAGACGAGTTGAAAGGAGTCGTTATAGACGAGCTGAAGGAAGTCTTAAAAGACGATGCGAAGTATTTCTTTATACTTCGAGCTTAAGGGAATCTGAAGAGAGTTTTTATAGTCGATCCGAAGGGAGAAAGTAGTTTTTATATTCGTACTGAAGGGAGTTTTTTTATATGACCTGAAGATTTTTTTGGACGTAATAGCGCGCTACCAATAGTGGTCCTACACTGGAACCACCACCCCGGGACCGCTTTCGCATTTCTTCGGGATGGGGCTCATTGGCTGCTCTATGCAGTTCTTACGATGATCTACTCCCCCGTCCATTGTATATTACTGACATGATTAGGGGTTCGGTTCCTGTCTGCGTTGATACAGGGTTTTCTCCATCATCACATCTTGGATGTATATTGCATATTTTTTCCAGTTTCCTTTTGACTCCAGCATTTTCATTATAATACTCGTATCTTGTATATTATCGTTCGAATATAGAACTATATCGTGTTCAAGTCTTTTGGTTTCCCAATGCTTGCAGTTGAGCAGTGAGTGTTCCACAGTGTCTTCGTATTCGTTGCAAATTTGACATGTTGCACTTCCTTTAATAGGAAACCTGTGCAAATTAGTTGCCGAAGTTTCCATGACCACTGAGTACTTGTGTTATGAAAAAAAAATTACTTTTCCTTGCTTGCTGTTGCTCCAGGACTGTATAAATGGAATTATTTCATATGTATATCTTCCTTTGCTGCTGTTTACCCAAGCTTCTTACCACTTTTCAAGCAGTTTACGTCTAGCTTCATCCTTAATTTGTTGTATTTCTTTGTTGGTATAAAGGTTTGGTAGGGATTTCCGTTGTTCATATACATACTTCCTTTCCTCGAATTGTAAGACTATGGGTGGTATACCGGATAGTACCGACAGAGCTGCTGTTGATACTGTTCGGTACGCAGATATCATCCGCAAAGAACACATACGATGAACCTTTTCAATGATGTTCGAGAGCTTTTTACTATCTTCTATGGCGCTGCTTATAATAGGTGATGCGTACAACAATTGTGATCAAGCTATTGATGATATTAGTCTTCTAATTATTTGTCCAGGTCCTTTTAGATTGGGCATTAATCGTACTAAATTGCTTGCTGTCGCTGGAACCTTCTCTGTTGCTGTTTTCACGTGGTGTCCGAAAGACAGTTTAGAGTCCAAAAACACTCCTAGGTATTTCAGATTTTTGTTTATTGTTCCATGGCTGTCTTTGACGTCTCCACCACTTCTTTTATTGCGTCTACTGTTGACATTCCCTTAATGAAGCCAAACTGCATCATTGAAAATTCTCCACTTTTGCTTACTTCGTTTTCAAGTCTGCTTAATAGTAACTTCTTTAAAAAAGTTTACCACAGGTATCTAACATGCAGAGTGGTATGTATGATGAAGGGTTGTTTAGTGGTTTATTGTGTTTTTGGAGTAGCACAAGTTGTTGGTTTTCCATATATTTGGGAAGATACCCAAATTGAGGCACTTATTGAAAGTGTGTAGGAGGAGCTCCGGCCACACATTTCCAACTAGTGAGATAACCTCGTTTGGTATTCCATCTGGGCCTGGTGCTCTTCGCATTGTAAGCTTTCGGCAAATGTTTTGAATTTCAGTTATAGCAAAATACTGCACATTTTGTATGCCGGGGAAGGGCATTTGTTCTCTAGGCGTCAAACTTTTTGGGAACAGCGTGCTTACAATTGTTCTTGCCCACTGTGGGTTTTTTATTCCTGGTATACAATTTATGTTTCCAGTCTTCTTCATGATTATTTTGTACGGCAGGTCCCAAGGATCATTTTCGATTTCCTCGCACCACGCTTCCCACGATTTTTTCTTGGAATCTTTTATAGCCGTCCGTAGGTTGTTTCTTGCTCGTCTACATGTCTCCGTTGCTTCAGCGTTGCCTTTATCTGGTTGCCGTTCTCTTCGCTTTGTGGCACTTTTTCCGTAACTCTGGGATATCGTTGTTCCACCAATACGGCGATATTTGCAGTATTAGGCATACCCGCATCACATATATTCGTTAATAAGTCGGTCAGATCTTTTACTGTATTATTTATATCTCCTTGGTCATCTATTTTGTACCTTTCTCTTAACTCGATTATTTTTTCCTTACATTTTTTCATACTCATTTTCTTTGTATTCCATCTTGGTCTGGATTCACAGGGCTTGTGTTGTGCTTTATTGCCATCGTAATATATTGGTGGTCGCTTAAAATTTCCTCGCTTAAAACTTCCCAATGACATGTTTTCCTAGCAATTTATATTGAACCTGAGTAATGTCAATTATAGAATTTGCATCCCCACGTAAAAACGTTGGGTTTTACCTCTGTTAAGAACGATTAGTCCTAAGGATGCAATCATCTCACTGATAACGACTCCCCTTTTGTCCGTAGTTTTTGATGACCATTCCGAGGACTTGCTATTAAAGACGCATCCTATAAGTACTGGCGTGTCATAACTTTTGATATGTTGTGCGAGTTTATGAACTTTCTGTAGGAAATCGAATATCTCTATGTTAGGTGAGAAATAACAGCTGTAGATTCTGATGCCTGTTGTATGTACTACGACGAAGCAATTCTCACTCTCTTCCACTTTCGATATATTTAACTGCGGGTTTCTTACGTACACCGCGGATTTGCCCTAAGCATCCTGGTACCAGTTTTTTGATTCGCATTTTTTATATTGTTCACTGATAAGAACTTGTCGATATCTTTCTCATCAGCTTTGTGCATCATTAAATTTTGACGCCCCCTCCCAAGGTTTAGTTGGAGTTTCTAATGGCGGGTGGAGTTGAGTCTTTATTGACGAACAAAAGGAAGTCTTGTTAGACGAACTGAAAGGAGTCTTTTTAGACGGGCTGACTCAATAACGGCTTCCTTTAGTTCCAGTTCTTCCATTCAAACTCCCTTTACCTCGTCTAGGAAGACTTTCTTCACTTAGTCTATTAAGACTCCTTTCAATTTGTCTATATAGCCCACCTTTTGTTCGTTTATAAAGATTTCTTTGGAGACTAGTATTGATATTTTTAATCCACCCCTCCTTACCTAGGAGGCTTCTTTCTACTTCTTTTCACGGAGCTAGAAAAATAAGTTTGTACCCTTCGGTGTAGGTAACGCCAGTATTGTTTGTGTGTGTGTTTGTGTGTTCATGACTATTTGTCTACGCAACCTTAACCATTGCCACTGTTTACGGCATTCACCATAGCTATTCATTCAATTTTGTTGTTGTGGTTTTATTTGTTTTCTCTTCCCTTGCATGGCATTGTTTTTGTTCATCCTTTGGAAGAAGACTCATTGGCGCCATTTGAGAATTTTTAAATTCCATTTTGACATAAACGAGATGTTATTTTTCGTCTTTTTTTGGTTTTTATTGAAGCAATTCGTTTATATCCTTTAATATAGACTCAAAAAAAATGTGGAGGATATATGCAATGCTTAGAGATACATAGTAAGGTACGTTAAAGGGCTTTGAACTACTTTTTGTTTTTAATATTAAAGATCTACTGTTATGTTTATATTTTTCGTATTTCAACCCAACTTTATTGAAGGTCCATCCAAAAAATCAAAGTTATTCCTATTGTTATAGGGTGAAGAATGGGTGCGAGGCCACAATGGATCAATTGGCAGCTGACAGAGGAAGGTGGTTGTTCAAGAAAGTCAATATCACATGTTACAGTAGAGATTACATTCCTAGTATATATTCTCCAAAGTAAAGCATTATCCTCAAGCTGTTCATGTTCGTAGATACGAAGGACTGCACTGTATGTTTTGAGGGGAGTCGCTCCTTCTCCGTTACGCTATCTTCGTGGACATTTTTTTAAATAGAGTACCACATAGTCAATCTATTCAACTGTAAAATTTCAATATTTGTTAATTGTGTTACTATGTATGTTTTTTGTATTATAACCATTTCCCCCTCTCCTCCGAGAATTGCAAAAAGGATGAAATGGTACAATTGTTACATTTTTGTAGCAGTAGATTTGTCGTTCAGTTGCTTTGAGAGAGAATATAAATTATCAGCTATTTTGTGTTCCATTTGTAGCATTTGTATTTGTGTTAGTTATTTTATTATCGTCCTCTTTTATTTTCATTGTATGTGTATGTGTTTGTGTTTTATCAGTATTCCTGTGGCATTGGGAGACATGTGTGTTGGAATAAGTGTTACAACCAAACGGAAAATATTTTTGTACGTGTGGATATGTTGAACTCCATTCTGTGTGGAATTTGTTTTGATTTCATATCTCCCAAGGATAGTCAGTTATTTGACCAAAAAGCATCTATTGTGTAGACAACATGGTTTGCTGCTACCAAATAAATATTTAAATGTTCTGCAAAATTTTATTTGCTAAAGATGTAATAAAATTTTTTTATTGACAAGGCGTAGACGACAATGTGATACCATATTCTTACGTAAAAAATGTCTACAGCTTGTTGAGGAGATGCTGTTTTTACTACCATAAAAACATAACAATTGTCTCTTAGTTTCTTAATTAGTTTTAAAGGAATTAGTCCAATGGAAATTAATTAACTCATTTGCATCATAAATCAATTTTTTCCTGGTCGTAAAAACAGAATCAACTTTGTCCATGGTAGTCGGTTCTTCGATAATGGTTTGGCTGGAGAACAATAGTTATACGTTTTCGGTAAGCAGTTAACAAACTCTGAATTTTTTTGTCGCATATTTTGATATTTGGTGGAATAAAACAACTCCCAAAACCAACAGTTGTGTCATATTTGTCAGAACCTCATACATTAGTCTGTATTTTTACATTTCTGAATTGCACTATGCCCCACTATGAAGAAACGAAGGCAACTTAAGGTCTTTACTATAGCCAAAAGGCAAAATAAACCTCTTGAGGTTATTGTGGGCGAAATAAAACCTCTTGAGGTCTACCATAAAAAAGAAAACGCTTAGAGGGCAAATGAAGACAAATCCAATCAAGAAGTCTTGGTTTCTTCTATAGACGAAAGAAGGTCTCAAAAGGTAATAATTGTTCCACAAACATCTCAGAAGGGACAAGGCAGACTTGTCTCATATCAATGAGCGCACCCCGATTCATATTAGCTCAATGAGTCCAAACGGCGTGTCCTATGACAAACTTGTAGAGAAGTTTTACATTGCTGAAATTACTCAGAAAATGTCGCCAACATTACTTAGGGGTATTTTGCCACCGCTGAAAATATGATGTTGTCTGGCCGGAAGTGAACACCTTTAGCGGTGTTATATAGACCAAAGAAGAGTCTGGAGGTCTACTATAGACAAAACAAGATCGAAATATTCTCTACAAAGTATATATATTCTCCATCGGTGTAAAATTCGATATAACCATGTCCGTCAGTCCGTCTGTTGAAATCAACATACAGCTCGCAATTTTTAAGATACAGCTTTGTAATTTGGTATTGAAGTTTCTATTACTCCTAGGATGTTTGGTATTGCAAATGGGCTATATCGGTCCACGTTCTTTTGATATTTTAAAGGTTTTAATGAAATAGCTGAAATTTGGTACATAGTCTTCGGTATAGGTCCACGCTTTCATATATCCCCCATAGAACGGCACCTCCGATTTTCGGTATTTTGAAGGTTGTGGCCACAATAAACCACCGAAATGGCTGAAATTTGGTTTTTATTCTTCATTTGAGGAATAAAACTTTAGGTATGAGTTTCGTCGGTCTAGGTCCACGCCTTCATATAGAACGGTGCCTCCCGATTTGCGATCTTTTGAAGGTCGTGGCCTCAATATTCCTCCGGAAATGGCTGAATGTTGGTATTTAGTCTTCGTTGGTGGTATAAAACTTTCCCCCAGAAATTTGTTGGTACAAGTCCACGCCTTCATTTAGCCCCAATAGAATGGTTCCACCCGATCTTCGATATTATGAAGGCTGTGGCCACAACAACTCACCGAAATGACTGAAATTTGGTACTTAGTCTACGTAGGAGGTAAAAACTTTTCAGACTAAAATTCGTCGGTATAGGTCCACGTTTGGACATAGCCCCCATAGAACGGTACCTCCCGATTTTCGTAATTCTGAAGAAGTCAATATCCCACCGAAAGACTGAAATTTGTTACTTAGTCTTCAATGGGGTTATTAAATATTCCACAAGAGAATTATCAGTATAGGTCCACGTATTCCCATATCCCTATAGAAGTGTACCTCTTGGTTTTCGGAATATTGAAGGTTTTAGCCACATTATCTTACTGAAATATCGGAAATTTGGTATTTAGTCTTCTTGAAGTCTAAAAACTTTCCGCCAGAAATTTGTAGGTATAGATCGACGTTTCGATACAGCCCCCATAGAACGATACCTCCCGAATTTCGGTATTTTGAAGGTTGTTCTCCTCGGAATTTAATTTAGAATATTATTTGTTAATACTACCCAGCAAAATTGGAAGGAAGGTGTTTCATGCGATGACGTGATTTCATGGCATCTTTTGAATTGGTTAAAACGAAGTCGTGAAAGATCCTATCTTTTCATTAGAATTTGAACCAACGTAAAAGAACTCGTGAAAGATCCGATCTTTTCATCAGCATTTAAACCCATGCAAAGGAAGTCGTGAAAGATCCGATCTTTTCATCAGCATTTGAACCCATTGCATCGATCCAATAGAGATGAATTTCGTGTTTTTATTTATAAACATTTTTCTAAATATATAAGATTAATTATTTACAATAGGCTTGATGTTGTCGGATACTCGAAATCACAAGCAACGTTGTTAAAATCCTCGTCGTAATGATAATGTCATTGCAAAGGGTTGGTGAAAATGACATGCCAAGGCATTGGTGAAAATGACATGCCAAAGCATTAGTGAAAATGACATGTCAAAGCATTGGTGTTAATGACATGCTTTGGATCCAAAAATGAATAGCATCTTCTGTGGTCCACGCTCATATAAAATTCATCGATGAAGATGCTAAAAAGATGACATGCCAGATCACTTGCACCCATGATTGAATGACATCTTTGGCATCGAACATTTTGCTGGGTAGTTTTCTTTCGTTTATGAAGAAAACTAAATACCAAATTTCAGCAATTTATTTATTTAATCCATATAATAATACAAAAGTCTCCAAGGCAAATAAAAATGGAATGTCATTTGTTTAGCATCTTCACTCATTCTTTTTACAAGAGCGTGACCCCCAAAAGATGCAATTCATTTTCAGATCCTAAGCCTGTCATCTCCACTAGCTCGGTGGAATGGCATCTTCAACAATTCTTTGGCATGGCATCTATACCAATTCTTTGGCATGACATCTTAATTAATTCCCTAGAATAGCATTTTCGCTAATCTTTGGCATGTCATTTTCACCAACCCTTTGGCATGAATTTTTCACGTCTTGTTAGGAAAATGCTGTATTGAAATATGATTTTCATGGCTCTTTTATTTATTCAAAGCAATTTATGAAATAACTATAACTTAATTATAATTGCAGTTTGTTGTTGTAACAGTAGTTTATATGTTCATTTCTCTGCTTAATGAATGTGGCTACATATTGAAGTTTGTTAGTAGATTTGATGCTGAGCAGATCTTTTGTGTCATGAAACCTTGCTCTATAGAAAATTAAACGGCAGTACCATCCCGAGCGTATTGAGCCAAAAGTACTCTGCTTTGTCCTGACAGCTGACGCTCCTCAGCTGAGATAAATGGTCGACATTCTCCGAGGACCGCATACAGACGATAGATAGTTGTTTATTGAATCTGCGACTGCATTCATGTGAATACTTCTTAAATCTGCTTGATAGGCTTGTTGATTCTGGTTCTGCTTGTTGATCCTGGTTCTGCTCCCAGCGACCATGACATTCAACTCTATTGTTCTCAACTCTGCCACCCAGGTGGTGAACAAAGTGGCCGTAGATTTATTGGCTGATATTTGTATATTCCTCGCGTGGAAAAGGGTGGTAAGATCAGACAAAAATGAGTTCAGCCATTCACAAATTTCATCAGGGAAGGCATCTGACACCAAGATCGTACAATCATCCGCATACTTTATAGGTTAGACAGTTCCTGCAATATCACCTCGGACAACTCCAAGTTTCACTCTACGGGTCTCGGACATCTTGATCCTAAGTTCTACGCACGACAGGCGTTCAAACATATAATTTATTATCCAACGCACAGAGGAGAAACTTGTGTTAAAAGTTGATCAAAAGCCCTAGAAAGCTCATTTATAGTCGGATTGATATAAAATTTTGCACAAAGCATATCTTCTGTGCAAGGATTAATCCTATAGAAAATAATGAAAATCGGTCCAGATTTGGATGCAGCTTCCATATATATTCGCATCTGATATGAGATAAAAATGCACCAAAATCACTGAAATTTGACACATGCAACCTGAACTAGCCTAAAAAAAACATTGAGCCAATTTTCAAACAAATTGGTACAGATGTATATATAGTCCCATATACATATATTTCATTCCAAATTTTATTTTTTGAAACTTACTTAAATTAAATTTTTCTCAATTCACATGCGAAAAGCCGTGAATGTTTCTGAATAATGCAAACATATTTGATAGGTGTTGGTTTATTCTGATAAACAAGAGCCCCTGTTATAAGGCGGAACAAAATTTAGTGTGAGTAAACCTTGCAATTCCATATAAAAATATTTCATGTTTTAGTTAAGAAAAATTAGATTTTTTCGGAATGGCGCAAATATGCGCAATTTTTTATGATTGAATCTGATATTTGAGACTCAAGCGCATAAAACATTAGAAGAAACTATGGTCGGGAAACGACGGGGAAATAGACTTTTTCACTATTGAAATTGTAGTAATCTTAAAAATTATCATAAAAATTTTTCATAAAGAGGATATGTATCACCATTATTAAAGAGCAAAGATGTAAAATCAATCTGAAAATTTTAAATGCTAATCTTGTTCGGAGACTGTACAAAAACAATAAATCTTGAAAAATATAAATTTTCGCGAAAATAATGCCATTTTAATGTTCACCTAATTTCTTAGTTTTCGAAAATTTACTTTTTGTTTTCAGTATGGCTGAGTTCAATCGACTGCTGCATTTGATTGGTTAATCTTACAAAGTCGAGGATGGTTATAGCAAATGTAGAAAAGAGTCTGGTTGCCGTTTATCAAAATTTTTTCATAAAAAAACGATTTTCATATTTTGAGTTTTGAGCAACTTTAGGCCTATGTTTCCCCTCTGTGCAACGTATCAAACTTGGCCGGAGCGTAGTCTGCTCGATGAACTCAAACAGCGTGGAGTGCTTGACAATCTCAAAGGGTTACTATCACTACTATCACTGTTCTATCGCACGGCTTACTTTGATTGAGTCCTCGACTAATATGAGTAGAGAGCGTGTAGCGCAGTTGTTGTGCTGCTTGCGGATCTCATGTTATTGATCGGCAACTAGACAGTTATTTCTGATGCTGGGGTCTTTGTTACAGGCGACTAAAGCGAAATTGGTCTGCACGATTTACGTTTGCTGGCATACCTTCTAGGCTTCAGTAGCTGGTATATTTTCCAGACTTCGGGAACGACGTGTGTGGCTAGCGACAGGTTGAGAACTTTATTGAGATACTTAACATTCGGCCGTCCAGCTGTTGCAGTTTAACCACCGCAGCTACTCGCAACATAGTTTAATTCCTCCACAACTGATTGATTGATTCATCTTACAAAAGGTTTTTCAGTTCCCATCACCAGTACAGATTTCGACATGGACTCTAACTGCAAATTACTATATCGTGAATTTTAGTTTACGAACATTTTGGAAATGTAGGGATCTACTAATCGACTTGTAAAGCAGGGCTCTCAAGAGCAGACAAGGAAAATTTTATAATACCAAAGATTGCAGTCCGACTCAATTTTTTGCTCAATGATTGGGACTTCCTAGCGTAATAAATCTTACATAGCTTTAATAAATATTAGATAAGTAAAAGAAAAAATATATACATGTGTATAAATAAAAACACAAAATTCATCTCTATTGGATCGATGGAATTGGTTCAAATGCTGATGAAAAGATCGGATCTATCACGACTTCCTTTGAATGGGTTCAAATGCTGATGAAAAGATCGGATCTTTCACGACTTCATTTGAACGAATGCAAAAGATCCAGTGAAATCATGGCATCTCATGGAACCACTTCCATAAAATTTTGCTGGGATATTGAAAATAGGCTATATCGGTCCACGTTTTGATATAGCCCAAATAGAACGATACCTGCTGATTTTCGGGTTTTGGAAGGTTGTGGCTTCAAGATCCCACCGAAATGGCTTTTATTTGGTCTTCTTTGGGACTGCAAAACTTTCTCCCTGAAATTTGTCGATATATATCCACGTTTTCATATAGCTACAACATTTTCTTTAGTCTTTCTTTAGTAATCTTATCGAAATGGGACTAGAGAGAATCTTTTAGCTGTGAAAATTTTGTACAAGATTGGCTTTAGTAATTTGTTCCTAGGTTGTACCGTTTTCGAAATATATAAGCTTATGTTGGTAAATTGCTGTCATGACATTGTTTTATAAGGAGGCGATCCAGTCAATGCATTGTCCCAATTTGAACTTCTATATTTCAATAACGGTAAACCCTGCGAAGTTATCATAAATGCCAATCATGTAGAGAATTGTCACTGCTACAACATTTTCTTTAGTCCCATTTCGATAGGACTTGCGGTTTTCAAGCAAAATCGCGAATACCTAAAAAACCCATAAACATGTCAACTTGAATCGCGATTTATTAAATTTTTTTTTGTTTTTTGATTTTTCTCATCTATGAATATTGTAGTTTCAGAATCCCCAAAAACTTCCAGGTGTAAGCACCTTCCATTTAAAGTTGCTTTAAGAGCACTGTGTTCTGTTACACCACACACTATATCCCCTCCCACTTCGTCATATGGGGTCATTTTAATTAAATTCTTCAACTTTTTCATTACATTTATCAACTTTGGGCGCATAAAGTAAAATAATATTTACTTTAATTGGCCTATCTTTTGAGCGTGCAACATATTGAGAGTGCAACATATGTATGTTGCTGTAGGGTATAATAACATTTTTGTTAGTTATTCTTCTAAACATAACTTCCAAACGAAAAATGCACAACAAATTTATTTAGTTCAATTCGTTCGTAAAATAAATGAAATTTACGAAAAAAACAATGCAATAAAATATTTTTACAATTCTATACGATTTTTCAAATTCCAATTGATATTCAATTTTCGTTATATCGTGTATGTAATTGTATTAGTGAATGTGTGAAGTTTAATGTTGTTCGTGGTACGGAATAAATCAAAAAAGTACAAAAAGGAATAGAAAGTATTGCTTCTTGTGGTATTCCAAATGGTACATTTTTTAGTAGAGGATTGCACAAGATATCTTTCCCGAACTACGAACAGTGCATTAAACAAGACGAAGTCATTCAAGTAGTTAGTACTTGTAACTCGAATACAAATGTTGGGTGGGGTTGAATGTGTGCCCAAAATGACGGTTTTATCACGTTAACATCCCAGCAAAATGTTCGATGCCAAAGATGCTATTCAAGAATGGGTGCAAGTGAAATGGAATGTCATTTTTTCAGCATCTTCACTCATTCTTTTTACAAGAGCGTGACCCCCAAAAGATGCAATTCATTTTCAGATCCTAAGCATGTCATCTTTACTAACTCGATGGAATGGCATCTTCAACAATTCTTTGGAATGGCATCTATACCAATCCTTTGGCATGCCATCTTAACCAATTCCCAAGAATAACATTTTCACTAATCTTTGGCATGTCATTTTCACCAACCCTTTGGCATGTAATTTTCACGTCTTGTTCGGAAAATGGAAAATGCTGTATTGAAAAATGATTTTATTTTTTTTTTATTTTATTAGTTCAAAGGAGTTAATGAAATAACTATAATTTATTTATCATCATAAAGTTTACATCTATATTTGCAGTTTGTTCTCGTTGTTGTAACAGTAGTTAATATTTTTGTATTCTCATTTTTCTGCTTAATCTGACTCTTGGTCTATCAGTCGTAAGAATGTGGCTATTTCGCTATTTATATGGTTTGTAACCACAAAGCTGCAAACTTAAGTTTCTTAGCAGGATTGGTAGGGCAATTGAAAAGGAGCAGTGTGTCGTGGGGGCCTGTGCTGTATGCTGGGCAGATGTTTTCCACGGTGTCATCAGTACTTGACCTATAGGAATTTTGACGGCTGCACCATCCCGAGCGTATTGACCCAAAACTACTCTGGTTTGTCCTGACAGCTGGCGCTTCTCAGCTGCGATAGATCGTGTGAATGCTAATTAAACCTGGTTGAAAGGCTTGTTGATCGAGGTTCTCTCTTGTAACGTTAGACTTCTCTTTCTAGATTATGAAGACCCCCTGGCTGCCTGGGCCTGTGGTCTGAATTCTGCTATCATCGACCATGATATTCAACTCTATTGTTCCCAACTCGGCCGCCCGTGTAGTGAACAGAGAAGCCGTAGATTTATTGGCTGGTATTTGCATATTCCTCGCGTGGAAAAAATGGTAAGATCAGACAAAAAGGAGCTCAGTCTTTCACAAATGTCGTCAGGGAAGGCACCTGACGCCAAGATAGTACAATCATCCGCCTACGTTACGTTCTCAATGCCGTCTGCAGCGTTTGGAATTCAGAAGAGGTTTTCTTCACTCTACGGGTCTTGGACTTCTTGATCCTAAATTCTACGTACTACTGTCATCCACACTTATAATTTATTATCCAACGTTTTAAACTTGGACAGTGCGTAGTCTGCTCGATGACATCAAACAACGAGGGTGCTTGACAATATCAAAGGGCTTTGCTATATCAAGTGTCACTATCACTGTTCTATCGCACAGCTTGCTCTGAGTGAGTCTTCGGCTAATATGGAGATGGCCTTCAGCGCAGTTGTTATGCTGCTTATGGATCTCCTATGCTATTGATCGGCAACTGGAAAGTTATTTCTGATGGTGGAAGAACTAAAGCCACAAGGGTCCTTGCTACGGGCGACAAAATCGGCCTGTAAGATTCAACTTTACTGGCATCCTTTTCGGGCTTCAGTAGCTGGCCTATTTTCCAGACTTCGGGAACGATGTGTTTGGCAAGGGACAGGTTGTAAATTTAAGTGAGAAACTTGACTTCCGGCTGTCCCAGCTGTGGCAGTCTAAACACCGCCGCTGCACCGCAACAGAGTTTACTTCGTCCACTCTCAGCCACTGATTTTGTTTCATCTTACAAAAGCTTTTCTATTATCTTCTCATCACCAGTTCAGATTTCGACATGGACTCCAACAGCACTCCTTTAAGAATTTCTAGTTCGTGAACCTACATTTAACTTGTAATTTTATAACAAAATTTTTGGAAATGTATACTCTTTTGTTTTGATGTCGCTACATGTAGGGATGTACAAATCGACTTGTTTTTTTTGTAGTGATCTGTAAAAATGATTCAAATGCTGATGAAAAGATCGGATCTTTCACGACTTCCTTTGCATGGGTTTAAATGCTAATGAAAAGATCGGATCTTTCACGACTTCATTTGAACCAATGCAAAAGATCCAGTGAAATCATGGCATCTCATGGAACCACTTCCATAAAATTTTGCTGGGATTATTCGTGTGAGTGCCTATTCTGGTTGTCATAATTTTTGAAAGATCTTGTCTACGGGCCGATAAACTAATTTTTAGCAAAATAAGTTTATAGGACAATAAAAGCAATTAATAGAAGTTTAATGACAATTTTTACTGGAAAAGTGTTCTGACCACTAGGATCCTCAAAGTGCAAAGTACAGCTAGTTCAGTTAAAAATTTTAGCAAAAACTTCAAAATGCCAAAAAAGGGTACCGTTATATGGGGGATATACCAATAAATATGGACCTATATTGAAAATTTTTAGTGGACAAGTTTTGAGACAACTGGGGAAATTCGTCCAAATACCTGAAATCGGACAGTACACTTATATGGGGGCTATGTCAAAACGTATCGGTATAGCCCATCTTCGAACAAGACACTCTGATGCAAAAATCTAGCTCAATTATTGTGGACTCTAGAGTGATTACAACAGACATATTATTCTGATAAGAAAGAGCTTTATAATTTGGTACAGAAGTTGCTATTTCTCCTAGGATGTTCGATATTGAAAATAGGCCATATCGGTCCACGGTTTGATGTAGCCTTAGAACGATATCTCCTGTTTCGGTTTTTTTAAAGGTTGTGGCTTCAATATCCCACCGAAATGGCTTTTATTTGGTATGTGGTCTTCTTTGGGACTGCAAAACTTTCTCCCTGAAATTTGTCGATATAGATCCACGTTTTCATATAGCCCCCATAGAAAGATACCTCCCGATTTTCGGTTATTTGAAGGTTGTGGTTTCAATATCCAATCGAAAACTTGGTATTTAGTCTGTTTGGGGGTGTAAAATTTTCTATGTAAAATTTGTAGGTGTAAGTCCACGTCTTCATATAGATCCCATAGAACGATACCTTCTGATTTTCTGTATTTTGAGGGTTTTAGTCACATTATCAATCCGAAATGGATGAAATATCTAAAATCTTTGGGGCAAAACGTTCTTCCAAAAATTTTTTAGTATAGGCCCATGTTTTCATATAGCCCCCGTAGAACGGAACCTGCCAATTTTATGCTAATTTGAAGGTTTTAGCCTCATAATCACAACGAAATTGCTTCGTTGAGAGCGTTTAACTTTCACCCAAGAACTTGTTGCTATATGTCCACTTTTTGATATAGCTCCCATAGAACGGTATATCCCGATTTTCGGTATTTTAAAGGTTTTAGCCTCATTATGAATCCGCAATTGCTGAAATTTGATATTTGGGACTACAAAATTTGTTATAGCTTAATTATAGGTTATAGCCTAATTATCCCACCGAAATGGCTGAACTTTGGTATTTAATCTTCTAGAGAAATGTGTCGGTGTAGGTTCACGTTTTTATATAGACCCCCCTTGAACGGTACCTCCGATTTTCGGTATTTGGAACGCTTTACCTCCATTATGCAACCGAAATGGCTAAAGTTTGGTATTTTCGGTATTGGTCCCTGTTTTTTTTTTGTTACCGCCCAATTTTCGGTATTTTTAAAGTTGTATATGGTAAAAACCAAAAATGCTTTACAATCAATGAATCCGAGTTTCATCCATTCAGAATTCGAGAACTGTTAACATATTCTATATAGTATGACTGAGATTCAAGTTGACATTTTTAAGGGGTTCTTTAGGTTTTAACGATTTTGCTTGGAAACCGAAAGTTCTATCGAAATAGGACTAACAAATATTGTAGCTATGCAAATTCTCTACAAGATTGACCTCTTTGATATTTTCGTAGGGTTTACCGTTATTGAGAATTAGACAACCATGTATGACATTATTTTATAAGGAAGCGATACAGTCAATACATTGTCCCAATTTGAACTTTTATATCTCAATAACGGTAAAACCTACGAAAATATCATTAATGTCAATCGTGTAGAGAATTTTCATAGCTACAATTTTTTCTTCAGTCCCATCTCGATAGAACTTGTGAAAACCCAAAAAACCCTAAAAATGTCAACTTGAATCGCGATTTATTTAAAAAACGCTCTGGCGATTTTTTTTTGTTTTTTTTTTTTATTTTTCTCATCTATGAACATTGTAGCTTTAGAATCCACAAAAAAGTTTGCAAGTGTAAGCACCTTCCATTTAAAATTGGTTCAAGAGCACCGTGAATATATTTGGAATAATATTTTAACAAAAAGATTTTTCTCTTCTGTTGTTGCTATTTGCAATTTATAAAGCCAATGTTTATAATTTTGTTTTCATATTTTTTACTCGTTGTCTAGATTTTGTACGTATTTTTAATTTATTTTTTAGAGGTTTATACGGACTCTGAGGTAGTATAATTTAGATTTTGTTCTAAATACAACAAATAAGAAACTTTAAAATATTTTTCTATATAAGAGAGATAAAATCCGCTATAACTTTTGCGTACATCGGCCAATTTTGTGAACGCGAACAGATTTGAAACCAATTTTTTTTTCTCAAATTCTATACCAAAAAGCGTAGATGTTCTCGCAAATAAATGTTTTTAATTTTTTTCAAATGAAATTGAAAATAAATTTAGGTTTCACAGAGTTTTACTACCATATACATACATTATCCAATAGAAATGATAAAAGTTCGAACCTGTAGGTTTTACTTGTTCGTATATAATTTTTCTACCGCATAATTCGTGATAACAGCTTTCTGGATGAACATACTTACTTACTTAGCTAGCCCATTACAGAACATTTGTTCCATAGACCGAACTAAGTTCAAAAATGTTCAAAAATTGTCGCAAAATTTGTGCGCACGATAACTCTTGTAGGGAATAACCGATTTGGTCCATACTTTGCACATCGTGTACTTTCTACCAAACTTAGATGAGGTTCCAATATGGACTCAATCGGTCCACTCCTTCTGGTACCTCCCACACAAAATTTTGGAAAAGTTCAGTTTAGGACCTGGTCTCGAATCGCTTTGATTTTTGTTTACGCAAGTTGTATTCGCTGTCCTCTATACGACGCTGTAAGTTTCATTAGGGGCAAGTCCATACTTCCTGAGAAAATAGCCTGAAAGTTATAAAAAAAACCCTATGACACCGTGTGTAGTGGTTGGAGCGCAAGATAACTCTCGAACGGATCTGCCGATTCGGTCCAAAATTTGGCTTTCGTAATATTTTGTCCAAACTTAGTTAAAGTTCAAAGATGGATTATATCGGTCCACTCCTTCCGGTACCTCCCCCACAAAACTTCGAAAATGTTCGGAAAATTTGTGCGTTGAAGGGAGTAACGGATTTGGTCCATACTTTGCACATTATGAAATTTCTACCAGACTTAGATGAAGTTCCAATATGGACTAAATCGGTAAACTCCATCGAGTACCTCCCACACAAAATTTCGGAAAAGTTCAGTTTAGGACCTGTCTCGAATCGCCTTGGTTTTTGTTGTTACATCTTGTATTCACTGTCCCTTATACGAAGGTACAAGTTTCCTCAGGGACAGGTCAATACTTCCTGAAAAAATAGCCTGAAAGTTGAAAAACAAACCCCATGTTTATGGGTGGGAGCGCAAGATAATTCTCGAACGGAAATGCCGATTCAGTCCATAATTTGGCCTTCGTAATATTGTTTTCAAACTTACTTTAAGTTCGTAGATAAGCCATATCGGTCCACTCCTTCAGGTACCTACCCCACAAAAGTTCAAAAATATTCGGACAAATTGTGCGCACGATAACTCTTGATGGGAGTGACCGATTTGGTCCATACTTTACACATTCTCATAGTATCTACCAGATATAGATCAGGTTCGACTATGGACTATATTTGTCCACTCCATCCCGTACCTCCCACACAAAATTTTGGATAAGTTCACTTTAAGACCTGCTATTGAATCACTTTGATTTTTGTTGAAGCAACTTGCATTCGCTGCCTCAATTACGATGGTAAAAGTTGTTTCAGGGGCAAGTCCATACTTCTTGAGAAAACAGCCCGAAGGGTGTAAAAACCCCCTATGGCACCCCCATGGTCCATGTCGGTCCATTCCTTTAAGTACCTTTTCCGCAAAATTTTTGAACTTTAATCCTAATCAACATTTTTGTCGATTTTGAAACCCCCTAATTACATAAGTTTTTTGTGAAAAAAGTTTTTCAGTTTGCACAGGCTGAGGGTATATCTCTGTCGGCAAAGCCGACTGATACTTTTTTACTTGTTTTTATTTCATAACTGATGTTGTTTGTTGTGTTTATGGCAGTGCCGAGGTAGACGAAGTCTTTAACTACCTCAAAATTTTAGGTACCAAATTCCACACTTGGTCCGAGCTCTATGGACGCTTTGCGCGTCGACACCATCAATTTGGTTTTTTCGCCGTTTACCGCCAGACCCACTTTCGCAGATTCTGCTTCGACCTTCCTAAAGGTATCAGTTACTTCCTTTACTGATAGTCCCATGATGTCTATGTCATCAGCATAGGCAAGTAACATGTGGCTATTGGTGTAAATTGTGCCATTTCTTTTGACATTTGCATCTCGTATTACCTTTTCCAGCAAAATGTTGAATAGGTCACACGAAAGGCTGTCTCCTTGTCTGAAACCTCTTTTGGTACAAAATTTTTCGGAGAGGTTCTTTTCAATTTTAACTGAGGACCTAGTACCAGTTAAAGTCATCTTACAAAGCCGGATGAGCTTTGCGGGGTTACCAAATTCAGACATTGCATGGAATACCTTTGATCGGAAGGGACTGTCGAATGCTGCTTTATAATCGACAAAATGGTGATATGTGTCGATCTGCATCTCTTGGGTCTTCTCTAGGATTTGCCGCAGGGTAAATATCTGGTCAATGGTGGACTTGCCAGGTCTAAAGCCACATTGGTATGGTCCAATTATTTCGTTGACCATTGGCTTTAGTCGTTCGCACAATATCCCTGACACGATCTTGTAGGCAATAGGGAGTAGACTTATGCCCCTATAGTTAGAGCATACAGTCTTATCTCCTTTCTTGTGGGCGGGACATAGGATGCTCAGGTTCCAATCGTCGGGTACTCGTTCTTCCTGCCAGATGGTGCTAACTAGCTGATGCATACACCTTATCACCGCGTCGCCTCCGGTTTTAAACAGCTCGACTGGTAAGCCATCGGCTCCAGCTGCTTTATTATTCTTCAGTCGGTTGATTGCTGTTTTTACCTCATCTTGGCCGGGCGGTATACATTCTATACCATCTTCTGGGATTGGATCTGTGGTATCATCGTCTTCGCTACTATTGGATACCAGCAGATTGGAGAAATGTTCCTTCCATATCCTGAGCACGCTATATGTATCTGTTACCAGATTACCTTGCTGGTCTCTACAGGGGATGTGCATGTACCAAAGCCATCTGTTTGATGTTTCACTCTTTGGTAGAATTTTCGGACTTCATTCTGGCTCCTGTACATCTCGATTTTTCCACACTCCCGCTTTTCCATTTCTCTCTTTTTCTTGCGGAAAAGACGTTTCTCTTCTCTCCTTTTCTCCCGATCTCTCGTGCGCTACGCATTGCCACTGATTGCAAAGTAGCTCTATATGCCGTATTTTTCTCTTCGGTAGCAGCACGACACTCCTGGTCATACCATGAATTCCTTTGTTGAGGTCTCTGGAATCCAAGTATGGATTTTGCGGCTGTTTGCATGGAGTGGGCAATATTTTGCCATTGTGTTGTTATGTTATCGGGACAAAGAGTGCTCGCGTTAAGCAATTGGGCTAGTTGAGTGGAATATGCTGTGGCTATCTGTTGTGTTTGCAGCCTATCGATGTCCAACTTCCGCGTTGTGTCTGTTCGTGCTTTATTTGCAACGTTTAGACGGGTACGTACCTTTGCTGCAACAAGTTAATGGTCCGAATCAATGTTTGCGCTTAGAAACGATCGTACATCCAACACGCTCGATGAATGTCTTCCATCTATCACAACATGATCAATTTGATTACTTGTTCTTTGATCTGGAGACAGCCAGGTGCCTTTATGAATATCGAGATGATTAAATCTGGTACTGCTAACTACCATGTTTTTTGCAGCTGTAAAGTCTATCAGCCTCATACCATTGTCAGATGTTTCACTGTGGAAACTGCATTTCCCGACTGTTGGGCCAAAGATATTCTCCTTTCCAATTTTGGCATTAAAATTGCCTAGAATGATTTTAATGTCATGTGCAGGGCAACGGTCATATGTTTCTTCTAAGCGCTCGTAAAATATATCTTTGGTCTGTTCGTCCTTTTCTTTAGTGGGAGCATGAGCGCAAATAAAGCTGATGTTGAAGAATTTAGCTTTTATTCGAATTGCAGCCAGTCTTTCATTCACTAGGGTGAAGCTGGATACCAGATGTTTTAGTCTCCGACTAACTACGAATCCGCAACCAAACTCATGCTTTACGTCATGGCAGTTATAATACAGTGCGTCACCTTTAGGTGTTGTTGTGACGCCTTTGCCAATCCATCGTATTTCCTGTATGGCAGTAATATCGGCCTTGTAATTTTCAAGTACGTCTGCCAATGCGAAGACTGCACCTTCTCTATAATGAGTGCGAACATTCCAGGTGCAGATTCGCAGATCATGGTCCTTAAAACGTTTGCGGGGTTCGTCAACTTTAGAGGGGTTTGTTTTTCTTTTCTTTCGTTTTTTCATAGTAGGCTGTTTTTTCTAGGGAAGGGTTACTAACCCGACGCCCAAACCCAAGTTTTTAACGTTCTTATGGGTGAACGCGCGGCACATGTTAGCTCACTACCTTTAACGGGTGTTAAAGGCAGTTCCCCAGGTGACACCACGGGGAGGTCAGTGTCCACTTGAGATGAAAGAGGGACCAAGATAAATCCTGGGCTTTGCCATGTTAAAACCGGTCAGGACCGTTCCTTGGTATCTTCCAACCCCTACGTCACCCTCTGGATGAACATATCTAATCGAAATCAGACGCGCATGTTCATGAAAATGTGTTCCCCAAAAATGTTTCATAGAAAATAATAACATTTTTTGTCAATAAATGATAGCTTTGTTCCTTTACCTTTTTAATGGTAAAAGTTGTAAAAGAGAAAACTGTCAAAATTGCTCTCTCATGAACAGTTGTACCAGAAAAGTAAAGAAACGAAAAAATGGTAGATGTGGTAGCAATGTCTAAAGAAAACATGAAAATTCAATTTTCATCTTCTATTTCACAGTTCTTAAATTGTTTTGTCAGCATTCGACTTTTTCTTCTGTTTTTGTTCATTTGTTTTCTTCATTGTCAAATAATCGCCAAACAAATGTCGAAAAATCAGTTCTACCATTTTTTACCTGAAGAAACTTGTCTTGTAGCCTGTGGTAGAAGAGAAAGACAGTTTTGCTCTCTCTCCTCTCTCTCACTCTTTAAAAAATTGCTTCCAGTTTTTCCAATTTTTGGGATTAAGGAACGCTATGCATGTTAAGAATGGTAACAAATGGTAAAAATGGAATCTTAGGCAAGTAAAGGAACACAACCAGATTTAATCGATTGTGCTGACAATATTCCAGACCATTGAAGCATAATCGAACACATTTGTGATATCTTCCATTTGTCTGCGATTCATTCGGTATCGACAATAAAGCAATACCATCAAAAACCATCTTCATCATGCTTTGTGCCATCGTTGTAATGGAAGGAACCATTCAATCCGATTAAAATAAGTAACGATGGTGATGAACACACACATATAAAGAGGATATGTAATATTCTATGGTAACGATAATGCAATAAATGTATGTATGTTATATGTACATACATATATGTATGTAAACGTAGATTTTTTAAAGAATATTTTTCAAGGACCATCGGGCCAATAAACTTGGATTTAAAAAAAAATATTTTTCAAGGACCATTGGTTCAATAAACGTGGAATTTTAAAAGAATATTTTTCAAAGACCATTGGGCCAATCAGCATGGATTTTTTAAAGAAAATTATTCAAGGACCATTGGGCCAATAAGCGTGGATTTTTAAAAAAATATTTTTCAAGGACAATTGGGCCAATAAACGTGGATTTTTTAAAGAATATTATTCAAGAACAATTGGGCCACTAAACGTGGATTTTTTTAAAGAATATTATTCAAGGGCCATTGGGCCAATAAGCGTGGATTTTTAAAAGAATATTTTTCAAGGACAATTGGGCCAATAAACGTGGATTTTTTAAAGAATATTATTCAAGGGACATTGGGCCAATAAACGTGGATTTTTTAAAGAATATTATTCAAGGATCATCGGGCAATTCCTGCTAAAATTATAACCAATTTTCAGTACTTATTATTCAAAATAAATGTTTATTTATTTTTGCGTTGACAATTTAAATGTTCCAAATGTTACCCATCAAATCTTTCATTTCATTTTTTTTCAAATTTGAATTGCAAAGCATCTGTTACTATGGTAAAATCTGCTTGCAAAGTAGCATCGAATTATTTCATATTTTCGCATGAAAAAATATGATGATGAAATGTTGACGATGCTGCTGCTTCTGATGATGATATTGATGCCCGAGAATATGCAATGCAAATAGGATCTGCTGATGTCGTTATTTGATGCCCAATGATGATTTTTGGAGGATAAATATTTGCATAGTATACCACTTCAACATCCCTACTTACTAACTTTTCCTCTTGCCACTCACTGCCTGTGGTCACGTCACGTTTACAGCCACAAGCATATTCACGAGTCGTTTTGGGATTTTGGGAACACAGCACACAGAAGCATAGCTAAACAAACACAAACATTTAGACATACATATCTGTGTTTAGCATTACGGAGCTGTATTTCATATCGTTCATAGGAAATAACCGCCGAAACTGATTTGGTGCTGCACTTCATTCCTCCATTTGTTGGTATTTTTACACTTTTCAGGTCAATGATTTTATCTGCCAGAAAAAAAAAAATAAGTTTCTCAAATATCTTTGGAGGGAGATGATGAAATTTCAATCCAAACAAAATCACATTGAGCCCCCGAAAACATGCAAAATGTGGAATTTTATTTAAAATTCTATTATTTTCAAAATAAATTGTAATGTAATTGACCAATGTAAACAGAAAACAGTTTTTGTTTTGTTTGCACAAAAAGAACTTGCAACGTACACATGATGCAAATTTGTTTGTCGGAAATGTGTCTAAAACTTCGAAAGTTAGTTTCTGTATGGACGTAACCGGTGGTCAGTCGTACGATTTTGAGTTGTAATTGAAATGGTACTTATATCTAGAAAAGTTAGAATATAAGCAAACGTTTTTAAGGTAATTGAAAAGTTCATAGTAATTAAGAACATATGGCCAATTGAATTAAATTGGATTCAAATATGATATGCATATATATCGTCACCTGAAATACCCAAAGACGCAACTCAAAAAACACACAGTGGTAGAAATTATTCATCTGACAGATGAAAGCAACAACACTTTCTAAAAAAAATCCCTCTCGTGTTGCAAAAAAATATAATTGGAATAACTATAAAAAAAGTTTGGATTTTCAATTAAATAACATAAGGTCGCACATGCATTTATCGAATGTATTGCGTATATACACAAGTTACTAAGCTTAACCTTGGTCTACCACAAAAACAACATCCTAATATGCCTGATGATCGGATTTAATCATCCGTGAAAATTAGCATAATGGTTGGATGTGTGGGACTTCGGTAGACTCCTAATATTTCAATGCATCTTGCCTTTATACTTCGAGCTGACGATTGATGTTTGGGTATAAAACGTTTCTTGTTGAAGAAGTTATTGAAAAATAACTTCGGTGGAGAATATCCGCAAACAAGAAACAAGGGAACTGATGAGATCCAGTGGCGTGGATCGAAACTATAGTATTCCCTGCCTTACCCCTTGGCGAACAATGCCAAATCATTTCCACTAATAAAATAGTTGTTTTAAAATATTAAAACAACAACAATGGGATTAAGCCAGACTATTTTGAAAAAACGAAATATTTTTACTTTATAAGTATCTTTTACCATATGTTTATGTAACATCGCGAAATATTCGTTGCGGAACCACCTTGCCATATTTCATATCTCGTCGAGATAATGCGATCTAACTATGTATGTATGATCATACGGCTCGGGATTATGACGGACTGCCTTGCAAATGCCTGTATAATCGGCGGAAATATCAACCTTTTTATATTGCAAAAATCTTTTAAAAATCCACGTTTATTGGCCCAATGGTCCTTGAAAAATATTCTTTTAAAAATCCACGTTTATTGGCCCAATGGTCCTTGAAAAATATTCTTTTAAAAATCCACGTTTATTGGCCCAATGGTCCTTGAAAAATATTCTTTTAAAAATCCACGTTTATTGGCCCAATGGTCCTTGAAAAATATTCTTTTAAAAATCCACGTTTATTGGCCCAATGGTCCTTGAAAAATATTCTTTTAAAAATCCACGTTTATTGGCCCAATGGTCCTTGAAAAATATTCTTTTAAAAATCCACGTTTATTTGCCCAATGGTCTTTGAAAAATATTCTTTTAAAAATCCACGTTTATTGGCCCAATGGTCTTTGAAAAATATTCTTTTAAAAATCCACATTTATTGGCCCAAATGTCCTTGAAAAATATTCTTTTAAAAATCCACGTTTATTGGCCCAATGGTCTTTGAAAAATATTCTTTTAAAAATCCGCGTTTATTGGCCCAATGGTCTTTGAAAAATATTCTTTTAAAAATCCACGTTTATTGGCCCAATGGTCTTTGAAAAATATTCTTTTAAAAATCCACGTTTATTGGCCCAGTGGTCCTTGAAAATTATTCTTTTAAAAATTCACATTTATTGGCCCAATGGTCCTGGAAAAATATTCTTTTAAAAATGCACGTTTATTGGCCCAATGGTCCTTGAAAATATTCTTTTAAAAATCCACGTTTATTGGCCCAATGGTCCTTGTTCACGTTCGTGAAACGCCGTTTATTCCGGATAAGCGGGCGGCGAGACCGATCTGGTGACCCTGTGTCGGAGGATCTATTTTTTTTTATGTGGCAACACCTTAGAAGATGTCAATAGCACATATTTTATTGTTATTGTTGTAAATTAAGTTACAAATGTATTTATTAGCTTTTGTCCATTTTTTTAGCGCAAGGACGCGTTTTGATTGAAAATAAAATATAATTGAATTTTGCCATACGAGCGCGTTGTTGTAGTCGTTAAATATATTTAATTCGATTTTAGTTATTTTAACAAATATAATTTGAATTTGCACTTCTTATTATAAATAAAAAGAACATTTTGTTATACGAAAACCGATATTGTTCGGATAATGAAAAAAGTGTTTTTCATTTCTTTTCGTGTGTGCCTTTTTCCCTTTTTGGTTGTCTCCAATTTTGCTCCACCGAACCGCTCCATTTTTGTTGTTGGGATTTTGCCCAAACTGTTTTGAAGATAAACATAAGTCCTTCGAGCCGGATAGCAAAAGAGAACAATTTGTGTCCTTTGTTGAATAATTATACAAAAACAGGTAATATTTTTTCTATTTTGATAACAAAGCACACAATCGTTATAAAAAATTAATAATTCTGGGAACAAATATTAATTGCATAGTCTTCCAAATTCAATTGTGTTCCCCAGTTTGTCTTTATAAATCGTTGATCTGGCAACGACGCTACCGCTAGTCGACATTTGACAGCAAAACAACAACAATTACCTTGATCTTTTTCGTTATGCTTCTTCTTTCTCACTAGTTAGTTTTTCGGTTTGGTATTGAGAATAAGTGAGAAAGAGGAAAGTTGTTGATAATATTTATTTAATATCAAGTGGATAATATTTATTAAGTTAGAAATATCCACTCGAATAAAAATAAAAAGTACGAAATAAACGGTGGGGCTTAAACGTGTGAACTCCGGAGAAAATACATAATAATACATTTTCGTCAAAAATACCCGCGAATTACAACAACAATAATAATTTGTTTGGGTTTTCTGCATTTGTTTTCGAGGTACGTTCGTTTGTGGATACTTCCTTTGGAGAGAATAATAAAGAAAAGAAAATAATAATAAAGAAAAAATAGATCCTCCGACACAGGGTCACCAGATCGGTCTCGCCGCCCGCTTATCCGGAATAAACGGCGTTTCACGAACGTGAACATCCCGGCCCCCGTTCAGTCTTTGGGAATCCCTGGTTCTGAAAAGACTCGAACAAAAACAAGAAAAAATTAAAAATGGTGTGGCTCTGCCACAGTTACCAATCTACACATTCATGAACCAATCTGCTTTGGCGTCGTTAAGGCTTAATGCTAACCAGACAACTGAATCTTTGGTAAATAGAATACCAGATCATAGTTTGCGTTTACCGCCATGTACTACAGAGATTTTTTATGGTGACTATCTCTCTTGGCCGTCCTTTAGGGACATGTTCACCGCGGTGTACATCGACTGTAGGTCTATCACGCCAGTCGAAAAGCTATTCTATTTGCGGCAAAGTACGCAGGGTGAAGCCTTGGAAATAGTGAAAAAGTCTCCATTGACTAATGATGGTTTCCAAAATGCTTGGGCGAACCTCAAAGACAGGTATGAGAACAAGCGAATTTTGGTGAATAGTCAATTAAAGATCCTTTTTAATCTGGGGGCAGTAAGGAACGAGTCTGCGTGTGAGATTAAGCGTCTTCAAAGGGATATCAACAATTGTATTACATCCCTTAAGTTGCATGAAATCAATGTAGATAATTGGGACCCAATTTTTGTATTTCTTTGTTCCACTAAGTTGCCTGCCAACACATTATCGCTATGGGAGCAAACAGTCAGTAGAAAGACTGAAATATCTAAGTGGTCGGATTTAGATAACTTTTTAACTGCAAGGTTTCAGTCGTTGGAGACAGTATATGATCTGATGAATACAGAGTCTCCAGTTTGCAGTGACGAACTTACCTCCAGTAAGAGATTGGACAGGTATGGTTCGAAAGTGAATAAAAGATCTTGCTTTGTTTGTTCTGAAGACCACATCTTGAAATATTGTCCAGTATTTTTGAAAATGAACCGAAATGAAAAGTTTCGAGCTGTAAAAAAGAATTATCTTTGCATAAGGTGTTTTGGCAGCAATCATATGTTGAAAAATTGTTTAAGTACGTCTTGTTGCTCCATATGTAAGGGAAAACATCACACAATGTTGCATAGGGAATCACTTGATTCAAATTCGGATTCCAATGCTGACGTGAATGTTAGGGCTAGTACCAGCCAACCATCTAACATACAGAATTGTTTTGCTACTACTCGCAACGAAGTTCTATTGGGTACGGCGATCGTTAACATTGATGTTAATGGAAATATTTATACTGCCAGGGCACTTATCGACTCAGCCTCCCAGGCTTCCTTTATAACGCAGAAATTGCAGAAGCGTCTTAATTTGGAAGTTAGAAATGTCAAGGTCCGGGTTTCGGGATTAAATAATGTTTCAGCTGGATCATCATTGGAAAAATGTAAATTAGTTTTGAAATCTCCACATAATGACGATTTCAAAGTTGGCGTCTCCGCCTATGTTTTGCCCAAGTTAACGGAGAATTTACCCAGTTGCACAATAGATTTTCCTAATTCGTTTTCGTTGGGAATTGCGCCTTTAGCTGATCCCAAATTGGGAAGAAGCAGCAATGTTGATATTCTGATTGGAGGTGATATTTACCCACAAATGTTGTTGAATGGTGTACAAAGAAATATTATGGGGTCTCTTGTGGCCCAAGAAACCATTTTTGGTTGGGTTCTTACGGGACCAGTTTCTATATCAACTTCTCTAGTCTCATGTTGCACTTTGGTCGATAGTGAGCTACCTCATGTTGTGAAATACAGTCCACAAATTAAGCGTTGTGAAGAGAAAAATGATATGGTTATACGATCAGTTGAAGCAATGTCGTATTTTAAGGGAAAGGGACCTACTTCGTCCGTATCCCAATCAATGAAAGGACCTAGTTCGTCCTATTCATATTCTAGGCAAGGACCTCGTTCGTCCATAGCCATTGTAAATAGTGGACCACGGTCGTCCAAAGATAAATGGAATAATTTTTCGAAAGTTGTTTCTCAAAATGGACCTAGTTCGTCCAAGGAGAAAAACAAAAGTGGACCCAGTTCGTCCAATGTGGCTGCTAAAAGGGGAACTTGTTCATCCACGACAATATATAGAAATGGACCAAGATTGCCTGAAGAAATGAATATGAATGGATCTGCCTCATGTAGAAGGAAAGCTATTACGGATTACACCAAGTCTAAGTTAATGATGCCAAACGATGGACCAAGTGCCAAAGGACAAAGGGCTATGACAAGATCCAAAAGACTGAATTGAGGGCGAGTTCGGAATAGTGTCTTGATTTGTTTGGTCCTGGATGTGTAGATTGGTAACTGTGGCAGAGCCACACCATTTTTAATTTTTTCTTGTTTTTGTTCGAGTCTTTTCAGAACCAGGGATTCCCAAAGACTGAACGGGGGCCGGGATGTTCACGTTCGTGAAACGCCGTTTATTCCGGATAAGCGGGCGGCGAGACCGATCTGGTGACCCTGTGTCGGAGGATCTATTTTTTTTTATGTGGCAACACCTTAGAAGATGTCAATGGCACATATTTTATTGTTATTGTTGTAAATTAAGTTACAAATGTATTTATTAGCTTTTGTCCATTTTTTTAGCGCAAGGACGCGTTTTGATTGAAAATAAAATATAATTGAATTTTGCCATACGAGCGCGTTGTTGTAGTCGTTAAATATATTTAATTCGATTTTAGTTATTTTAACAAATATAATTTGAATTTGCACTTCTTATTATAAATAAAAAGAACATTTTGTTATACGAAAACCGATATTGTTCGGATAATGAAAAAAGTGTTTTTCATTTCTTTTCGTGTGTGCCTTTTTCCCTTTTTGGTTGTCTCCAATTTTGCTCCACCGAACCGCTCCATTTTTGTTGTTGGGATTTTGCCCAAACTGTTTTGAAGATAAACAGTCCTTGAAAAATATTCTTCTAAAAATCCAAGTTTATTGGCGCAATGGTCCTTGAAAAATATTCTTTTAAAAATCACCGTTTACTGGCGCAATGGTCCTTGAAAAATATTCTTTTAAAAATCCAAGTTTATTGGCGCAATGGTCCTTGAAAAATATTCTTTTAAAAATCCAAGTTTATTGGCGCAATGGTCCTTGAAAAATATTCTTTTAAAAATCCAAGTTTATTGGCGCAATGGTCCTTGAAAAATATTCTTTTAAAAATCCAAGTTTATTGGCGCAATGGTCCTTGAAAAATATTCTTTTAAAAATCCCCGTTTATTGGCCCAATCGTCCTTGAAAAATATTCTTTTAAAAATCCACGTTTATTGGCCCAATGGTCCGTGAAAAATATTCTTTTAAAAATCCACGTTTATTGGCCCAATGGTCCTTGAAAAATATTTTTTTAAAAATCCACGTTTATTGGCCCAATCGTCCTTGAAATTTATTCTTTTAAAAATCCACGTTTATTGGCCCAATGGTCCTTGAAAAATATTCTTTTGAAAAACCACGTTTATTGGCCCATTGGTCCTTGAAACATAGTCGTTGAAAAAATTCTTTTAAAAATATAAATCCACTTAGATTGAAGTTGTTGTTCCATGACAATAGTCTTTGTTCCTGTTTTGTTAACGACAATCTAAGTAAACTTCAATCCCCTTCCTGTATTTAATGAAATTATTTTTAATTTAACTTTTAAAGAGCAAAGCACTTTTTAATTCATTGCCTGGTAACGTGGAAATTGCTGAAGCGTAGAACAAATCTGCGCAACGAGAAGGGCACCAAAAACTAGTCGCCACAGAGACACTCCAAACGGAAGTCAAATGTTTTATTCAAAACCGCAAAGAAAAGGTTTCAAGCTACATATTTTTTCTTTTTTATCAGTTGCCATGTAAAGCTGTCCTCCGAACTTGTGCTCACTGCTCAAGCCTTTTTTCGGAAGCAGTGACAAATATAGCTGTGAGTCATTCACTTATTCATTGCATTATAAGGTTCTTTGAATAAAATGGTATTTTTTGCATGTAGTGGATTAAGTATCCACTTGTGGCCATGCTTTTATCGTCCATCTTCTACACCTACACTTTTTCAGCGTTTAAGTTTTTGTTGGCGACGTTGCTATTTTCATTGGAATGTCCTTTTATTTGGCTGATAATATTTCCACTTGAATAGTTGATTTGATTTTAGTGGAGGACTGTTCATTTATTTCTATGGTTTGTGACACACATATACCATCAAATAAACTTGGATTTTATAAAGAATATGTTTTCATAGACCTTCAGACCAAGAAACGTGGACTTTTTAAAGAATATTTTTTCATAGACCTTCAGACCAAGAAACGTGGATTTTTTAAGGAATATTTTTCATAGACCTTCAGACCAAGAAACGTGGATTTGTTAAGGAATATTTTTTCATAGACCTTTAGACCAAGAAACGTGGATTTTTTAAAGAATATTTTTTCATAGACCTTTAGACCAAGAAACGTGGATTTTTTTAATAATATTTTTTTATACACCTTTAGACTAAGAAACGTGGATTTTTTAAAGAATATTTTTTCATACACCTTTAGAACAAAAACGTGGATTTTTTAAAGAATATTTTTTCATACACCTTTAGAACAAAAACGTGGATTTTTTAAAGAATATTTTTTTATACACCTTTAGACTAAGAAACGTGGATTTTTTAAAGAATATTTTTTCATACACCTTTAGACCAAAAACGTGGATTTTTTAAAGAATATTTTTTCATACACCTTTAGACCAAAAACGTGGATTTTTTAAAGAATATTTTTTTAAAAACTTTAGACCAAAAAACGTGGATCTTTTAAAGAATATTTTTTCATAAACCTTCAGACCAAGAAACGTGGATCTTTTAAAGAATATTTTTTCATACACCTTCAGACCAAGAAACGTGGATTTTTTTACAGAATATTTTTTCATACACCTTCAGGCCAAGAAACGTGGATTTTTTACAGAATATTTTTTCATACACCTTCAGGCCAAGAAACGTGGATTTTTTACAGAATATTTTTTCATAGAACTTTAGACCAAGTAACGTGGATTTTAAAGAATATTTTTTCGTAGACCTTTAAACCAAGAAACGTGGATTTTTTAAAGAATATTTTTTCATACACCTTCAGACCAAGAAACGTGGATTTTTTAAAGAATATTTTTTCATACACCTTCAGACCAAGAAACGTGGATTTTTTAAAGAATATTTTTTCATACACCTTCAGACCAAGAAACGTGGATTTTTTAAAGAATATTTTTTCATACACCTTCAGACCAAGAAACGTGGATTTTTTTAAAGAACATTTTTTCATACACCTTCAGACCAAGAAACGTGGATTTTTTAAAGAATATTTTTTCATACACCTTCAGACCAAGAAACGTGGATTTTTTAAAGAATATTTTTTCATACACCTTCAGACCAAGAAACGTGGATTTTTTAAAGAATATTTTTTCATACAGCTTCAGACCAAGAAACGTGGATTTTTTAAAGAATATTTTTTCATACAGCTTCAGACCAAGAAACGTGGATTTTTTAAAGAATATTTTTTCATACAGCTTCAGACCAAGAAACGTGGATCTTTTAAAGAATATTTTTTCATAAACCTTCAGACCAAGAAACGTGGATCTTTTAAAGAATATTTTTTCATAAACCTTCAGACCAAGAAACGTGGATCTTTTAAAGAATATTTTTTCATAAACCTTCAGACCAAGAAACGTGGATTTTTTAAAGACCAAGAAACGTGGATTTTTTAAAGAATATTTTTTCATACAGCTTTAGACCAAGAAACGTGGATTTTTTTAAAGAACATTTTTTCATACACCTTCAGACCAAGAAACGTGGATCTTTTAAAGAATATTTTTTCATAAACCTTCAGACCAAGAAACGTGGATCTTTTAAAGAATATTTTTTCATAAACCTTCAGACCAAGAAACGTGGATTTTTTAAAGAATAATTTTTCATACACCTTCAGACCAAGAAAAGTGGATTTTTAAAGAATATTTTTTCATAGACTTTTAGACTAAGTAACGTGGATTTTTTAAAGAATATTTTTTCATACAGCTTCAGACCAAGAAACGTGGATTTTTTTAAAGAATCTTTTTTCATACACCTTCAGACCAAGAAACGTGGATTTTTTTAAAGAATCTTTTTTCATACACCTTCAGACCAAGAAACGTGGATTTTTTAAAGAATATTTTTTCATACACCTTCAGACCAAGAAACGTGGATTTTTTAAAGAATATTTGTTCATACAGCTTCAGACCAAGAAACGTGGATTTTTTTAAAGAACATTTTTTCATACACCTTCAGACCAAGAAACGTGGATTTTTTAAAGAATATTTTTTCATACACCTTCAGACCAAGAAACGTGGATTTTTTAAAGAATATTTTTTCATACACCTTCAGACCAAGAAACGTGGATTTTTTAAAGAATATTTTTTCACACACCTTCAGACCAAGAAACGTGGATTTTTTTAAAGAACATTTTTTCATACACCTTCAGACCAAGAAACGTAGATTTTTTTAAGAATATTTTTTCATACACCTTCAGACCAAGAAACGTGTATTTTTTAAAGAATATTTTTTCATACACCTTTAGACTAAGAAACGTGGATTTTTTCAAGAATATTTTTTTAAAAACTTTAGACCAAAAAACGTGGATCTTTTTAAGAATATTTTTTCATAAACCTTCAGACCAAGAAACGTGGATCTTTTAAAGAATATTTTTTCATACAGCTTCAGACCAAGAAACGTGGATTTTTTAAAGAATATTTTTTCATAAACCTTCAGACCAAGAAACGTGGATCTTTTAAAGAATATTTTTTCATAAACCTTCAGACCAAGAAACGTGGATCTTTTAAAGAATATTTTTTCATAAACCTTCAGACCAAGAAACGCGGATTTGTTAAGGAATATTTTTTCATAGACCTTTAGACCAAGAAACGTGGATTTTTTTAATAATATTTTTTTATACACCTTTAGACTAAGAAACGTGGATTTTTTAAAGAGTATTTTTTCATACACCTTTAGACCAAAAACGTGGATTTTTTAAAGAATATTTTTTTATACACCTTTAGACTAAGGAACGTGGATTTTTTAAAGAATATTTTTTCATACACCTTTAGACCAAAAACGTGGATTTTTTAAAGAATATTTTTTTAAAAACTTTAGACCAAAAAACGTGGATCTTTTAAAGAATATTTTTTCATAAACCTTCAGACCAAGAAACGTGGATCTTTTAAAGAATATTTTTTCATACACCTTCAGACCAAGAAACGTGGATTTTTTTACAGAATATTTTTTCATACACCTTCAGGCCAAGAAACGTGGATTTTTTACAGAATATTTTTTCATAGAACTTTAGACCAAGTAACGTGGATTTTAAAGAATATTTTTTCGTAAACCTTTAAACCAAGAAATGTGGATTTTTTAAAGAATATTTTTTCATACACCTTCAGACCAAGAAACGTGGATTTTTTAAAGAATATTTTTTCATACACCTTCAGACCAAGAAACGTTGATTTTTTAAAGAATATTTTTTCATACACCTTCAGACCAAGAAACGTGGATTTTTTTAAAGAACATTTTTTCATACACCTTCAGACCAAGAAACGTGGATTTTTTAAAGAATATTTTTTCATACAGCTTCAGACCAAGAAACGTGGATTTTTTAAAGAATATTTTTTCATACAGCTTCAGACCAAGAAACGTGGATTTTTTAAAGAATATTTTTTCATAAACCTTCAGACCAAGAAACGTGGATCTTTTAAATAATATTTTTTCATAAACCTTCAGACCAAGAAACGTGGATTTTTTAAAGAATATTTTTTCATAAACCTTCAGACCAAGAAACGTGGATCTTTTAAAGAATATTTTTTCATAAACCTTCAGACCAAGAAACGTGGATTTTTTAAAGAATATTTTTTCATAAACCTTCAGACCAAGAAACGTGGATCTTTTAAAGAATATTTTTTCATAAACCTTCAGACCAAGAAACGTGGATTTTTTAAAGAATATTTTTTCATAAACCTTCAGACCAAGAAACGTGGATCTTTTAAAGAATATTTTTTCATAAACCTTCAGACCAAGAAACGTGGATTTTTTAAAGAATATTTTTTCATAAACCTTCAGACCAAGAAACGTGGATCTTTTAAAGAATATTTTTTCATAAACCTTCAGACCAAGAAACGTGGATTTTTTAAAGAATATTTTTTCATACAGCTTTAGACCAAGAAACGTGGATTTTTTTAAAGAACATTTTTTCATACACCTTCAGACCAAGAAACGTGGATCTTTTAAAGAATATTTTTTCATAAACCTTCAGACCAAGAAACGTGGATTTTTTTAAAGAACATTTTTTCATACACCTTCAGACCAAGAAACGTGGATCTTTTAAAGAATATTTTTTCATAAACCTTCAGACCAAGAAACGTGGATCTTTTAAAGAATATTTTTTCATACAGCTTCAGACCAAGAAACGTGGATTTTTTAAAGAATATTTTTTCATACAGCTTCAGACCAAGAAACGTGGATTTTTTAAAGAATATTTTTTCATACAGCTTCAGACCAAGAAACGTGGATTTTTTTAAAGAATCTTTTTTCATACACCTTCAGACCAAGAAACGTGGATTTTTTAAAGAATATTTTTTCATACACCTTCAGACCAAGAAACGTGGATTTTTTAAAGAATATTTTTTCATACACCTTCAGACCAAGAAACGTGGATTTTTTAAAGAATATTTTTTCATACACCTTCAGACCAAGAAACGTGGATTTTTTAAAGAATATTTTTTCATACACCTTCAGACCAAGAAACGTGGATTTTTTAAAGAATATTTTTTCATACACCTTCAGACCAAGAAACGTGGATTTTTTAAAGAATATTTTTTCATACAGCTTCAGACCAAAAAACGTAGATTTTTTTAAGAATATTTTTTCATACACCTTCAGACCAAGAAACGTGTATTTTTTAAAGAATATTTTTTCATACAGCTTCAGACCAAGAAACGTGGATTTTTTAAAGAATATTTTTTCATACAGCTTCAGACCAAGAAACGTGGATTTTTTAAAGAATATTTTTTCATAAACCTTCAGACCAAGCAACGTGGATCTTTTAAAGAATATTTTTTCATACAGCTTCAGACCAAGAAACGTGGATTTTTTAAAGAATCTTTTTTCATACACCTTCAGACCAAGAAACGTGGATTTTTTTAAAGAACATTTTTTCATACACCTTCAGACCAAGAAACGTGGATTTTTTAAAGAATATTTTTTCATACACCTTCAGACCAAGAAACGTGGATTTTTTAAAGAATATTTTTTCATACAGCTTCAGACCAAGAAACGTGGATTTTTTTAAAGAACATTTTTTCATACACCTTCAGACCAACAAACGTAGATTTTTTAAAGAATATTTTTTCATACACCTTCAGACCAAGAAACGTGTATTTTTTAAAGAATATTTTTTCATACACCTTCAGACCAAGAAACGTGGATTTTTTAAAGAATATTTTTTCATACAACTTCAGACCAAGAAACGTGGATTTTTTAAAGAATATTTTTTCATACAGCTTCAGACCAAGAAACGTGAATTTTTTAAAGAATATTTTTTCATAAACCTTCAGACCAAGAAACGTGGATCTTTTAAAGAATATTTTTTCATAAACCTTCAGACCAAGAAACGTGGATTTTTTAAAGAATATTTTTTCATACACCTTCAGACCAAGAAACGTGTATTTTTTAAAGAATATTTTTTCATACACCTTCAGACCAAGAAACGTGGATTTTTTAAAGAATATTTTTTCATACAACTTCAGACCAAGAAACGTGGATTTTTTAAAGAATATTTTTTCATACAGCTTCAGACCAAGAAACGTGAATTTTTTAAAGAATATTTTTTCATAAACCTTCAGACCAAGAAACGTGGATCTTTTAAAGAATATTTTTTCATAAACCTTCAGACCAAGAAACGTGGATTTTTTAAAGAATATTTTTTCATAAACCTTCAGACCAAGATACGTGGATCTTTTAAAGAATATTTTTTCATAAACCTTCAGACCAAGAAACGTGGATTTTTTAAAGAATATTTTTTCATACACCTTCAGACCAAGAAAAGTGGATTTTTAAAGAATATTTTTTCATAGACTTTTAGACTAAGTAACGTGGATTTTTTAAAGAATATTTTTTCATACAGCTTCAGACCAAGAAACGTGGATTTTTTTAAAGAATCTTTTTTCATACACCTTCAGACCAAGAAACGTGGATTTTTTTAAAGAATCTTTTTTCATACACCTTCAGACCAAGAAACGTGGATTTTTTAAAGAATATTTTTTCATACACCTTCAGACCAAGAAACGTGGATTTTTTAAAGAATATTTTTTCATACACCTTCAGACCAAGAAACGTGGATTTTTTAAAGAATATTTTTTCATACACCTTCAGACCAAGAAACGTGGATTTTTTAAAGAATATTTTTTCATACACCTTCAGACCAAGAAACGTGGATTTTTTAAAGAATATTTTTTCATACACCTTCAGACCAAGAAACGTGGATTTTTTTAAAGAACATTTTTTCATACACCTTCAGACCAAGAAACGTAGATTTTGTTAAGAATATTTTTTCATACACCTTCAGACCAAGAAACGTGTATTTTTTAAAGAATATTTTTTCATACACCTTCAGACCAAGAAACGTGGATTTTTTAAAGAAAATTTTTTCATACAGCTTCAGACCAAGAAACGTGGATTTTTTAAAGAATATTTTTTCATAAACCTTCAGACCAAGCAACGTGGATCTTTTAAAGAATATTTTTTCATACACCTTCAGACCAAGAAACGTGGATTTTTTAAAGAATCTTTTTTCATACACCTTCAGACCAAGAAACGTGGATTTTTTTAAAGAACATTTTTTCATACACCTTCAGACCAAGAAACGTGGATTTTTTAAAGAATATTTTTTCATACACCTTCAGACCAAGAAACGTGGATTTTTTAAAGAATCTTTTTTCATACACCTTCAGACCAAGAAACGTGGATTTTTTAAAGAATATTTTTTCATACAACTTCAGACCAAGAAACGTGGATTTTTTAAAGAATATTTTTTCATACAGCTTCAGACCAAGAAACGTGGATTTTTTAAAGAATATTTTTTCATAAACCTTCAGACCAAGAAACGTGGATCTTTTAAAGAATATTTTTTCATAAACCTTCAGACCAAGAAACGTGGATTTTTTAAAGAATATTTTTTCATACACCTTCAGACCAAGAAAAGTGGATTTTTAAAGAATATTTTTTCATAGACTTTTAGACTAAGTAACGTGGATTTTTTAAAGAATATTTTTTCATACAGCTTCAGACCAAGAAACGTGGATTTTTTAAAGAATATTTTTTCATACACCTTCAGACCAAGAAACGTGGATTTTTTAAAGAATATTTTTTCATACACCTTCAGACCAAGAAACGTGGATTTTTTAAAGAATATTTTTTCATACACCTTCAGACCAAGAAACGTGGATTTTTTAAAGAATATTTTTTCATACACCTTCAGACCAAGAAACGTGGATTTTTTAAAGAATATTTTTTCATACACCTTCAGACCAAGAAACGTGGATTTTTTAAAGAATATTTTTTCATACACCTTCAGACCAAGAAACGTGGATTTTTTTAAAGAACATTTTTTCATACACCTTCAGACCAAGAAACGTAGATTTTTTTAAGAATATTTTTTCATACACCTTCAGACCAAGAAACGTGTATTTTTTAAAGAATATTTTTTTCATACACCTTCAGACCAAGAAACGTGGATTTTTTAAAGAAAATTTTTTCATACAGCTTCAGACCAAGAAACGTGGATTTTTTAAAGAATATTTTTTCATAAACCTTCAGACCAAGAAACGTGGATTTTTTAAAGAATCTTTTTTCATACACCTTCAGACCAAGAAACGTGGATTTTTTTAAAGAACATTTTTTCATACACCTTCAGACCAAGAAACGTGGATTTTTTAAAGAATATTTTTTCATACAGCTTCAGACCAAGAAACGTGGATTTTTTAAAGAATATTTTTTCATACACCTTCAGACCAAGAAACGTGTATTTTTTAAAGAATATTTTTTCATACAGCTTCAGAACAAGAAACGTGGATTTTTTAAAGAATATTTTTTCATAAACCTTCAGACCAAGAAACGTGGATCTTTTAAAGAATATTTTTTCATAGACTTTTAGACTAAGTAACGTGGATTTTTTAAAGAATATTTTTTCATACACCTTCAGACCAAGAAAAGTGGATTTTTAAAGAATATTTTTTCATAGACTTTTAGACTAAGTAACGTGGATTTTTTAAAGAATATTTTTTCATACAGCTTCAGACCAAGAAACGTGGATTTTTTAAAGAATATTTTTTCATACACCTTCAGACCAAGAAACGTGGATTTTTTTAAAGAACATTTTTTCATACACCTTCAGACCAAGAAACGTGGATTTTTTAAAGAATATTTTTTCATACAGCTTCAGACCAAGAAACGTGGATTTTTTAAAGAATATTTTTTCATACATCTTCAGACCAAGAAACGTGGATTTTTTAAAGAATATTTTTTCATACAGCTTCAGAACAAGAAACGTGGATTTTTTAAAGAATATTTTTTCATACAGCTTCAGACCAAGAAACGTGGATTTTTTAAAGAATATTTTTTCATACACCTTCAGACCAAGAAACGTGGATTTTTTAAAGAATATTTTTTCATACAGCTTCAGAACAAGAAACGTGGATTTTTTAAAGAATATTTTTTCATAAACCTTCAGACCAAGAAACGTGGATCTTTTAAAGAATATTTTTTCATAAACCTTCAGACCAAGAAACGTGGATTTTTTAAAGAATATTTTTTCATAAACCTTCAGACCAAGAAACGTGGATCTTTTAAAGAATATTTTTTCATAAACCTTCAGACCAAGAAACGTGGATTTTTTAAAGAATATTTTTTCATACACCTTCAGACCAAGAAAAGTGGATTTTTAAAGAATATTTTTTCATAGACTTTTAGACTAAGTAACGTGGATTTTTTAAAGAATATTTTTTCATACAGCTTCAGACCAAGAAACGTGGATTTTTTTAAAGAACATTTTTTCATACACCTTCAGACCAAGAAACGTGGATTTTTTAAAGAATATTTTTTCATACACCTTCAGACCAAGAAACGTGGATTTTTTAAAGAATATTTTTTCATACACCTGCAGACCAAGAAACGTGGATTTTTTTATAGAACATTTTTTCATACACCTTCAGACCAAGAAACGTAGATTTTTTAAAGAATATTTTTTCATACACCTTCAGACCAAGAAACGTGTATTTTTTAAAGAATATTTTTTCATACACCTTCAGACCAAGAAACGTGGATTTTTTAAAGAATATTTTTTCATACAGCTTCAGACCAAGAAACGTGGATTTTTTAAAGAATATTTTTTCATACACCTTCAGACCAAGAAAAGTGGATTTTTAAAGAATATTTTTTCATAGACTTTTAGACTAAGTAACGTGGATTTTTTAAAGAATATTTTTTCATACAGCTTCAGACCAAGAAACGTGGATTTTTTAAAGAATCTTTTTTCATACACCTTCAGACCAAGAAACGTGGATTTTTTAAAGAATATTTTTTCATACACCTTCAGACCAAGAAACGTGGATTTTTTAAAGAATATTTTTTCATACAGCTTCAGACCAAGAAACGTGGATTTTTTAAAGAATATTTTTTCATACACCTTCAGACCAAGAAAAGTGGATTTTTTAAAGAATATTTTTTCATAGACTTTTAGACTAAGTAACGTGGATTTTTTAAAGAATATTTTTTCATAGACTTTTAGACTAAGTAACGTGGATTTTTTAAAGAATATTTTTTCATACAGCTTCAGGCTAAGATACGTGGATTTTTTAAAGAATATTTTTTCATAGACTTTTAGACTAAGTAACGTGGATTTTTTAAAGAATATTTTTTCATAGACTTTTAGACTAAGTAACGTGGATTTTTTAAAGAATATTTTTTCATACAGCTTCAGGCTAAGATACGTGGATTTTTTAAAGAATATTTTTTCATACACCTTCAGACCAAGAAACGTGGATTTTTTAAAGAATATTTTTTCATACAGCTTAAGACCAAGAAACGTGGATTTTTTAAAGAATATTTTTTCATACAGCTTAAGACCAAGAAACGTGGATCTTTAAAGGATATTTTTTCATAGACCTTCAGACCAAGACACGTGGAATTTTTAAAGAATATTTTTTCATAGACCTCAGACCAAGAAACGTGGATTTTTTATCATACACCGTCAACCCAAGAAAAGTGGAGTTTTTAAAAAAAATAATTTTTCATAGACTATGTAGGGTCTTCTGTGATCTACCAACTATGACAATTTCTTCAGAGTTTGGCTTTCAGTTGAAATTTCTTGTAGATAGTTTTTTAGTAAATGTATTCCTTTTACTTGTTCCTTGGGAAACTTATGTTACTTTTATGGGTCATGGTAATGTGGTCATAGTTGTCGTTGTACTCAGGACGTTTAAGAATTTATGACCATTTCTCTATTACATTGCGAATTTCTTTGGAATACTTTCCGGCACTACTATGTTTAATTTTGAAATGTCCACATGTGTTATAAAATATTTATGTATGTGTTGGTGAACAAAAATAGGAAGAAGGGAGGAAGTGGATCATGGCAACAATTTTTGCTGATATACCATCCAAACAAAATATTTCAATAAAATTTATTGCTTTTATGGCCAATACAATTTCAAATTGCGGTGTTGATTTAAGAAATATTCCATTTGCAAACACCAAATGGAAAGCACATACATGTATTTGCTTAAGCGAATAGTTTGGTTTTTAATGGACATTTTGAAAAATATTCAATCCCCATTTATTTGTAGCTGTGACCAATATAAATAATTTCTCTGAGTTAAACAAAAAAATATTATTTCGATGAAGTTTGCATAGTCTAACATTGCATATTTGCAATATTCCTGGCACAGTCCCAGCTCATCATAGTTTAATGCTCTGTGTCAACCATAATAACAAATGAGACGTACGTCAATGTTGTACAAGTTGAAATATTTTTCTCACTGACAAGCAAAATCCAATAATCCGTGTTTTTCCACATTTCCTTCACCGATATAACTCACTAAGATAACACGCATTTCGAACGCTTTACACACAAACAGAGATTAATTTTAGATTTTATTTCTGTCTTATGTTATGGTAGATGACGTTAAAAATATGATCCAACAATATTGTCAGCGTAAACAAGCTACTAAATCTCGTAAAAACAACGAAGGTGTGCTCGTAGGACATGAGGTCATTATACTTTGGCCAACAAATGCGTGCGCGGATGTTGTTACCGAAGTAGGAAGTGAAATAACAAAACAATAAATCACAGAGAACCAAATGTCAGGCTAAGTCTCCAACAGCTTTTTGTTTTCATGCCACGGAGCAATCTGAGAAAGGCCATTTAATTAAATATTTGTGGCAGGATATCTGTTAAAGACCGGTGTAACTGCTTAACAAGCAGTTATGGAAATTGATGAGCATTGGAGAGTATAAATATCGAAATGTTTTTTAAAATCTTTCAAGAAAAAATAACGATTTTTTCAATGACCATTAGGCCACTAAGTTTAGACTTTTAAAGAAAATTTTTTCAAATACCAACAGACCATTAAACGTGGATTTTTAAAGAATATTTTTTCAAATACCAACAGACCATTAAACGTGGATTTTTAAAGAATATTTTTTCAAATACCAACAGACCACTAAACGTGGATTTTTAAAGAAAATTTTTTCAAATACCAACAGATCACTAAACGTGGATTTTTAAAGAATATTTTTTCAAATACCAACAGACCAATAAAGTGGATTTTTAAAGAATTTTTTTGGACAGACCACTAAACGTGGATTTTTAAAGAATATTTTTTCAAATACCAACAGACCATTAAACGTGGATTTTTAAAGAATATTTTTTCAAATACCAACAGACCATTAAACGTGGATTTTTAAAGAATATTTTTTCAAATACCAATAGACCACTAAACGTGGATTTTTAAAGAATATTTTTTCAAATACCAACAGACCAATAAAGTGGATTTTTAAAGAATTTTTTTGGACAGACCACTAAACGTGGATTTTTAAAGAATATTTTTTCAAATACCAACAGACCATTAAACGTGGATTTTTAAAGAATATTTTTTCAAATACCAACAGACCATTAAACGTGGATTTTTAAAGAATATTTTTTCAAATACCAACAGACCATTAAACGTGGATTTTTTAAGAATATTTTTTCAAATACCAACAGACCATTAAACGTGGATTTTTAAAGAATATTTTTTCAAATACCAACAGACCATTAAACGTGGATTTTTAAAGAATATTTTTTCAAATACCAACAGACCATTAAACGTGGATTTTTAAAGAATATTTTTTCAAATACCAACAGACCATTAAACGTGGATTTTTAAAGAATATTTTTTCAAATACCAACAGACCATTAAACGTGGATTTTTAAAGAATATTTTTTCAAATACCAACAGACCATTAAACGTGGATTTTTAAAGAATATTTTTTCAAATACCAACAGACCATTAAACGTGGATTTTTAAAGAATATTTTTTCAAATACCAACAGACCATTAAACGTGGATTTTTAAAGAATATTTTTTCAAATACCAACAGACCATTAAACGTGGATTTTTAAAGAATATTTTTTCAAATACCAACAGACCATTAAACGTGGATTTTTAAAGAATATTTTTTCAAATACCAACAGACCATTAAACGTGGATTTTTAAAGAATATTTTTTCAAATACCAACAGAACATTAAACGTGGATTTTTAAAGAATATTTTTTCAAATACCAACAGACCACTAAACGTGGATTTTTAAAAAATATTTTTCAAATACCAACAGACCACTAAACGTGGATTTTTAAGGAATATTTTTTTCAACAGACCACTAAACGTGGATTTTTAAAAAATATTTTTTCAAATACCAACAGACCACTAAACGTGGATTTTTAAAAAATATTTTTCAAATACCAACAGACCACTAAACGTGGATTTTTAAAAAATATTTTTCAAATACCAACAGACCACTAAACGTGGATTTTTAAGGAATATTTTTTTCAACAGACCACTAAACGTGGATTTTTAAAGAATATTTTTTCAAATACCAACAGACCACTAAACGTGGTTTTTACAGAATATTTTTTGAAATACCAACAGACCACTAAACGTGGATTTTTAAAGAATATTTTTTCAAATACCAACAGACCATTAAACGTGGATTTTTAAAGAATATTTTTTCAAATACCAACAGACCATTAAACGTGGATTTTTAAAGAATATTTTTTCAAATACCAACAGACCATTAAACGTGGATTTTTAAAGAATATTTTTTCAAATACCAACAGACCATTAAACGTGGATTTTTAAAGAATATTTTTTCAAATACCAACAGACCATTAAACGTGGATTTTTAAAGACTATTTTTTCAAATACCAACAGACCATTAAACGTGGATTTTTAAAGAATATTTTTTCAAATACCAACAGACCATTAAACGTGGATTTTTAAAGAATATTTTTTCAAATACCAACAGACCATTAAACGTGGATTTTTAAAGAATATTTTTTCAAATACCAACAGACCATTAAACGTGGATTTTTAAAGAATATTTTTTCAAATACCAACAGACCATTAAACGTGGATTTTTAAAGAATATTTTTTCAAATACCAACAGACCATTAAACGTGGATTTTTAAAGAATATTTTTTCAAATACCAACAGACCATTAAACGTGGATTTTTAAAGAATATTTTTTCAAATACCAACAGACCATTAAACGTGGATTTTTAAAGAATATTTTTTCAAATACCAACAGACCATTAAACGTGGATTTTTAAAGAATATTTTTTCAAATACCAACAGACCATTAAACGTGGATTTTTAAAGAATATTTTTTCAAATACCAACAGACCATTAAACGTGGATTTTTAAAGAATATTTTTTCAAATACCAACAGACCATTAAACGTGGATTTTTAAAGAATATTTTTTCAAATACCAACAGACCATTAAACGTGGATTTTTAAAGAATATTTTTTCAAATACCAACAGACCATTAAACGTGGATTTTTAAAGAATATTTTTTCAAATACCAACAGACCATTAAACGTGGATTTTTAAAGAATATTTTTTCAAATACCAACAGACCATTAAACGTGGATTTTTAAAGAATATTTTTTCAAATACCAACAGACCATTAAACGTGGATTTTTAAAGAATATTTTTTCAAATACCAACAGACCATTAAACGTGGATTTTTAAAGAATATTTTTTCAAATACCAACAGACCACTAAACGTGGATTTTTAAAAAATATTTTTCAAATACTAACAGACCACTAAACGTGGATTTTTAAAAAATATTTTTCAAATACCAACAGACCACTAAACGTGGATTTTTAAGGAATATTTTTTTCAACAGACCACTAAACGTGGATTTTTAAAGAATATTTTTTCAAATACCAACAGACCACTAAACGTGGTTTTTACAGAATATTTTTTGAAATACCAACAGACCACTAAACGTGGATTTTTAAAGAATATTTTTTCAAATACCAACAGACCATTAAACGTGGATTTTTAAAGAATATTTTTTCAAATACCAACAGACCATTAAACGTGGATTTTTAAAGAATATTTTTTCAAATACCAACAGACCATTAAACGTGGATTTTTAAAGAATATTTTTTCAAATACCAACAGACCATTAAACGTGGATTTTTAAAGAATATTTTTTCAAATACCAACAGACCATTAAACGTGGATTTTTAAAGAATATTTTTTCAAATACCAACAGACCATTAAACGTGGATTTTTAAAGAATATTTTTTCAAATACCAACAGACCATTAAAAGTGGATTTTTAAAGAATATTTTTTCAAATACCAACAGACCACTAAACGTGGTTTTTACAGAATATTTTTTGAAATACCAACAGACCACTAAACGTGGATTTTTAAAGAATATTTTTTCAAATACCAACAGACCATTAAACGTGGATTTTTAAAGAATATTTTTTCAAATACCAACAGACCATTAAACGTGGATTTTTAAAGAATATTTTTTCAAATACCAACAGACCATTAAACGTGGATTTTTAAAGAATATTTTTTCAAATACCAACAGACCATTAAACGTGGATTTTTAAAGAATATTTTTTCAAATACCAACAGACCATTAAACGTGGATTTTTAAAGAATATTTTTTCAAATACCAACAGACCATTAAAAGTGGATTTTTAAAGAATATTTTTTCAAATACCAACAGACCATTAAAAGTGGATTTTTAAAGAATATTTTTTCAAATACCAACAGACCATTAAACGTGGATTTTTAAAGAATATTTTTTCAAATACCAACAGACCACTAAACGTGGATTTTTAAAAAATATTTTTCAAATACTAACAGACCACTAAACGTGGATTTTTAAAAAATATTTTTCAAATACCAACAGACCACTAAACGTGGATTTTTAAGGAATATTTTTTTCAACAGACCACTAAACGTGGATTTTTAAAGAATATTTTTTCAAATACCAACAGACCACTAAACGTGGTTTTTACAGAATATTTTTTGAAATACCAACAGACCACTAAACGTGGATTTTTAAAGAATATTTTTTCAAATACCAACAGACCATTAAACGTGGATTTTTAAAGAATATTTTTTCAAATACCAACAGACCATTAAACGTGGATTTTTAAAGAATATTTTTTCAAATACCAACAGACCATTAAACGTGGATTTTTAAAGAATATTTTTTCAAATACCAACAGACCATTAAACGTGGATTTTTAAAGAATATTTTTTCAAATACCAACAGACCATTAAACGTGGATTTTTAAAGAATATTTTTTCAAATACCAACAGACCATTAAACGTGGATTTTTAAAGAATATTTTTTCAAATACCAACAGACCATTAAACGTGGATTTTTAAAGAATATTTTTTCAAATACCAACAGACCATTAAACGTGGATTTTTAAAGAATATTTTTTCAAATACCAACAGACCATTAAACGTGGATTTTTATACCCTCCACCATAGGATGGAGGTATATTAAGTTTGTCACTACGTTTGTAACTACTCGAAATAATCATTGTAGACCCCACAAAGTATATATATTCTTGATCAGCGTGCAATTCTACATCGATATAGCCATGTCCGTCCGTCTGTCCGTCTGTCCGTCTGTCCGTCTGTGGAAATCACTCTAGCGTCCGAGCGGATTGACGTAGGTTGATGAAATTTTGGGAAAATATGTTATATTTACGTAGGACTTTTGGTATTGAAAGCGGGCTATGTAGGTCCACGCTTTCGTATAGCCCCATACAAAATGACGCTTGACGCGTCGTCGTTTTAAGGAATTTTTAAGATATTTGGCCCATTTTACCACCGAATTGGTTGTAATTTGGTACTTTGTGTCTCCAGAGGCCAAAAAATATTCCTACCAAAGTTGGGTTATATAGGTCCACGTTTTGGTATAGCCCCCATATAAGGCCCCATATAAAGTACGCGTCATTTTAATATATTTTGAATGTATTAGACCCATTTGACCACAGAAATGGTTGTAATTTGGTATTTTGTGTCTTTAGAGGCCAGAAAACATTCCTACCAAAGTTGGGTTATATAGGTCCACGTTTTGGTATAGCCCCCACATAAGGCCCCTTATAAAGTACGCGTCATTTTTATATATTTTGAATGTATTTGACCCATTTGACCAAAGAATCGGTTGTAACTTTGTATTTTGTGTTTCCAGAGGCTAAGAAACATTTCTACCATAAAATGTTTATATAGGTCCACGTGTTGATATAGCCCCCATAATACAATATCTCCCGATTTTCGATATTTTGAACGTTTTAGCCTCATTATCACACCAAGATGGCTGAAATTTGGTATTTAGTCTTCTTTAGGCGTATAAAACTTTCCCCCAGAAATTTGTAGGTATAGGTCCACGCCATCATATAGCCCCCATAGAACGGTACCTTCCGAATTTCGGTATTTTGAAGGTTGTGGCCACATTAATCCGCCGAAATGTCTGAAATTTGTGGTGGAGGGTATAAAAAGTTCGGCCCGACCGAACTTAACGCTTTTCTTACTTGTTAAAGAATATTTTTTCAAATACCAACAGACCATTAAACGTGGATTTTTAAAGAATATTTTTTCAAATACCAACAGACCATTAAACGTGGATTTTTAAAGAATATTTTTTCGGATCTTTCAATTGAACGAGATTGCCCAACATTACTTTTTTGAGGCTGAAAGTTTAACACGAAATGTTCATCACCTTATCGTATACATAACAATAACTATTCGTAACAATCATTCGCACAAATACCTCGAAATTGCATTAAAAATTTGTTCAGTGTAAAACGACAGACAAGCTACCATTTGTCCATTCTACGTAATTTTATTTCCAACGTCAGGAAATATTATCCACTTTTGTTTATCATCACCACGTTAATGAAAAATGTAACGCGTCCTTCTGTCATAGCGAAAAAACAACAAATCAAAGCAGTAGATAATGACGTTTTTATGTTAAAACAACGAAAATGCTAAACAAACAAATTACTAAAATTCACGCATAGCTTGTTCTGGTGACCATCACGTGACAAATTTAATGACGTTATCGCACCATTTTGTTGATGTTGTCACTAGACACATTTAAATGATAGCAACCATACGCATCGAAATAAAAATTAATAAATAAAAAATGCGGGAGTCATGGGAGTAGGCAATGTGATGCCCTACGAAAAACAATAGATTGACTAAAAATTCAGGTGCTTATTCTTCAACATTATACTGTAGTATTTTAACGTTAAAAAAGCGTGACAGTGGCATTGTGTTTGAGGACAGAAAATAGCCTTCTTCTCACTAACAAGCCATGAGGGAAAAGAGACTTCTCTTAAATTAAAAAGTGTTCAATTCCATTTTATTTCCAATATATGGATATGTAGCAAAAATAACACAGGTAAGCCCAACCTCTGACAATTGTTCTTTTGCTGGAGTTTCGAAATCATCACGATCTTTTGTGGCCATGATTATCAGAAGATCATGTCCACTTAATCTGAAAAAAACCCAATTATTTTTCATAGCGATATGTGAGAATATTAAACAACTTTGCTTGTTTAAGCTGCTTATCATTCATCAGTTTTGGAAAGGACATAAACCTAAAATTCCTTAGTTTTGTTGTGTATTTACCAAATTAATTTTATTACCATCAAAGTATGTCAATTTTAATTTTCGTTTTTCCACTTTTGCCCAGAAAATGATTTTAATTTTCTCTCATTCGCCTAACCCACAAACAGGATTTATTCATTTTGCGTGTCTACGCAAATGTTGTAATATTTAACAAAGCACAGTCCAAAAATACATATTCCAAACCATGCCACAAAGCCATTCTGTATGGGCGTTAGTTTAATATTCATAGTCAGTTAGCCGCAGGACAACCTTCATTAAAATTGAATAAATGTAATGACGTAGAAACAAGCTGACTGTAATCGAATTAGATACTTTTTCAGCTAGTGAATATGTTGGGTATAGTGGGTAGACATTTGCAACAAATTTGAATGTTGCGAAATAAACAACAAATTAAAATTGAATTTAAATTGACTCTGATTGTACGGGGTATTTTAAATGTTTTTTTAAGGTTTTTTCATAGTTTAAAGGTTTGTCATGACATAGAAAGTCTTAGTTTAGTAGTAGCAGCCTAATAAAACAATGACTGCTTCTCTTAGAGAACTATGCTCCATACTGTTCATCCTGGCTAGATTTAAAGATCATAATGAGAATTGAGGGCAACTATGAAGAAAAATTTCAGGATATTGCCTCATTATTAGTCGATGGTTTATCATTAGACAGCGGAATCCTATGGTTAGGATGGTCGTAGAGAAAATCTGATTAGACAGAAACTCGTTTTATCACAAAATAAAACGAATTAGGTCCAGGATTTTTTGCATATTTTGCATATCGTGCATATTTTGACATATTTTAACATATTTGCATTAAATGAGCATATGCAAAACCATATGCAAAAACATATACAAGGATTTGTGGTCTAAATATCCCTGAAATTTGGTATTAAGTCTTCGTTAGGGGTATGAAACTTTACAACTGAAATTTTTCCGCATAGGTCCACGACTTCATATAGCCCCCATAGCTAACGATGTTCGGTATTTTAAATGTTGTAGCCTGAATATCCCACCGAAATGACTGAAATTTGGTATTAAGTCTTCCTTGAGGATATAAAATTTTCCACCTGAAGTTTGTCGGTATAGGTCCACGTCTTCATATAGCCCCCATTGAAGGTCGTGGCCTCAAAATCCCTCCGAAATGGTTGAAATTTGCTATCAGGTCTTCCTTGGGAGTATAAAACTTTCCACCTGAAATTGGTCAGTATAGGTCCACGTCTTCATATAGCTCCCGTAGAACGGTTTCTCCCGATTTCCGGTATGACTGAAATTTGGTATTTATTCTTGGTTGGGTGTGTAAAACTTCACACCCGAAATTTGTCGGTATAGGTTCACGTCTTCATATAGTCCCCACAAAACTGTACCTCCCGATTTCTGGTATTTTGAAGGTTGTGGCATCAATATCCCACCGAAATGATATTTGGCATTTAGCCTTCGTTGGGGGTATACAACGTTCCACCTGAAGTTTGTCGGTATAAGTCCACGTCTTCATATAGCCCCCATAGAACGGAACCTCTGGATTTCTGGTATTTTGAAGGTTGTGGCCTCTATATCCCTCCGAAATGGTTGAAATTTGGTATTTAGTCTTCCTTGGGGGTAAAAAACTTTCCACCTTAAATTTGTCGGTGTAGGTTTAGGCCTTCATATAGCCCCCATATAACGATACCTCCCGATTTTCGGTATTTTGAAGGTTGTGGCTGTGGTTATATATTTCTCTATTTTATTGACTTGCCTGAAGAGAATTTTAAACATAACAAGTAAAAAAAGCCGGCCGGGCCGAACTTTTTATACCCCCACCATAAAATATTCGGAACTAAGACGGAATAATTATTTTCTTTCTGGTCCACAATTTTAGGCGGAGATATTTTGTGACCACTGATACCTAAATAAGCTGAAAAAGCATAAAAATGTATTCATGGGACTACGAGGGCAGTTCGGAAACTTCATAGCCTAGCACAAAAAGCGCGGTATAAACAGAAAAAGTTAAGTGTTTTGGAAACTTGCATCTCTGTTATGAACACATGTTAAATTTCTTTTCGATCTGGCAACTCCTTCATATAGAAACAGGTGTTCAAAAAAGACGCATCCGCAATTTTTTTACAATGGAAAAATTAGAAATGCGTGCTGTCATTAAATATTTACATAAAAAAGGTTTATCGGGACAAGAAATTCATAATGATATGGTGAATGTGTTAGGTGAAAGTGCTCCTTCATATGCAACAGTAAAAAATTGGGTTGCTGAATTCAAACGTGGTCGTACAAGCATTGAAGATGAACCAGGTAGTGGACGTCCAAAAACAGCAACAACAACAGAAATTGTAGCCAAAGTGCATGATATGGTATTAAATGATCGACGAATAAAAGTGCGTGAAATTGCTAATATCATGGGCATCTCAAATGATCGAGTCCATTTAATTTTGCATGAAGAACTACAGATGAAAAAGCTTTCTGCAAGATGGGTGCCGCATTTGTTAACAGTCGATCAAAAACGCATAAGAATGAACATTTCTCAAGCTTATTTGGATCGTTTTATGCGAAATAAAATGGATTTTAAGCGTCGTTTCATAACTGTTGATGAGACATGGATCCACCACTATTCTCCAGAGACAAAAGAACAATCCAAACAATGGACTGAAGCTGGAGGAAGTGCCCCAAAGAAGGCAAAAACAATTCAATTGGCTGGTAAGGTTATGGCAACGGTTTTTTGGACTTCAAAGGTATTTTATTGATTGACTATCTGCTAAAGGGTAAAACAATAAATTCAGAGTACTATTGCAACCTTTTGGATCAATTAAATGTACACATTCGAGAAAAACGCCCTGGCTTACAACACAAAAAAATAATTTTTCACCAAGACAACGCACCAGCGCACAAGAGTATTTTATCAATGGCTACAATCAACGAATTAGCTCCCAGTGACTTTTACTTGTTCCCAAATCTAAAAAAAATCCTTGCTGGCAAGCGTTTTACCTGAAATGAAGATGCAATTACAGTTGTAAACCACTATTTTGAAGACCTTGAGGAAAACTATTTTAATCAAGGGATAGAATTGCTAGAAAAGCGTTGGACTAAGTGTATTGAAGTTTCAGGAGATTATATTGAAAAATAAAAATATTTTTGAAAAACTAACTGTTCTCTTTCATTGATAGGCTAAGAAGTTTCCGAACCGCCCTCGTATATCAAAGTTTGGACCTATGTTTTGGTGAAGAAGTTTTGTGACCACTAGGAATCTCAAATGTCGATTTGCAGATACTTGGGAAAAAGTGTAGGTAAAATAAAAAAAACCGAAAATCGGTAGGTACCGTTATATGGACCTATGTTGACAATTTATATAGGGACTATACAAAAAATGGAACTGTCCGTCAGTTTTTAGATTAGACATTGTGTGAACACTGGAAACCTCAAATGTCGACTTACAAATAGTTCGGTCGATAATTGTAGCTAAAAACTTCAAAATACCGAAAACCGGGAGGTAACTTTATACGGGGGCTATACCAGAACATGGGCCTATATTAACAGTTTTTGGTGGAGATGTTTTGTGACCACTGGGAACCTCAAACGTCAATTCGGTCGCAAAATGTAGCTGCAATCCTCAAAATACAGAAAATCGGGATGTATGGTTGCTGTTCCAAAACATGGACCTTTGTTTACAGTTTTTGAAGGACATATTTTGTGACTACTGGAAACCTCAAATGTTAAATTACGGGTAGATCGGTCAAATATTGTAGCTAAAGTCCTCAAACTACCGAGGTACCGCTATATGGGTCCTATACCAAAACATAGACCTATGTTGACGGTTTTTGGTGGAGATGTTAGTGGTCACTGGGAACCTAAAATGTTCAATTGCAGGTAGTTTGGTCAAAAAAGTAGTTAAACTCCACAAAATACCGAAAATCGGGAGGTACGCTTATATGGGGGCTATACCAAAACATGGACCTATGTTGAGAGTTTTTAGTGGAGATGTTGTGTGATCACTAAGAACATCAATTTTCAAATTACAGGTAGTTCGGAGAAAATTTTTAGCTAAAATCCTCAAAATACCAAAAAATAGGGAGGTATCGTTATGTGGGGGATATATCAATGTTTTCCGGTCACTGGGAACTTCAAATGTTCAATTGCAGGTACTTTGATCATATTTTGTGACCACTGGGAACCCCAAACGTGAAATTACAAGTAGTACGTTGAATAACAGGGGAGATAACGGGCATCCCTGTCTAATACCACTTGTTATGGCGATTTCTGTTGTAGGTTTTCCACTAACGTCAATTCGTGCCGACTGATTCTAATGGCCTAATGGTCTATTTAACTAAGACGATTCGTAGAGAAATTCGTTCGAACTACTACAAAACTTTTATTTTTTTAATATTTGTTTAATTTTTTTTTTTCAATCAATCAAAGATTTTCTGTGTGCCACCGTGGTGCAATGGTGTGCACACCCGCCTTGCACGCTGAAGGTCGTGGGTTCCATTCCCCGGCCAGTCAACATCAAAATTTTCGACGGTGGCAAAATACCCCTCAGTAATGGTGGCGACATTTCCTGATTATTTCAGCCATGTAAAACATCTCTACAAGTGATGTCTTAGGGCACGCCGTTCGTACTCGGCGATAAACAGTAGGTCCTATATCACTGAGCTAATGTGAAATGGGGTGCACTCATTGATATGAGAGAAGTCCATCCCGTATGGGATGTTTGTGGAACTATTATTATAGTAGTTTGGTAGTAATTCAAACGAATTTGAATTCGAATTGTCTTAGAGAAAAATACCATAATAGAGACTTAAAGGAAGGTTTAATTATCCGTTTTTGTTTGATTGCAAAATTTCCCTTAAGTTCCCAATTTTTTACGTTATCGAAAGTTTTTTCGTAGTCAATAAAATACATGTGTATAAACTAGTTTATACTTAGATATTTCTATTTAGTTTGAACTGTATTATCAACTATTAATATTTGAAACATGTTTCGCCTAATGAATATGAATTACTTAAGTAACTGAAATGTATTGAATTAAAACATAATTTTTGTACAAATGAATTTCCTTGCTGGATATAAATCCAATGTAAAAGCCCTACTTGTTTTGAACGTCCGTAAGCACACAAAACCTCCCACCAAAAAATCATTATAAGTATTTTGAAACCGACTCTGCCTTATTCCCTAATCTAATTTCTTTTTCCAAAACCAAATAAATAATTTATCAATTTTGAGAACTTATTTACCAAAAATTAAAAATTTTTTTGGATCGCCAGTGTCAACGAAATACTATTGCTTCCTCTAACATCCTCTTTAATTACAGCCCATACTCTCTTACGCAAAAAGCTATCTTAGAAACAGATTCACTTAGTCATAAGCGATTCTAATTGATTTTATAGCTCATTCCCCTTTCTTGGAATTTCCGAAGCATGATCATTCGCTGCCAGTAAACAGATTGGTATTGTATTGCTCCCATATTTTCTTTCTTCCCTCCAGGTCAAAGATAGCTTTATTGTTTTTGTTATATAAAATTCGATTGGTTATTTTCTCTCTATATACACTCCGATGGATTCTTTTAGCTTCTTGAGGAACTTAAAATCATCATGTATACTTTGCAAGAATTCAATTTCCTGGCATTTTGCATTCAATACAGCATTATTGGCTGTCCGGGTCGCGGATCGTATTTCCTTATTTATCTCCCAGTATATTCATAGTTTTTTTATACCCTCCACCATACTATGATGGTATATTAAGTTTGTCATTCCGTTTGTAACTACTCGAAATAATAATTTTAGAACCTGCAAACTATATATTCTTGATCAGCGTGCAATTCTATATCGATATAACCATGTCCGTCTGTGGAAATCACTCTAGCATCCATTATCTTATCTCCCGATTTTCTGTATTTTGAAGGTTGTGGCCTTAATATCCCACCGAAATGGCTGAAATTTGGTACTTGGTATTCGTTGATGGTATAAAACTTTCAACCTGAAATTAGTAGGTACTCGTAGAGGCCAACGCCTTCATATTATTTTGAAGGTTGTGTCCTCCATATCCCACCGAAACGATTGAAATTTGGTATTTAGTGTCGGTTTTGTCGGTAAAGGTCCACGTCTTCGTATAGTCCCCATAGAACGGTAACGCCCGATTTTCGGCATGTTGGAGGTTGGGTCCTCAATATCCCAACGAAATGGTAGAAATTTGGGAATTTAGTCTTCGTTGGTGATATAAAACTTTCCATATGAAATTTGTCGGTATAGGTCCACGCCTTCATATAGCCCCAGTAAACGGTATCTTCCGATTTTCGGCATTTTGAAGGTTGTGGTCTATATGACTGAAATTTTGAAAATTGTCCACATAGGTCGACGTCCTCATATGGCCCCCATTAGAACGGTACCTCCCGATTTTCGGTATTTTGAAAGTTGTGGCTTCACATAGCCCCCATAGAAGCTTAGACCTTAGCTCTTTTTCCGTATTAAAAAAAATAATAATAATAAGCAATAAATACCTATTTGTCTCTAGCTTTCAAATTAATCTATACAAGAAACAGTCGCGCAAGTTATGTTTTACGTCACTTTTATCTGTTTATAGAATTTAAAAAGGAAAATTAAACCTTCCTTTAAGTTCTATTGAGTTTTTATGAAGCTTGGAGTGGACAGACTCAACAAAATCTACTTGTTTGATAGAGTACACTGAAAACGAAATGTTATCTTTATGTCCAGCAATTGCAGTCGTCATAGACAACTATCTTTCAAATCAGTTGAAATTGAAACAGTATACGAAGTCAGTGCTGCTAACACCTTCACTAATTTGTTTTTGACGACAAATTCATGAGACATGAAAAGATGCACAGTATGACAAACCAACAAAATGTTTTATTTTACATGTTACGGAATTGTATAATCGATGAATAGCAGAGTGAAATAATTTAGTTATATATGTAATTTTGTAAATGAAAACTAAGGAAACAAATTCAAGTGTGCTGCCCGCGAGAACGTAATAAGCATTACTTATGCGCACCAGAGTACTTAAAGAATAATGTCACATGTTACAATTACAATGGTATGCAGGGTACGCCTTAACTAACATTAAATAAAAACCGCTTACACCAAGGAAGTTTTTGCGGATTCTGAAATAGGTGAAAAAAATCTAAAAACAAAAAAAAAATCGCTGAAGCACTTTTTAAATAAATCGTGGTTAAAGTTCACATTTTTAAGTTTATTTCAGGTTTTCGCGATTTTACATGGAAACCGCAAGTCCTATCGAAATGGGGCTAAGGAAAATGTTCTAGCTGTGAAAATTCTCTAGAAGATTGACCATTATGAATTGTTCCTAGGTTTTACCATTTTTGAGATATAGAAGTTCGCATCTTCAGGATTTTTTTTGTTATGTTCTCACGATTTTGCTTGAAAACGGCAAGTCTTATCGAAATGGGACTAGGAAAATCTTATAGCTGTGAAAATTCTCTACAAGATTGGCTTTCGTAATTTTTTCTTAGGGAGTACCATTTTTGAGATATATAAGTTTAAGTTGGGAAATTGCAGTCACGACATTGTTTTATAAGGAGACGATATGTATGCATACAGTCGCAATCTGAACTTCTATATCTCAAAAATCGTAAAACCTACGAAAATATTATGAAGGACAATCTTGTAGAGAATTTTCACTGCTACAACATTTTGTTTGGTTTCTCAGCAAAATCGTGAAAACCTAAAAAACCCCTAAAAATGTGAACAATGACCGCGATTTATTTTTCTCTATGATCATTGTAGTTTCAGAATCCGCAAAAACTTCCCAGGTGTAAACACCTTCCACTTAAAGTTGCTTCAACAGCACCGTGCATGGCAAAGCTCATGACTTTTCTTGGCCCTCTCTTTCATCTCAAGTGGACACTTACATCCGCGTGGTGTATCCTTTAACACCTGTTAAAATAGTGAGCTAACATGTGCCGCGCGTTCACCCATAATAATGGTTAAAACTTGGGTTGGGCGTTGGGCTAGTAACCAACGTCTCCAAAAAGCAACATACTATAAAAAAGTAAAGTTGACGACTCCCTCAAACGTTTTTAGGAATATGATCTGCGAATCTAAGCCTAGAATGTTCGCACTCTTTACAGAGAAGGTGCAGTATACGCATTGGCAGCCGGATTTTAGGTGTTTTTTGTATTTTTGATTTAACTTGGACGCGCATTCGGGTATTTAAAAAAAAACAATCATAGGATTAAATAGGTCGCGAATACGCATAATATGATATGAATATTGACTATGTAGCCAACACAGCATCACAGTAATCTACTGCCAAAGGCCAAAATATAGTGCGATATTTTTTCTAAAAAACCTATTTCTTGGGTACAGTATTTAAATATCCTTTTGAGTGTACTGGTACCCCTCGATATTTTAGTTTTTCGGCGGTCCGGATCAGATCGGCGAAAACGGCTACTGCAAAACTTGAAAAAATTGCGAAAAATATCACGGATTTATTCGAGTTTTCTGTGGATCGTTTCTTTTTCGGTTAAGAAACCGAAACATCACTCGCGTTTTTGCGGAAACAGATGTTTAAAAAATTAAGCAGTATGGAAACTGTATCCGATTTATCCCAAAAATACTGTGTGATGCTAAATCCACGGTTCTTGATGGATTTTATTGAAATAGATTTAGATCCATGTATTTTTTCACGGTTGATAGTGAAATCGGATGCGCATAAAAAGTGCACTTTGTGCAAATTATTAGCGTTATACAATTGTTTGCCCTATAAACTGCAGACGAGGCTACATCGTCGCCGCCAAAGTAAATCTTAGTAAATGTTTACAAATGAAAAGAAAACAATTCGTTGTATCCGGAAACAGCAAGTGAGTTTGAGGATTTCACGATTTACACACATTTCAAAATGTATATTACCCGATACAGTTTTGCTTCAAAATTATTCCACATTGAAAGGTACCAAAATTTATATGAACATCTTCCCTATCTTCCTCAAGACGTTAGCGTTAGCGTTTGCTCAATATATTTTTTTGTTTTTGCTTAAGAAAATTTCAATTTTTTTCGATGGAAAACAAAAAAAATTTGTCTTTTCCTCATATACACTTTCATACAGACAAAATATCCCTCATCAAAATAATGGTTTTAGACCCCAAGTATGTTTATACGAAATGCGTTTCAGACAATTTGGAGTCGATTTAGCCATGTTCGTCCGTCCGTCTCTCTGTCTGGCTAGTGCGAACGATAACTTTCGAACGGATGAACCGGTTTGGTCCAAAATTTGGCTTTCCACTCCTTCATGTACCTCCCACAAAAAATTTCGTATAAGTTCATTTTAAGAGCTGCTTTCGAATCTCTTTGATTTTTATTGAAGCAACTTGCATTCGCTACCTTAATTACGACTGTAAAAGTTTTTACGGGGGCAAATCTATACTTCTTGATAAAACAGCCCGAAAGGTGTAAAAAAACTCCTATGGCATCATGTGTAGTGGCTGGAGAGCACGATAACTCTCGAAATGTTTAACCGATTTGATAATAATCCACATTTTTGTCGGCAAGTTCAAATGTCCAAAAAATTCTGAAAAGACCCTATATATATACGCACCAGTATACTTAAAGAATAATGCCACATGTTTGCATGTTTAAAAGGACTGAATCTATCGGTAAACGGATCACATAACCGATGATTAAAATCGCTTCTATAAGAGAGCATTTTCCAATTATAGGGGAACAGGTCGCTTAAGAATGTTAATAAAATAATTGGGCCATATCAATGCGGCATTATACCTTGTAAATCCAACTTTGACCAGATCTTCACATTATCTAGAAGATATTGAATACTCTGCAATTATATTCTATTGATGATCCGAAGTTTTAGATCTATAAAACACCAGTATGATATATTCTAGATTTCTACACTTGCTTTTTTCAGTCCACTGCACAGTGGTCCCACTTGCATTGAAAGGAGTGCCAAAAATAGTTATAATCGAGCTACCGCCTCGAAATCTTAAACATCGTTTTATAACGAGCCCAAAAGAGACAAAAACAATTTTAATGAATGTAGGTCCACGTTCAGGTATAGCTCCCATATAAACGTACCTCCCGATATTCGGTATTTTGAAGGTTTTAGCCAAATTTTCTAACCGAGTTGGCTGTAATTTTGTATTTTGAGTTCTGAGGGAACACCATACCTCCGTGAAAAAATGTTCAATATAGGTTCACGTTTAGGTATAGCTCCCATATAGACGTAACTCCCGATATTCGATATTTTGACGATTTTGGACAAAATTTCCAACCGATTTGGCTGTAATTTTGCATTTTGAGTTCTGAGGGAACAACATACCTCCTTGCAAAAAATGTTCAATATAGGTCCACGTTGAGGTATAGCTCCCATATAAACGTAGCTCCCGATTTTCGGAATTTTGGCGATTTTACAGGCGTGGTATAAGGGAAATAACTTACAGGGTGGCAGCTGGGGGCAGCTGGATCTTGTTTTTTTCGTAAACTATAGACTTTCCCCTGTATTTTAAAACAAATATGGACTTGCGCTTACGGGGCCAACATTAGTAAAACTCAACATAAATTTATAGTAATGATAGTAAAAATAGCACAAAAAGTCATTTACAAAGAATTTATTTTTAAGGAAATTTGAAAACGAATTTTCACTATGTTTTTTGGTAAGGACATAGTCAATGCCATCAGCTATAAGTTTCATTTTGGAAATTGTACATTTACATCTTCATTTTTTTTTTAATTTCACTCATAAACTACGAATGCTTTGCTGATTAATGTTTCGTTTTTAAGGCACCGCATACAAGTCTCAACTTCTTCGACTTAACTTGACATATTACCGCTGTAAATTGGCAAAAATAATATTGGATATTAATAATTTAATTTGTTTGAAGAATATATCTTTCAATCGCAATCAAATTTGTCGCCATAAAATGTTCGATTTTTGTCCACGAGCGGAACCACAGTGCACTGTGAGACAGAGCATCTACATGATGACATTTCTCACAATAAATCCAAGTGTTTCGTTTTATTTCAAACCGTATTCCTACTACAGTCGCCAATGTTTGCCGTTGTACATGAATGATGAAGTTTGTCATGTTTCCAGTTCAAGGAATATGCCATCTCACTGATGACCGGTAATCAAAGTTTGATGAACGACAATAAGAAGTTGAGGGTAAAAGGAAACTCAATGACAAAGTGTGCCATGTTGATTGTTTAGTTTTGTTTTGGCTAACGAATGTTGTTTAATGACTAAGAAATTGTTTCTCCATGAATCCCATTTGGTCTAGGTGTTATTCTGCCGACTAGCCTTTAATTAATTGAACGACAAAGAGGATTGCTGAAGATGTTAACATTGGTGCTCAATTAAAATTTATTTTGCCAAAGTGATATTGAAAAATTGAGAAACGGATAGAGGACATGTAATTAGATTAACCCTTAAATTACTCTGAGATTTTCAGGTTTGGGAAGAACGATTTGGTTTAAAGCTCTTACAAGTAATAAATCCGTTCAACAAATTGCAACTCCATGAAGATATGCACTACCTAACATAGTTGGACTTTTATTGTAGCTTGCAGTTTATGGATTAATACATATCGAAGAGGGTATCCTTTAATAACGACCTTAATGCATATTTAACTGTTCTTTCCTCCACTGCAAAAAAACAATCATCGTAATTCGCTGTCAACTTTTATGGCGGGCAATTTAAAATGAAGAAGCTAATTCCCATTCGCCAATGCCATTTTCTTAACTATTAACCTTAAGCTTAAATTGATTTCATTACAACTGATGACTGGCTGAACTGAGTGGCTGAGTGACTGATACAATCGCACCATGACCTGCACAAAAAAGGTCATATAAAGAACAATGTAAATGACAGCTGGAATAACATACAAAACATGGTAGTAGGCCATGTTGTTGAAATGAAAACTAAGTAGCCCACATTCGTTGAAAGGGAAATCAAGCGAAATGCATAAAAAAGAAGTTCATTGAAATGCCACAATGCCCATTGTGACACAATAATAACGGCAATTTCAATGACTTGGCCAAACTATGTAGCATATCCGTCGTCTGCACTCTGTATGGAAGACAGAAAAAACTATTTTAACAGTCAAGAAGTGTGTTAAAATGAATATTATATTCAGGAAACAGGAAACAAAGCAACAGCAACAAGAGTTAATAAAACATACATGTGGCGAAAGGTCAAAGTCGACAAATTATATAATGCCCTACCATACTGTACTCAGAACAGAAGAATTAAGTCATCTGTGTAACCCTTGAAAAGGCGGTCCCATGTTAGACTGACATCTTTTTTCTAGAGATTATTTCGTATTTTAGCATTACAGAGCCATATAAACTACTTAACTCAATTATCGTTTAGAATAGGTCTGAGCGTATGGGAAAGTCGTATCCTATAATCCACGAAAAGTTAACAAGTATCGATGTGCTTATCCATGAATTACATTAAAATAAAAATCTTGGGAACCTTGGAAAGCCGAATGAGTTCATCTCTTAGTCATGCACACAATCACTCGAGAGGCGACATACGAATATGCCTCCTTTCTCAATTTTTCTGCCGGTTAAAGATTCATTTCAAGACGAGAATGGACCTTCTGAATCACCTTAACAAAATGCTTGGTGTCCTGGAAGTATGGTGGTGCTTGCCATGATTATTGAGATTTTTATTACATGTTCCTGATGGGATTCGTAACAATAATGGTTTGTAAATTGAATTTGAAAAAAATGAGCAAGATATTCTCATAGAAGACCAGAAAATACTCTCAAAAATACCATCAGATCTTCTTTTAGAAGACCATGGGCTGTTCTTGTATAGGTATTTTATATGTAGACCAAATGTAACTCTTATAAAACATCAGACGGCCTTCTTCTTATAGAGCAGAGGAACATCTTTTAGACCACAAGGGGTTTTTATAGAATACGGGGTTTTCATAGAAGACCACGGATCTTATTATGGAAGACCATAGGATATTTTAAAGAACACCAGAGGGTCTTCTAATATATGACATAAGATCAAAAGATCTCTCTCAGAAGGCCGAATGGTCTTCTTATAGAGGCCCAGAAGATCTTTTTATGAAAGAACTGAGGGCCTTCTTATGGAAGACCAACAGGATATTCTCATAGAAGATCAGAGGGTACTTTTATATAAGACCAGTGGATCTTTCTATAGAAGACCAGGAAGTATTTTTGTAGAAGACCAGGGGGTATTTTTGTAGAAGAACAGAAGGTCTTTTTATAGAAAACCAAGGATCTTATTATGGATCTTTTATACAAGAGCATAGGACCTTCTTATTGAAGACCCGAGGGTCGTTTTTGGAATACCAGAGGGTTTTCTCACAGAGTAGGTTTTCATATAGATAGGAGGGTCTTTTCGTAGAAAACCAGAGTGTACTCTTATAGAAGACCGGAGGGCCCTCTTATAAAAGACCAGAGACCAAAAAGTCTTTATAGAACGACAGAGGATCTTACCATAGAAGACAATAAGGAATCGTATAAAATACCAGAAGCTCTTTTTATAGAAGACTAGGGTGTACTTTTAAATAAGATCAGAGGGTCTTCTTATTGGTGACCTTTGGTCCTCTTATGGATGACCAGATGGTCTTCTTATGCAGAACAAGAGGGTCTTCGTATTGAATATCAGATAGATACAAAATTGTGTTCCTTTAAAATACCAAAGGGCCTACTTACAGAATACCAGATGGTCTACTTGTAGAAAGCCAGATGGTGACAAGGAAACTCCTCTTAGAAAACCAGAGAAAACAGACTGGAAAATAGAGAAAACTGGAAAATCTTCTCATAGTAGAACAAAAAGGACTTCTTGCGGAATACCAGAGGATCTTCTTATAGAAGACCAGAAGGTCTTCTTATTGAATGACAGAGGGTCTTCTTATACAAGACAAACATGTTTTCTTATAGAAGACTTCCTGTAGAAGTCCAGAGTGTCTTCTTGTAGAAGACTAGAAGGTCTTCTTATAGAGCAGAAATGCGATTCTCTAACTCATTTTTTGAAATATCGACAAAAATCGGTAAAATTAAGACGCAAAAGTATGAATGAAAAGTTCAAATAAAAGTTGAAAACACTGTTGTTATCCGTAGAACTTTACGACTACTTTTTATTTGTCGCTAATTTAACGACAACTATTGTTAATTACCGAAATTGTAAGCATTTTAAGTTTACGGATTTTTGTCGGTAACTCAAAAAATGAGTTAGAGAATCGCTCTACTGAGGGTCTTCTTATAGGACAGAGGGTCAACTCATGGAAGAGCTAAGGGTCTTCTAATAAAAAATCAGAGAGTATTCTCATAGAAAAACGCAAGGATTTCCATAGAACACCAAATGGATCTTTTATAGAATACCAAAAGGTCTTCTTTTAGAAGACCAGGGGACCTTCAAATAAGAGACCACAGGATATTATTATAGAAGAATAAAAGGTCTTCTTATAGAACATCTCATGGAAGTCGAGATAATTTCCATAGAAAGCTAGAGGGTCTTCTTTCCAAATAAAAATAACCTACAGTAAAGTACCAGAGAATCTTATCAAAGAAGATCAGAAGAACAAAGGGTCTTCTAATAAAAAATCACAGAGTATTCTCATAGAAAAACGAAAGGTTTTCCATAGATGACCAAATGGACCTCTTATTGAAGACCAAAAGGTCTTCTTTAAGAAGACCCGGGGACCTTCCAATCTATATATATAAAAGAGTAAAGTGATGATGTGATCTACAACGCCCAGACAAAACGGCTGAAGCTAGAATCTCCAAATTTTGTGTGAGGATTAGTCTTGGGGCGAATGTGCTCGATAAGGCTGGGTTTTTGGAAATTCGTCCTACAAGGGTGCGAAAAGCACTAAAATGTACTAAAAATGGTCAAATTTGTGTGGGGGCCGACTAGGAATCAACGCCCAGACGAAACGGCTGAAGCTAGAATTCCCAAATTTTGGTTGAGGATTAGTCTTGGGGCGAAGGTGCTCGATAAGGCTGGGTTTTTGGAAATTTGTCCTACAAGGGTGCGAAAAGCACTAAAATATAGTAAAATGGTCAAATTTGTGTGGGGGGCCGACTAAGAATCAACGCCCAGACGAAACTGCTTAAGCTAGAATTCCCAAATTTTGGGTGAGGATTAGTCTTGGGGCGAAGGTGCTCGATAAGGCTGGGTTTTTGGAAATTCGTCCTACAAGGGTGCGAAAAGCACTAAAATGTACTAAAAATGGTCAAATTTGTGTGGGGCCGACTAGGAATCAACGCCCAGACGAAACGGCTGAAGCTATAATTCCCAAATTTTGGGTGAGGATTAGTCTTGGGGCGAAGGTGCTCGATAAAGCTGGGTTTTTGGAAAGTCGTCCTACAAGGGTGCGAAAAGCACTAAAATGTACTAAAAATGGTCAAATTTGTGTGGGGGCCGACTAAGAATCAACGCCCAGGCGAAACTGCTGAAGCTAGAATTCCCAAATTTTGGATGAGGATTAGTCTTGGGGCGAAGGTGCTCGATAAGGCTGGGTTTTTGGAAATTCGTCCTACAAGGGTGCGAAAAGCACTAAAATGTACTAAAAATGGTCAAATTTGTGTGGCTGACCGCCCAATAATCAACGCCCAGACGAAACGGCTGAAGCTGGAAACCTGAAATTTTGTGTGAGGGTTAGTTTTGGGGCGAAGGTGCTCGATAAGGCTGGGTTTTTGGAAATTCGTCCTAGAAGGATGCGAAAAGCACTAAAATGTACTAAAAATTGTCTCATTTGTGTGGCTGACCGCCTTATAATCAATGCCCAGACGAAACGGATGAAGCTTGAAGCTTGAAATTTTGAGTGTAGGTTGGTGTTGATATGTAGGCGTGAGATAAGGCTCGGTTTTTGGAAATTCGAACTGGAAGGGTACGAAAAGTACTAAATGGTACTAAATATGGTACCCTTTGTATTAGGCAAACGGGAAAAGCTAGAATTCTGAAATTTGGGATGAGGGTCACTGGTGGAGAGTTAAAAAGATGTACCAAAGGGTTTTTGGAATTTCGACCTAGAAGTGTACGAACAGTACTAAAAGTTATAAAATTTAGTACCAGTTGTATATTTTGAACGGCTATAGCTAGAATCTTGAAATTTGGTATGGAAATAAAGGATGGGAGGTGGTGTTAATGAAAGGAAATTCGTTCTCATGTGTACGAAAAGTACTAAAGTGTACACAATTTAGTACAATTTGGATTTGAGTGAACGGATAAAGCTGGAAACTTGAATTTTAAAATTAAGACTACTATTGAAGAGTAGGATTGAGATATGAGGGTTATTTTTGGAAATTCGTACTTATGTGTACGAAAAGTACTAAATTTTGTACAATTTGGATTTGGGTGAATGGATAGAGGTGGAATCCTGAAATTTTGAATTATTATTACTGTAAGAGTATAGGATTGAGGTAGTTTTGAAAATTTGTACTTATTCGTACGAAAAGTACTAAACGGTCGTGAATTTGGTACAATTTGGATTTGGGTGAATGGATATAGGTGGAATCCTGTAATTTGGAATCAAGATTACTGTTGGACTGTAGGATTGAGTTAATCTTGGAAATTCGTACCTATGGGTACGGAAAATACTAAATTTGGTACAATGGTACTAAATTTGGTACAATTTAAATTTAGGTAAACGGACAGAGCTGGAATCTTGAAATATTGAATTAAGATTTCTATTGGGCTGTAGGATTGAACAAGTTGTGGAAATTTGTACGAAAGTACTAAATGGTACTCAATTTGGATTTGGATGCACGGATGGAGCTGGAATCCTGAAATCTGGAATTAAGGTTACTGATGGAGTGAAGGATTGAGGTAGTTTTGGAAATTCGTACTTATGGGTATGGAATGTACTAAATGACACTTAATTTAGTACAATCTATATTTGGGTGAACGGATAGAGCAGGAATCCTGGAATTTCGAGTTAAGGTTATTGTTTTAGTGTAGGGTTAAGGAAGTTTTGGAAATTCGTACTTATGGGCACGGAATGTACTAAGTCGTACTAAATTGGTACACTTTATATTTGGGTGAACGGAGAGAGCTGGAATCCTGAATTTTAGATTACTGTTGGAGTGTAGGACTGAGATAGTTTTGGAAGTTCGTACTTATGGTTACGAAAAGTACTAAATGGTACTTAATTTCGTACAATTTAGTTTTAGGTGGACGGATAGGGAAGTATCCTGAAATTTGGAATTACTGTTGGAGATAGTTATTGAAATTCGTACTTTCATACGAAAAATATTAATGGTATTATGAATAGAGATGGAATTCGGAAATTTGGTATTATAGACCCTCTTGATATGTAGGGTTGAGATATGGACGTGGTTGTGGATATACTTACAAAATGGCACAGAATTTGGTTCAAACTCTTATTGTGTAAATTAGTAGAGCTGAAAATTGTGAAATTCGATATTATGTGTACGTACTTATGTATACTAAAAATACTAAATTGCGGTTGGGATTATGTTTTAGATAAAAGGCAGTAGTTTTTTAACTTATACATATTATAGGTACTGAATTTGGTACCAGTTTGGCGTTGAAGGGATAAAGTGGAATTTCGAATTGTTGTTGAGGGATTTTGTTGGTGTTTAGATAAAATTTTTTTTTTTTAAATGCATACAAATTCTGAAATTAGGCTTAGGGCTGGCTGACTTATTGAGAAATATACAATGGTATTAAATTTGACGTTGGTGTAGCAATGAAGCTGGAATAATATAATTAGTGTGTGAAAAGTACAAAATTGCAATCAATTTGGTATTGGGCTAAGGAATAGGTATATTATCTATTTGACAGTATCATTTTTAGAAGTGGTCGTACAATAAATGTACTAGGAGTATTAAGTAATACTAAATATTGAAGCACTGGTATTGGGTGAATCGATAATTGAAATTTGTTGTGAGGATCACTGTTGAGATCGGATCAGAATGTTTATTAAAATCCACCTTTAAGTGTATGAAAGGTTTCCACATGTAATACTATTGACATTGGGCGAACAAGTAGAGCTAAAACTGTAACAAGCTAATGAGCTAAGGTTCTGGATTCTAAAAATTGTACTGAATAATGTTCTATTATTTCTATGTTAACACGAATTCGGTTTCTAAATAATGTAATAATTGTTTCACAAACATCCCAGACGGGACAAGGGAGACTTCTCTCATATCAATGAGTGCACCCCGATTCATATTAGATCAATGACGTATTGATTATCGCCGAGTCCGAACGGCGTGCCTTACGACACCATTTGTAGAGAAGTTTTACATGACTGAAATACTCAGTAAATGTCGCCAACATTACTGAGGGGTATTTTGCAACCGTCGAAAATTTGATGTTGCCTGACCGGGGAATCGATCGGTTTTCTACATTTTGATATCACAAATTCCAAAATTCGGACTGAAATTTAAAATGTAGGTCGCTGTTGAAGTGTAGAGGTCTTTTTTTTTGTGATTCGAACAAAACATGGACGAACAGTACTTGAAAGAAATTAAATATCAATTTAAATAGCTATAAGTACGTAAAAATGTTCAGTGTTCACCATATTAAATGTTTAATGGAATATTATTTATTTTCCGCATACGAAGTAGCGGGCATTTTGCTAGTATTTCTATAGAAGAATAAAAGGTCTTCTTATAGAACATTTCATGGAAGTCAAGATAATTTCCATAGGAAGTTAGAGGGTCTTCTTTCAAAATAAAAATAACCTACAGTAGAGTACCAGAGAATCTTCTCAAAGAAGATCAGAGGCTATTCTAAAGAAGGCCAGATGGTAATTTCATTAAACATCAACTAGTCTTCTTATAGAAGGCCAATCAAAATAACCTATCCTCGAAGACCAGAGAGTGATAATCTTCTCCTAGAAGACCAGAGGGCCTTCTTGCGAAATCAAAATAACCTATCCAAGAAGACCTGAGTGTCTTCTCATAGAATACTTGAGGGTCTACCCATAGAAGACCTCAGGTTCCTCTCTTATAAGAGAGGAGAATCTTCTTCTCAAAAAATATCAACCATCTAATTAATTAAAATAATCTTCCCAGAGGGTCTTCTCATGGATGAAGAGAGAATCTTTATACAGAAGACCCGAGGGTGTTCTTGGCAAATCAATCCTAGAAGGATCTTCTCATGGAATACGAGAAAATCTTCTCATAGAAGACCAGAGCGGCTTCGTAATAAATCAAAATAATCTATAGTATAATACTTGATTACTTTCCCATAGAAGACCAGATTGTCTGATCAAAGAAGAAAATTTTGTCAAGAAATTAAAATAATCTTTTCTAGAACACCTGATTGATATTTCAAAGATTTCCATAGGGATTTCTTATAGAATATCTGAGGCTTTTCTAATAGAAGACCAGACGGGCTTCTCATAGCAAATCAGAGGGTATTCTCAAGGAGTCATGAGGATCTTCTCATGGAAGACGATAGGGTCTTCTATCTAAATCAAAATAACCAAACATAGAAGACCAGGGGGTCTTCTCATAGAACACCTGAGGAACGACGAGAAGTTCTTTTTATACCAGAATAAAATATCTATTCATCGAAGACTATAGAATCTTCACATAGAAGAAATAGCTCCTTATTTCACACTTAAGTTATGATCGACGACCAGAGGGATCTTCTAAAATCACACCAGAAAATCCCATCGTAGGAGAGAAGAGGTTTTCTCTCGTAAGCCCGAATGGCAAAGGATGCTTCTGTCCCAATGATCGAATGTGTTTTTCTTTTTCTGGCGGTTGGTTACAAGCAGGCTGTCACTTCAGGTGTTAACTAGCCGCTTAACTCCTACCGTATTATTCTAAGTCCTACTTACTGTCGTCTTGACCACATTTTTTGTGCTATAACCGGATACCGACTGCTTGGAAAAGTTTTTTATATCCTTAGTACTCTTAACGCACCCGGTAGCAAATTACATTGCACGCCTGCACAGAAATATGCCTATGTCCCAAAGCCATCAGTTCATGCGTGTTATTATCAGAATCAATTAAAAAACTCTCTGGCCAACACTGCGTGTTGCCAGGCGTCAATTGACATTTTTTTTGGAAAGTTTGACAGTTTGTAGTCTAATCGTACTCAGAACAGTTTGATATACGACCAGGTGTTGGGTTGTTTACAGTGGCTTGATTGAGACAAAACAAGGTTTTTGAACGCTTCTACAGCATCTTCTGGCGGTTGATGCTATTTTTCTAGCTCATACGCATAGCTCCATGATTCGTCGCCTGAATCTATCTTAAAAACGTCTTTTGAAGCACCGTGATCGTATTTTTCGAAATTTCTTGCACAGACCAACATGGGACCCAACGAATAAACCCCCTTTTTGTAGGCATGTGTTCATGCAAAATCAAATGTTAGTTGGTGGAATAAGCCCAAGGATGCCTTTAACTCACGGTTAACATGGCTATCTTGCATTATCCGTTCAAACATGGCTTATTTTTTTCCTGGCACAACACCCGGTTTTGAACGACCCTCACGACCGTCGTTTTTTAGCGAGTGTTGGCCACGATTGAATTCATTCAACCAGTTTTGCATAGCGCTATAGGATGGTCCTTTATAGACATACAAAGATTTAAAAAAAAGGTGTCTCCCTCTTCCTTTTAGTGATCGATGGTATCTCCAAAACACTCGATAAGTGGCGCCCACATACCAGAACGTAACGAGAGAGAGACAGTTTGAATATTGTACTTCTAACTACGATGTTTTTGCTACAAGTTGTCGACTTTGGACTTTCAGAATAAAGGAGGTCAAGGCAATTCCCCGTTGCACATCATCCCCAACGTCAGTTACTCTTTTATGTCACAACTTGGTTGCGGTTTTGTCACAAAAAATCCCAAATGTTACAAAGAGTTGGACCAACATACATTATTATAAATTCTCAGGCAGTACTGCAGAGTAGCATAAAACAATAACAAAACCCCCACACCTTGAAAGGAAATAAAAATTAAGTCTTGTTGCTCGACAGCGTTACAAGGACTCTAAGTGGTGTGGCCTTTATTGCACTTGACCACCCGCTGATAGTGACGACGTGGAACTTATGTACAGTTTACTTAGTTTGGTTAGAAGTAAAACCACATTCTCTGATAAAAAAAAAAACGAAGAAACTTCACAACAACAAAAAAACCAAAAACCTCTGCACTACAAAGTCATTGCAGAATTTAATGGAATTGTTGCTGAATAAAGCTGCATCATCTAAAGGTGCCTCTGTTAACATTGCTGGTAGTTCTGTTGTGGATTTTTTCTCTTTGAAGAAAATAAAATGCAACAAGCCGCAAGTCAATGATGCAATTGAACGAAGTTCATTTTTATGCATGAGATTTTTAATGTCAAATATACCATCCTCGGTGATTTATTTTTATTCCTCGAAGAATTGAATGGGCAATAATAGAGGTTGCGGTGCACAAAACATTTCAGTGGGATCAGAGGAATTATGAATGTTAAATACAAGTGTAGAATGTACAATAGGGTTATGACTTTTTGACCTTTTTTCTCAAAAATTATTTCCTGTAGCAGGAATGAATGAACTTTTGCCTATTAATGCCAATGGTAACTTTCATTCCATTTAATTATTAAAAAAAGGTCACGCAAAATCCACTTTGAAATTATATTTTTGTGACAAATTTTACATTTTTTTCTTTTTTGTTAATTTTATAAACCAAAAACGGAAAAATTTGAAAATTTGTATTACTCCCACGAAAAGCCACATAACCTATGAACAAAATGAGATATTGATCATAAAAATCGATGAACATCTCACGTTTTTATTTACAATTAAGTGAAGGTATCACATGTTGAATCGAATGTATCTCTTGGGAAAAAAACTTTGACGATTTTCTATGATTCTCACAATTTGCAAATTAGTGAAAAAAGGATAACTCATTTTTATGATTGCGGTAGGTAGATAATAAACTCTCATAAATTTATGACTAATTGCTCTACTGGTTTATTTATGGGAGTTACTCCTTTACATTTCATGTATGAAGAAAAGGATTTGCATTTTTTATTGATGTGTGTTTTTTGTTGACTGCAGAAACCACATTTATTAGCCTTATTTTTTGGAAATTTTTTAAAATTTTACAACGCACACGTGCAGAATCTGGTATAATGTCACCATAAATAAGCCCATTCATAAGTACCTGTCAGAAAAATTCTGGTATAAATAGGTGTTCATTCAACAAGTGTCGAAAACCCCGAAAAGAACAAATATAAAAAGTGAAAGTGAAGTGAAAAGTGAATTATAACATGTCATTCAAGAAGAGTGATTTCAACACGGAGAAGAACAAAGAAACCTGGACAAAGAACCTAGTCCAGTTTCAAGCACCATTAAGAAGACGCATAGTGGCAATTGTGGAAACAGCACTGAGTGAAAGGAGTCGCATGCCCCTGAAGATACACGTCATTGGTCGCTTCAAATTTCTTCAGTCTACAGCTAAAGGGCGGACAGAGAGGATCGCTCTAATTGCTGTAGAGCTTAAGGTTCTATGGAGTAAAGTATTGAACTTCCCGCATATATCGGACCAAGCCATTCAGGCAAAACTAAGAACTCTTCTGAAATACTACGATAGCTGCAGAAGAAAACAAAACTTTGATCCAATGAGGGAACTGTTTGACATCACTAATATAAAGGGCGAGTGGATGTGAAAAGAAGACGAGAAACTCTACAAACTGCAAATTGAGGGCAAAGGCCGCGTTGGTTATTCAAGCGGCAAACCTGCTGGTGTCAATACCATTCACCCGTCCAAGCGAAAGAAGACAATAGAAGCGAGTGCGCCCACATTTACCAGTTCAGCGACACCTGATTGTTCCGAAAGTGGCTCGGATTTTTACGACAGTTGCACAGATAGTCCCTGGGAGGATGAAAATGCAGCATCAACGGGCAAAAGGGCGCATAACCAAACAGGCATTGCAAGACGCCTTGTTACAAGTTCAAAGATATCGTCCAATAAAGCAGCTACGATGTTCCAGCAGCTTTCCGCTGAAGGCATTGAAATCCCAACCCCATGTCAGTCAGGAATTCACAGGGCTGTCTACAAGGAAGCTGTTCGGTTGAAGAACCATTTGGTAAACACGCTTTATCTGGATAAGTGGAGCATGCATTTTGACGGCAAACACATTGAGAGCTATGAATATCAGGCAGTGGTCCTCAAGAACGAATTTAAAGAAATTAGATTGACTGCGCTCAAATTGAAAGATGGGAAGGCTAAAACAATCGCAGAAGGTCTCCAGAATGTGTTAGAGGAGTTCAACCTCTGGGGATCAATTGTGATGATTGTTGCTGATACAACAAGCGTGAATACCGGCAAAAAGACAGGCGTTGTAGTTCGACTGCGGCAAATGTTTAAAGCGAAAGGTTACACCGCACCCAAGTTCATCAGTTGTCAGCACCATGTGCTGGATCGAGTTCTTCGGGTTGTCATGGACGATGAACTCCATGCGTCTACAACATCACCAAACATCGAATACTTTTTTGTGAAGGATTTGATGAAAAACTATGCTCAATTGAAAGCAGCCTTCAGTAATGGTACAACTTTGATTAAGGAAACAGGTGGCTGGAGAGACGACATGAAGTTTCTCTTCCACCTTACTCGTGTTTTCCGCCATTTCACTGAAAAGAGTGAGATTCCTTTTGTAGATTTTAAGCAGATCCCAAACATTTGCAATGCACGCTGGAACTCTCGTGCCATTCTTGCTCTACTTGCTTTTATACTGATGCCTAAAACACGGAGCAGGTTGCGTAAAATCTGTTTATTCATTTCTTATTCATGGGCTGATCATTGGTTCAGTAGTCAATTGTTCCGCTCTGAAGATTTCGCAGAACTATCTGCAGCTCTGAATGACTACCCAAAAGCTTTCAACTGCTTGAGTACTCATTGGAAAAAAAGATGAATCTCCAATCAACATTGCCCGAAGCAACCAGTGTTGTGAGCGCGCGATCAAAGATATGCAAGACTTATACAACTCCTGCCGTAACAAGGACAACCTCCCACTGAGATTCATCCTCTCCAATGACAATGTGAATATTTAACTTTCTTTTGTGTTTCATGATCCTTGTTATGTTAGTATATTTATTTTAGTTATTATTTACTTTATTATTTATATATTTTTTAATATCTACTTATAGTGACTCCAAAAAATGTCAAAAATGCATAAATAAAATTTTTCAAATGATTTTGTGCATGAGGTTTTTTTATCTGTGAGGTTTTTTTTTATCGACAAGGAAGACATCATTGGGCAAAATGTAAATCTATCGAAGTAAATTTTGTTAAGAGTTTGTAACATGCTAGTTCTAAGTTAATGTTATTCGATCGGAATAAAATTTCTTTGGACACTACATAACTTGGTCCCAATACAAGTTATATACTGATGTTGTCGATAACATAACGTACATTCCTTAAGCCGAAAGCAAATTATACTTCCCAATAGTAGGAGATATTCCAAGAGTCTATAAAAAATCTCAGTAAAAGGTTCCCAGTAGGAGTTTTCCGAACTATAAAAGATCTCAATAGGGTTTTTTCTATCAAGAGCAGATCTCAGTAAAAGGTCTTCTACCTATAGAAGAATTTGAAAGAAAGTCTCCTATTAAGAAAAGATTTCAGTAGGAGATCTTCTATACACAAAAGTTCTCAGAAGGAAGTCTTCTAACAAGAGAATATCTCAGTACGAGGGTTTCTATCAAAAGAATATCTCGTATGTCTGAGGAAAATATGAGTCCTTCTGTCTGTAGAAACCTCAGTAGCAGGTCTTTCGTCTAAAGAAGGTCTTAGTAGGAAGCTTTCAGTCTAAAGAAGATCTCTATCTTTATCAGTAGAAAGTTTTCTATCTATTGAAGATCTCAGTAGGAAGCCTTGTATCTACTTATATAAGTTACCAGTAGGATGTCTTATATCTAAAGGAGATCTCAGAAGTAGGTCTTCTATCTAAAGAAACTCTTAGCAGAAAGTCTTCTGTCTATACTAGTCTATAGAAGATCTAAGTAGGAAGTCTTCCGTCTATAGAAGGAAGTTTTCTAACTGTAGACGATTTCAGTAGGAGGTCTTCTTTCCAGAGTAGGTCTATGTATGATTTGTTTCATATATAGAAGATCTCAGTAGGAGGTTTTCTATCTAAAGAAGATCTCAGTGGGAGATCTTCTATCTAAGGAAGATCTTTGTAGAAGGTCTACTTTCAAAAGCATACCTCTTTATGAAGTCTTCTGTTTATAGGGGAATATCGTCTGATGTATTCTATTTATAGAAGACCTCGGGAGGATATCTTCTATCTGTAGAAGTTTTCGGCAGAATACTACATTAGGCATGGGTAGGCATTGTATAGGTATGTATTATGTTTCAAGAATATCTCAGTAAGAGGTCTTCTATCAAAAGAAGATCTCAACAGGAGTTCTTCGCTGAAGATAATATCTCAGTAGGATGTTTTCTATCAAGGGGAGATCTCAGCAGAAGATCTTCTATCTAAACAAGATGTCAATGGGAGGTCATCTATCTAAAGTACACCTCTGTTGGATGTCTCAGTAGAAGGACCTCAGGGAGGTTTTCTATGAAGAGAAGATATCATTAGGCGATCTTCTTTCTAAAGAATACCTAAGTAGGAGGTCTTCTGTCTATAGAAGTCCACAGTAGGAGCTCTTCAAGCAATTGAGTCTCTCAGTAGGTATTCTATGTAAGCATTATCTCAGAATGAGGTCTTCTGTTTTAGAAGATCGTAGAAGGATGTCTTCTATTCATAGAAGACCTCAATAGGATTTTTTTCTATCAATAAAAGACCTCGGAGGAGGTTTTCTAACAAGAGAAGATCTAAATAGAAGATCTTCTATCAAGAGAAGATCCCAGTAGGACGTCTTCTATATATAGAAGATTTCAGTAGCAGGTCTTCTGTCGAGAGAACATCTCAGTTGGAGGTCTTCTATCAATAGAAGACCTCAGCAGGATGTTTTCTATTTATAAAAGACCCCCGTGGCAGGTCTACTATCCATAGAATTTCTCAGTGGGAAGTCTTTTAACTAAAGATGATCTCTGTAGGATGTATTCCAGTAGCAGGCCTTTGGTCTATAGAGGACAACAGTATTTTATCTATAGTAGACTTTAAAAGGATTTCTACTTTGGTAGGAGGTAGGTAGGAGTACGTATTCTATCTAAAGAAGATCTCAGTGGGAGGTTATCTTTCAAGAAAAGATCCCAGTATGATATCTTCTTTCTATAAAAGAACTCAGTAGGATTTTTTCTATCGAGAGAAGCCCTCGGTAGGAAGTCGTCTATATATAGAAGACCTCAGTTATAATTATTAAATCCATTGAATATCTCAGTAGGATGTCTTCTATATATAGAAGATCTCATTGGTATGTATTCTATCTAAAGAAGATCTCAGTAGGATGTCTTCTATCAACAGAAGATCCCAGTAGGATGTCTTTTATATATAGAAGATCTCAGTACCAGGTCTTCTGGCAACAGAACATCTCAGTAGGAGGCTTACTTTCTATAGAGGATCTCAGTAGGAGGTATTCTATCTAAAGAATATCTCAGTATGATGTCTTCCTTTTATTTCAAAATAATATTCTTTCTAAAAAAGCCCTCGGTAGGACTTCATATATCAATTTAATTTCGCAGTAGGAGGTCTTCTATCTAAAGAAGATGTCCGTAGCAGGTCTTCTGTGAAAAGAATATCTCAATGTGCCTCATCGAAATAATGGGTTTAGACCCCAAGTAATCCGTTTCAGACAATTTGGAATTGATTTAGCCATGTCCGACCCTCTGTCTGGCTGGCTGGAGCGCACGATAACTCTCGAACGGATCAACCGATTCGGTCCAAAATTTGGCTTTCGAAATATTTTGCCCAAACTTAGCTTAAGTTCGAAGATATATCGGTCCACTCCTTCCGGTACCTCCTACACAAAAGTTCGAAAATGTTCGAAAAATTTGTGCGCACGATAACTCTTGAATGGAGTAACCGATTCGGTCCATACTTTGCACAAAATTTGGGAAAAGTTCAGTTTAGGACCTACTCTCGAATTCCTTCGATTTTTGTTGTAACAACTTGTATTCATTGCCCCACATGCGAGGGTACAAGTTTCATCAGGGGCAAGTCCATACTTCCTGAGAAAATAGCCTGAAAGTTGCAAAAAAAACCCTTATGACGACTTTTGGAGTGGTTGGAGCGCAAGATGACATACGAACGGATCTGCCGATTCGGTCCAAATTTTGGCCGTCGTAATAATTTGTCCTAACTTAGTTTAAGTTCGAATATAAGCCATATCGGACCACTCATTTATGCCCACAGCATTTATGCTAACGAGGGTAAATTGGCAATATTTTTGAAAATCTAACATAGTTGAATCCAAGGTTTGCCCTTTTATAACTCGCGAATAGTGGTTGTATATTGTAACAATTAAACGCTTTTGGATATGGATATGAATGAATTGTTTTTAGACTTGGCAAAAAATATTGGTCTTAAAAGTTAATTTGCGTGGAAGCTGTGGTCATTTTTATGCTAAACAAGTAAGAAAAGCGTTAAGTTCTGCCGGGCCGAACTTTTTATACCCTCCACCACAAATTTCAGCCATTTCGGTGGATTAATGTGGCCACAACCTTCAAAATACCGAAATTCGGAAGGTACCGTTCTATGGGGGCTATATAATGGCGTGGACCTATACCTACAAATTTCTGGGGGAAAGTTTTATACGCCTAAAGAAGACTAAATACCAAAATTCAGCCATATCGGTGTGATAATGAGGCTAAAACGTTCAAAATATCGAAAATCGGGAGATATTGTATTATGGGGGCTATATCAACACGTGGACCTATATAAACATTTTATGGTAGAAATGTTTCTTAGCCTCTGGAAACACAAAATACAAAGTTACAACCGATTCTTTGGTCAAATGGGTCTAATACATTCAAAATCTATTAAAATGACGCGTACTTTATAAGGGGTCTTATATGGGGGCTATAACAAAACGTGGACCTATATAACTCAACTTTGGTAGGAATGTTTTCTGGCCTCTTGAGACACAAAATACCAAATTACAACCAATTCTGTTGTCAAATGAGTCTAATACATTCAAAATATATTAAAATGACGCGTACTTTATATGGGGCCTTATATGGGGGCTATACCAAAACGTGGACCTATATAACCCAACTTTGGTAGGAATATTTTTTGGCCTCTGGAGACACAAAGTACCAAATTACAACCAATTCGGTGGTAAAATGGGCCAAATATCTTAAAAATTCCTTAAAACGACGACGCGTCACTCGTCATTTTGTATGGGGGCTATACGAAAGCGTGGACCTACATAGCCCGCTTTCAATACCAAAAGTCCTACGTAAATATAACATATTTTCCCAAAATTTCATCAACCTACGTCAATCCGTTCGGACGCTAGAGTGATTTCCACAGACGGACAGACGGACAGACGGACAGACGGACGGACATGGCTATATCGATGTAGAATTGCACGCTGATCAAGAATATATATACTTTGTGGGGTCTACAATGATTATTTCGAGTAGTTACAAACGTAGTGACAAACTTAATATACCCCCATCCTATGGTGGAGGGTATAAAAATGGGTAAAAAATGGGTTGAAGCCAACATATCTTCTTTTTTTCTCTCTCGATTTGTGGTTAAACCACGCTTTTCACGATTTACCTGTCAAAGTAAAAGTAGAAGCCAACTAAACCAGGATCATCTCACTAATGCATCACTTTTCAAAATTTGATTATTACTCATGAAAATCCATCTACTAAAACGCTAGTAATTCCAAAGTAGGAAAATCACCTAAAATTGTTTTTAAAATATCGCGCATTTTATCGTATTGTCTGCGGGTCGTTTCCACTGCAATGAAAAAAATTGTTGAAGCATCTTCGTATATTATGGACCAAATCGGTTAGTTCGAGAGTTATCATGCTCTCCAGCCACTACATATCGTGCCATAGGATTTTTTACACCTTTCGGGCTGTTTTCTCAAGAAGTATGCACTTGCCCCTGAAAAGTTTTTACATTCCTAATTGAGGCAGCGAATGCAAGTTGCTTAAAAAAATTAAAGTGATTCGAGATCAGGTCGTTATATGAACTTATCCGTAATTTTGTGTGATAGGTACCCGAAAGAGTGGACAAACATAGCCCATATTCGAACCTTATCTATATCTGGTAGATATATTAGGATGTGTAAAGTGTGGACCAAATCGGTCACTCCCTTCAAGAGTTATCGTGCGAACAATTTTTCCGAAATTTTTTTCACTTTTGTGGGGGAGGTACCTGAAGGAGTGGACCGATATGGCTTATGATGAAGCTTAAACTATGTTTGGACAAAATATTACGAAGGCCAAATTTTGGACCAAATCGGTTGATCCGTTCGAGAGTTGTTTTGCGCTCCATCCACTACACACGGTGTCATAGGGGTTTTTGCATCATTCAGGCTATTTTCTCAGGAAGTATGGGCTTGCCCTTAATGAGACATGTACCGTCGTATGGGAGGCAGTGAATACAAGTTGCTACAACAAAAATCAATAAGATTCGAGAACAGGTCCTAAACTGAACTTTTCCGAAATTTTGTGTGGGAGGTCCCCGAAGGAGTGCAATCGGTCCACTCTATACTATAACCTTATATAAGTCTGGTAGATGTGCAAAGTATGGACCTAATCGGTTACTCCCGTCAAGAGTTATAGTACTCACAAATTTTCAGAACATTTCGGAACTTTTGTGGGGGAGGCACCTGAAGGAGTGTACCAATATAACCCATCTTCGAACCTAAACTAAGTTTGGACAAAATATTACGAAAGCCAAATTTTGGACCAAATCGGATCACCCGTTCGAGAGTTATCGTGCGCACCAGCCAGCCAGACAGACAGACGAACGGACATTGCTAAATCGACTCCAAATTGTCTGAAACACATTTCGTCCAAACATACTTGGGGTCTAAAACCATTATTTCGATGAGGCACATTTAGCCCGTATGAAAGTGTATATACCCTCGTTAGCATAAATGCTGAGGGTGTAACAATTCACTGAAAAGGGAGATACATTCATTTTATCCCAAAAAATAGTGTGTGATGCCACATCCACGGTTCTTGATTGATCGACTTGGTCCACTCCTTCGGGTACCTTCAACGCAAAGTTTTGGAAAAGTTCAGTTTAGGACCGTTTTGATTCTTGTTGTAACAAATTGTATTCACTGCCCCACATACGACGGTACAGGTTTCATCAGGGGCAAGTCCATACTTCCTGAGAAAATAGCCTGAAAGTTGCAAAAAAAACCATATGACACCGTGTGAAGTGGTTAGAACGCAAGATAACTCTCGAACGGATCTGCCGATTCGGTTCAAGATGTGCCCTTCGTAATATTTTGTACAAGCTTATTTTAAGTTCGAATATAAGCCATATCGGTCCACTCCTTTAGGTATCTCCCCCACAAAAGTTCAATGTTCGGAAAAAATTGTGAGGACGATAACTATTGAAGGGAGTTACCGATTTGGTCCATACTTTACACATCCTAATATATGTACCAGATATAGATCAGGTTCGAATATGGACTGTATTTGTCCACTCCTTCGGGTACCTCCCCGATAAAATTTCGGGTAGCATCACTTTAAGACCTGCTCTCAAATTACTTTGATTTTTGTTGAGCAACTTGCATTCGCTGCCTCCATTACGACGGCAAAACATTTTTCAGGGGAAAGTCCATACTTCTTGAGAAAACAGCCCAAAAGATTCACAAAAAGCCCTATGGCACCATTTGTAGTGGCTGGAGAGCTCTATCGAATACTGCGTTCGTTCACAATTTGAATATCGTAATAATTCTGAAATTCGAAGGTGGTGTTTATAGGTACATTCCTTCCGGTACCTCCCACACAAAAGTTCGAAAATATTCACTAAAATGGTAGGCGCGACATTTCATATACGTAGCAACTGAGTTGGTCCAAACTTTGGATCTCTAAATATTTTGTCCAAACGTAGTTTTTATTCAAATGTGGACCCTATCTGTCCAATTCTTGGGGTACCACCCACACAAATGTTCAACATTTTTGTGTGGTTAAGGGTCTGTTCGAGGATCCTTTGGAAATTTTTACCGAAGATTTTCCTAGTGACCCTGTTTACAGCGATATTATGTTTTTTCGTAGGCAAAATTTTGAGCTTTAATCCAATCCATATTTTTGTCGGTTCATACGCCCAAAATTTTGATAACCTCCCTAAAAACATACGTTTTTTTTTTTTTTTGGAAAAAAAGTGTTTAAATACACACAGGCTGAGGGTATATCTCTGTCGGCAATGCCGACTGATATTTTATTACTTGTTAGTATTAATTTCTCTTTGGAATCGAGCTTAGTGATCAAATAATGCAATTGAAAAAGGAAAGCCGACGATACGAACCCACACAACCAGCACTATGTGACATGACATGTTTCGCCTTGGGTAGAGGCACCTCAGACATATCGGATGTGGGGCGGCTTCACTATCATCTAACTTTTCCTCTTTCAAAAGCAATTTGTTTTTTACAACGCTGAATATTTGTTCAATCATTGCATGATTGATTTTTGTTGAAGCAACTTGCATTCGCTGCCTCCATTACGACGGCAAAAATGTTTTCAGGAGCAAGTCCATACTTTTTGAGAAAACAGTCCGAAAAGTTTAAAACAAACCCTATGACACCATTTGTAGTGGCTGTAGAGCACAATAAGTCCCGAACTGATCAATCGTTTTTGTCAAAAATGTGGCCTTCTTCATATTTTGTCCGAACCTACTTTCAGTTCGAAGATGGGAAATACCGGTCCACAACTTTCGGTACTTCTGCCTAATATTTAAAAAGGTCACTAAATAAGTATGCACGATATCTCTTGAACGGTGCAACCTATTTCGTCCAAATTTTGGATCTCCTAATATTTTGTCCAAATTTAGTTTAAGTTCTAAAAAGGCCCATATCGGTCCTCTCCTTAGGGTATCTCCCCCACAAAAGTTAAACATATATGTCTGAGTGCAGTTTATGTTCTGTTCGAAGATCCCTTGGAAATGTATACCGATGTTGTACGTCCTGTTTACAGCGATATTCGGGTATGTTCTGAGACACACTTCACCTCTCACTTCACGCCTCAAGTATTTTGTTCACCCCATTCGCTCTGTTAAAAACTCAAGGAATTTTCAAAGGTTTGTTATTTACGGAACTGAACAGGAAAGAATGATCTAAAATAATCGAATTTGGGCTTGAAGAATCGTTCCTAGAATCTTCATTTGTTCCAGAAACTTGTTTGTTGAAATCTAAGGTACATTTTTGTAGTTGACCAGAATCAGAGAAAAAAGTATAAAAATTGGATATTTTCAAAAGATTTTTGTTCTTTTTAACATTAAGAACCAACCGTTCATAGACATTTCGCATGTTCCAGAAAGTTGTTTATTGATGCCTTTGCGACACTACTGAACGGTTTAGTATCTATGGAGCAGAAGCCGAGAAAAGAGGATAAAAATCGCAATTGTTTTGCTATTTTGACCATTAAGATCCGTTTCTACAGAGTTCCTATATTCTAGAAAGATGTTTGTTTGATGATGTAGAGCTGAGGTACATTTTTGTAGCTGGTTGTTTGCTTCAAATTTGATCGGTTTGAAAGCTGTATAACAAAACTTGAGAAGTTTGATGAATTATATGTGTTCACAATTTTTGTTCTTTAATACAAGAGCTACAATTTTGCCTCTGAGATAAATTCAAATTTCCTAACGGTTTGGAAGATATAGTCCTGACTAAATGACCCTTTTTACATCACAGCCTCAAACCTTTGGAGGCCTATAACCGCGAAAGTTGATGAGATACGAAAAAACGGCGAGACACGTGTCCTCTCTTTTTTGATCTTCTATCACGCTGCGGTGTCAGAATATGGTTAATAATTTTCGTATTGCACAGTGTAATCCACATTTTTGTCGGCACGTTAAAAGGTCCAAAAAGAACCACAAAATTCTGAAAAGACCCTAAATACATTCGATTTGTCCGTCGATGAAAGTTTCAATTCACATAGGCTGGGGGTATATCTCTGTCGGCAAAGCCGACTGCTACGTTTTTTGTTCTATCTATAGAAGGCCTCGGTTGGAGGTCGTCTATCAATGAAAGACCTCAGTAAAAATTCTTCTATAGAGCTTCACAGTAGGAGTCTTTTTGTCTATAGAAGATCTCAGCAATACGTATTCCATCAATATGTTTTACACAATTTTATGTGCGCTCTTTCATCTTAACTTACAACTTGTAAAATAAAACCATTGGTAAATATGTAACACAAACAATTTGCAAAATCTTCTACAAATATTGTTTAACATAGTTTTGCACTACTGTCAATGTTCCGCATGAGAGATGATGGAATTTATTATCGCTTTCAAGCAAACACTGCGGGCATATGTCAGTAGATCGTGATGTTTTTTCGTCGTAATATGTTCGCTGCAGTATTTGCTATCGACTGCAGCTGCATTTCGATGTGTGTAAAGTTATATTCTATGTTTGAATAAAAACCACACACATACACTTATATTTACACAAACAGGAAATGGAATATGGTACGTCATGTGTACGTGGATGATTATGATGATGTTGAAGTCGTTAGTTTTATCATAATTTTATGCCAACAAAACCATTAGTTCCTTGGGGGTTGTTTGAAGAAACGTTTGTATTCTTTGGTCGAATGATTGCTTTTGCAAGAAAACATGCATAAGGAAATGAGAATAGCTCAGAATCAATTTCTGAGTCTATTTATGCTTGTCTATCCATGTATTTTTGTGATCAAAGTACAAGTCGCATTTATTATCTTATCCGAGTGAATATTGACGTTGGTCAGTTCTTCTCCAAGGCACGAAATCTGTTAGTTTTGATGAGCATTGGTTCATATTTGGATATAGAGCCATATATATTTTTGGCCGATTTTATGTATTTGGAAAATGTGACGGAATTTGGTCTAGAAATAAATTTGCCAATTTATATTGAAATCGGTCCCGATTTGGATATAGCTTCTGTATATATTCTTCTACCGACTTTAAGCACTATGGCTGTATAATTTTGATGGAATTCGGAATGTGTGACGGTATTTTAAAAATGGCGGAATTTGGTCTAACGAAAATGTCGCTAAATTATATTGAAATCGTGGTCGTTGTTGTTGCAACAGTATTTGATATGTTCTATGTTCGTTTTCCTGCTTAATCTGGATCTGGGTCTATCTCCAGTTCTAGAAATGTGGCTGCTTCCATGGAATATAACCACAAATCTACTGGAGTTAGTTGAGTAGGTTAGGCAGGTCAGTTGAATAGGTGCAGTGTGTTGTGCGGGTCTGTGTCGCATGATGGCAGATATTTTGCACGGTATCATTGATCCTCATCCTATAGGAATTCAGACGGCTGCACCACCCACATCGAAGGTGAGCCAAAACTACTATGGTTTGTCGTGACAGTTGATGCTCCTCATCAGCGATAGATGGGAGATGTTCTCCGAGGACCCCATCCAGACGATTGTTGTTTATGTCATCTGCGACTGCATCCGTGTGAATGCTATTTAAATCTGCTTGATAAGCTTGTTGATCTAAATGTCTTCTCTGGTAACGTTGGACCGCTCTTTCTATATCATACATATCCCCCCTGAAATACCTAGATGGGCGGTCCTATCCACCATATGGTGATTAGGATGGCTCTCACGGTAACATCCGAACAAGTATTGCAACGAAGTGTTTCTGTACTGTAAGAATCTTTTTCTCCGCATGTATATGGCCCACTGAATACATGAGGAGGCACCTTGTTGCATTTCTCAGGGCGGCATTCTGACAGGTTTGAATATCCATCCGTTGTACATATATTCACGGACCATATTGGCGCCGCATAGTTTACCACAGAGCGAACCATTGCTTTTATGTGGTCAACAAGATAGTTGGGGTGCAGAACTGCTTGAGACTTGAGGACCCTGTTCCTACATCTCAGCCTGTCACAGATAGCTGTGGCATGGGCGGTCGACAGGAACATTCTGTCGAATGCGACCCCTAGAACTTTGGGGTAGTTTGAGGTCGGATTCTGCTACCATCGACAATAACATTCAGCTCAGTTCTCACCTTTAGTAGCGGATATTTGCCTATTCCTCGAAAAAGGTGGTAAGATCAATAAAATAGCAGTAGAAATTTGAGTTATCTTTATCATATTTCCTCTGTTTCGGACTCATAAACCTATCAAATGTGACTTTTTTTGTAATTTTATTGTAGTATTGAAAATTTTGAACATAATTAAGTATAAAATTTCGTCTTTATAAATTGTTTCTACCGATATCTTCATAAAAATATTTTCTGGAGCTCTAAGCATCGATTTTCATCAAATTTCAAGACCCTAATACAAATTTTTGCACAATATTTGATAGCAATTAACACTCACGGCATTTATTTATAATTATAAATAGTGTTTTGTTAAAGTTTACCACATCTAACAAAGGATTTGTGTAAATTTTTAAGGTGGTTCTATCCTGGTGAACCATTAAAAATGCTAATATTTTGACATTTTTTCATAAAGCGAGTAAAAAGTACCGTTATGACGCATATGTGAAACATGTTAGGTATTGAAAATATCGGCTACTATATACTCTACATGTCCACAAAATTATAATTTACAATTCCTCTCCTTTCGTCTGATATAACGGTATCTGTAGACAAATCTTGGTTGGTTCCATTCAGATGAACCGGAGTGTATATATATATATATATATATATATATATAAGTTAATTCACATTAAAATAAAACAAACACTTCCGTGCTCTGCTGTTACTTTATTGAACATCATTTTCTTTCTTACCATTACTTAAATACTATTTTATTTTACTTCACTTATGCTGACATTATTAGTTTCATTGACTATTTTAATTTACTTCATTTATGCTGACATTATTAGTTTCATTGATTATTTTATTTTACTTCTTTATGCTGACATTATTAATTTCATTGACCATTGATGATTTCTGTTTATTGGAAAGTTAAGTTTTTTGTGGCTCATTGCATGAGTGCAACCTCAGCACAATGGTAGCCTAAATTTTTATTTCAACATTTAAAGTGGTGGAAATGAACTTTTTTATGGCTTAGTGCAATATCAGCACACGCGTAGCCTAAATGAATACTTTTTATCTTAACACCTCCCCTCTTAAACACGATCGTCCCCGGTCGTCATCTGTTCTAGAAATATGGTATTTGAGACAATCTCGTTATTTGAGTTGGCTCACTATGTTCATTTAATTTTGCAAGCGAAAAATTTATTGGTGCTAGGTTGATGGGATGATTGTTGTGTTTTACTTTATTGTTTTTTTTTAGTAACACGACAATTACGATGAGAGCTGAAATGGACAAGCCCATGCTTATTGCTGATCCCAATTTATCTCTCACATCCAAAAGCTCAATTGCTTTGGTATTGCTAAGATTTAGTTCATTAACCGTTTCTACAGTTAAAGATTTTTCTATTCTTTCTCCTGGCATCCTGGGTTGCAAAATGGGTGGTAGTGGCTTAGCAGTTGATATTTCAAAGTATCGGTATACTTTGTTTGCTATGCTTATTGAGTCATTGTTTATTTGAACAACAAATGTTCCAGTGAGGTTTTGAGGTTCGTTATTAAGGTAAATAGTATTGTTGAATTCATTTAGTAAAATTAATCCTGGTAGAATTTCCTCTACCGTAGGAATATCATTTCTTTCTTCCATCGTACAATTCGATGGTTTACTATTTATAATGCGAAATAAACAGAAATCATCATTTATAGGTTTTACATTATTATGATTACAAATTGTCAATAGATTGAATGTTTTACATGGTTTTTCAATGCCAAAAGTTTCGTTTTTACATTTTAGAAGTTCTCTAAATTTTATCTTATTTATAAGGTTGTTGTGTTTTACTGGTTTAATTATGAATTTATTGCATGATTCTGTAGTTGTACTGGGTACGCTTACGATATAAACCAGTGAGTTATCATTTGAGGCAATTCTTACACTAGAGAATTCTATTGCTTCATCAAGATTTATAAATGGTATTGAATCTTCTTCAAAAGTCTTTCTAATAATTTCAATTTCATAATTGGACAAAACAAAGGAGTTAATTATCCCTGATTTTGCCCAATTTTTGGCGTATTGAATATTTATTAGTTCTTCTTTGACAATATCTAGCTTATATTTAAGATTGAAGAGAATGTGTTTATTTTCCAAATCATTGTTTTTAATGGCTTTCAATATTTGATTGGTAATTTGGGAAATTTCGTTAATTTTTTCAATAGATAATTTGTTTATTACAATTTGTTTATTATTGCTTTGTAATACATTATTAATTTTTTGCTCAATAATTTGAAAATCAGCATGGTCAGGATTTCCTGCAATCCATTTCCATGTTGAGCCTATGAAGTCTAATGATCGATTGCTGCGCGGCTTTATTCTATCTAGATGATTTTGAACTTGGACTATTTCGTAGGATAGGATGGGATGTAAGGGATGGGATTTGTTGATATTTTGATGTAGAGTTTGTTGTATTGAGTCTATTAGCTTCTGATAGTTGCTTAGTTCAATTGTGTGTATTATTTTGATTGTTCCTGTTTGGAGTTTAGCGATTCCATCATTTATCGATATTAGTTGGGAGTTGGAATATTCTAAAATTTTGACTTCGGCATGGGTTAGATGAATAAAAAGTCTGTAAAATAATTTTAAACTTAATTTCTTATATTGTTTTTATGGACGATTTTGCCTGATTCAGTAAGTATTGTGGTGTCGTTGTTTTCTTTTACAGTTTCCTCTGTGTAATTTTTGCTTAATTTTGTGCCTAAAGGTTTATTTACTTTAATAAAAACTTTTTGCCCTGGTTTATAATCCTTTGCATCCGTCTTTCTTTTGTTGTGAAATTCTAAATCTTGGGTCTGCTTCAATTTTAGCTTTTCGATAATTTCTATTCTGTCCCTTTCAAGATCCAGTGGGTTTGAAAAAACTTTCCTATAAAAGAATGCTTCTACAGGTTTTCTTTGTATGGTAGAGTGGATTGTATTGTTATACTCATACAATGATTTATGCAACAATTCGTCAAAAGTAGTGTGAACATTTTGTGATTTCAGACATCTCATTATTTCTGTTAAGGTAGAATGAAATCGTTCTATTTGTCCATTAACAGAACTGGCATATGGAGGAATTTTGTAGACTTTAATATTGTATTGATTCTCTAACATGAATATTATGGACGCAGAATTAAATGATCTTTCATTATCCATAACAACGATTTCAGGCGTGCCAAAGGATAATAATATGCAATGAACGGAAAGAAACAAAACGATTCCCGTACCAATCACACAACGCCACAAACTTTTCAGCTTCTCTGAATCGTTTCATTCTCACAACCAAAACAAAAACACAAACTTTTCAACGTAAAAAGATGGAAACCGTACGATTGGTGAAATGTAACTTCGGCTATGCTTTGCCAAGTTGTTTCATTCACCACCGAAACGACAAGTATTTTTGGGAAACGTTTGCCGTGCGTTATGGTCGACACACTCAGACACACACACACACACATGTGATTGCTTAACAACCCTATAAGTTAGCATCAGCGTGTGAATTTTATCAACCACCAAACGTTTTTGATTTATTCACATGTGTTAAGTACTATTTAGTTTTCTATCTGTTGTTGTGGAGTTGAGTACATTTCCCTTTTCGTTTTGTTCGTACTCACGAATGTAAACAAAACGAAACTAAACAGCGAGCCCGGCCAACGAGGGTTATGTTTCGTTTTGTATTGTTCCTATGGAAATTTTATTTAAAGTATTTTTACGTACTCTGATAATATGTCCCTTAAAGGTTCCTTAACATCTGCTGTCGCTTTTGATCCTATTATCTTTGCTTGCGCATATTTTGAAAATTTATCTATTGCAGTTAGTACAGTTTTCCTTTCTGTGATAAAAATGTCAATGTGAACTATTTGCCCTGGAAATTGTGGTATGGGTGACTCTTTAAGCATGATTTTGTTAGGGTGACGTTCGTATTTGTTTTCCTTACATATTTTGCACAGTTTTACGATACGTTTGATTTTAGCGTTCATTTGAGGGAAATAACATCTGGTCAGAAGTTGAGTTTTATTTTCTGCACTATTCCTATGAGCACGTTGGTGCTCCCTTATTATTTCCTTTTCTTGCTCTTCCTCATCTATTAAATCTTTCACTAAGGTTCTAGAGTATTTCATTTTATATTGCCTGAAGTTATCTTTAAATATTTCCTGGATTTTCCCTAAAATATTATCATCGACTACTTTTATGCAATTAGTTACCGAAGGATTCAGATATTTTTCTAGTATAGATTTAAGATTGTCACAAGAGATATTTGGATCAAATATTGTGTGTCTGTGGTAAGTAGGAAAGATTATTTCAAATTTGTATGATGGTGGACTATCATTAGACAGTATTATTTGGTTTTTAAAAGCATTTAAGGGAGCATCTGTAAATTGTATTAGGTTTTGTGATGAACTTTCATCGCTATGTTGTGTTGTTGTCACAGAATTAATTTGCGAAATCTCCTGGGGAATTCTTGAAAGAGCATCTGCTACTACATTAGAGCTTCCAGGTTTGTATACTAGCTCATATTTGTAATCTTCTAAAAACGCTTTCCATCTTTTTAGTTTATAATTACAATTTTTATTGTTTAGAGCAAATGTCAGTGGGAGATGGTCAGTGAATATTTTCATTTTTGCGGAACCATATAAATAGTTCCTAAGAGATTTTAAGGCCCATACTATTGCTAGTAACTCCTTTTCATTTGTTGCATAATGTTCTTCTGCTTTTTGTAAAGTTCGAGATAAGAAAATTATTGGTCTATCGTCTTGAGATAAGACGGCACCAATTGCATAATTAGAAGCATCGGTAGTTAATTGAAACTCTTTATTAAAATCGGGGTAGGCTAATAGAACATCTTCGGATGATAAAGTGTCTTTTAGTTTATTGAAGGCAGTTATTGCATCGCTATTTAGGTTCACCTTGATTTTCTTTGAAATGTACTTGGATGCTCGACCGTTGTCCCCTCTCAAAAGCGATGTCAACGGTTTTGCAATTTTTGCATAGTCCTTTATAAAACGTCTATAGAAGTTTGAAAGTCCAAGAAAAGATCTAAGATCTTTGAGAGTTTTTGGTAAAGGGAAATTTTTTATTACCTTTACTCTTTCTGGATTTGTTTTAACGCCTGATTCCGATATTAAGAAGCCTAGAAATTCAACTTCCTTTTTTAAAAACTCACATTTGTCTAGTTGGACTTTTAAATTGGCTTTTTCTAAGGTTTTGAAGACTATCTTAAGGTTTTGGAGATGTTCATCCTCATCTTCACCAAAGATTATGATGTCGTCTATATAGACAAAGCATATTTTGCCTATGTGTTCCCTCAAAATGTCATCTAAAGCTCTCTGAAAAATGGAAGATGCGTTTTTCAGTCCAAAAGGGAGTCTGGTAAATTCATATTTACCATTGTTAACCGAAAATGCAGTTTTTTTCGTGTCACTCTCCTTTAGCGGAATTTGGTGGAATCCACTTTTCAGATCGATTACCGAAAACCATTTACTCTTTGAAAGCTGAGGCAGTATATCATTCAGGTTGGGAATAGGGTATTTGTCTGGTATTGTTATGTCATTTAGCTTCCGATAATCAATGACCAACCGGTATTTTTTCTTTCCTGAAGCATCTGATTTTTTTGGTACAATCCATATTGGATTGTGTGACCGTGAAGGTCGAATTATACCATTCTCTAATAAGTCTTTTATTTGAGCTTCCACTTCATCCTTTAAGTGCATAGGATAGGGATAGTATTTTGAGTAAACAGGGTTGTCATCCTTGGTTTGGATATCCCCTATCACAGCAGTTGTAAAGGTTAGCTTTTCATTTGGTTCACTGAATAGACCTTTGCAGGTCTCAATGATTTTGTCAAGCTTTCCTATCTGTTCCCTAGTCATATGTGTGTTCCTAATGTCTATTGAATTTACCGATTTTGAGGCATGTTGCTTTATCTTCACCTTTGTGCGGTTGTTTATAAGCATGAAATTTTCAAAGGTATTTATTACAGCTTTCATCTCTCTCAAACTATCATTCCCTAGTATGCCATGGAAAGATTTCAATGTAGGTAATATAAAGAATTTTATTTTTTTATTGAACAAACTCATAAATGTATGATGGGTGATTTGGGTGCTGCCACCGACAGATTTTGCTATAAATTTGTCTTTGTTAGGCAATGGATTTTTTACTAGTTCTGGTTTAACGTAATTTTTGTTAGAGCCTGTGTCAATTAGGAATTGAAGTATTTTGCCTGAACTCGTTCTGCATTCAATATATGGCAGAGACGAGTTGGTTATTCTAAAAAATTAACGTCTACGAAATCGATTTCTGCCTCCTTGTCTGTGTCATCAGCACCATAGTATCGTTCGATGTAATCATTGAAAGGTTCTAACTGTGCATCATCTTCGTAAGTTTCGATGGCACTTTCGTAGTTATTAACGTCTGCCTCGTCTTGAAATTCATTTGATTCTACATTGAAATTTCTTTGAACTTTGTATGGTTGATTGCCAGGCTGTGTTGATGGTCTTTTAGCTTGGAATCTTGAGTCTTGGTTCGAAGGTCTATTCATGTAATTGACGACCTTTGAGTGAATAGATCCATCTACATCCATTGGTTCCAGCATATTTGCAGGTTTAGGGGGTCTTTGAGGTGCGAGTTGGTAGATATTCATACCAATGTTATTGAATTTTTGTGGTTGTTGGGAGTTTATCGTGTGTTTCGGTAAAAAATTTTGAGTGTTTCTTGGAGGAAAATTTGGTGGGTAAGTTGGTGTTGGGTTTTTATAATATAATGTTGGCAACTGATTTTGTAAGGTATTCTGATAAAAATAGCTTGGTATGTATTGGGGTGCAATTTGTGCGCTACTTGCGTTAGTTCTTTTGATTTGAGCTTGGGGTCTGTCAACCTTGGCATGCGTATTTGCATACTGAGTTCGATATTGTTGGTTTTCTAATTTCAAACACAAATGTAAAGCTTGTGGAAGATCTACTGGTTCCCTAATACCTAGCAACCTTGGTAAATCCCCTTTCAACCCCCTTACAAACGTGTCCAAAGCCTTGTCCCTGTATGTCTGGGTAAGAATGTCTAGGGATTCCCTGCTCATTTCCATGCAGGATAATTTGTTCATTATTAATGACAAGTGTGAGTAGACGACTTGATAAAACTCTTGCACTGAAGTATTTCCCTGTATAAGAGATGTCATTTGATATTCTAAAGTGGATAAGTCCCTTTTATCTGCATAGTGCAATGTGAGGCATCGTACAATACAATCCCAATTTAATGGGGTGTTGTATGATTCAAGTGCTGCGTCGGCATTTCCTACTATTTTATTCCTAATCACATTTAAAATGCCGAAATATTTTGCTGTTCCTTTCGAGTTCTCATAAAGTTTGAGAATTCTTTCCACGCTCTTTTTCCAAGAGCTGTATTCTGATGGATTTCCTGAAAATTCTCTTAAACATTTTACGACGTCTGGAATCTTGTCTAAATCACCAAGATTTTCCCTATGCCTATCTTCGATACCCTGATCAATTCCTGATATTTGGCCGTTAGGATTTAACATCTTCTTAACAGCCTCCCTGGATTGTTCTACGCAAAGTCTAACTAAAGTTTCCATGTCGGTCTTATTGTCTGCTTGGGAATTAGAGGGAATGTTGGATGGATTGGATACAAGGATTGGGGGTCTGATTAGATTTGGAGTAGTCATTTCTCAAATAGTACACTTCGGATGAAATTTTAATAATAATTAAAATTTTCTAAAATACGCACACGATAAGTTTTCATGTAACGAAATTGGCACTAGTCCTAGTAATGAATTTATTCTTAAATTTTTACACTTTGGATACTTTTTTCTTAATATAAAATTTAGTTTAGCAGAGTAACACTTTCAATAAATGTTCTTTCAAAATTTAACACTAATGTTTTCAAATGTTGCACTTCAGATATTTTTTCTTAATAGTAATTTAGTATTTTTTGATTGACACTTTCAACATATTCTCTTAGAGTTAGCACTTGTCTTAATAATCTACTTACAAAATAAGTACAGCTCGCATTCTCGTCCTCCAAAAGTCCTTTCTCGTTGATACTGGGGATGGAAAGTTGGACGTTTTGGACACCACCTCCTGGGGTCCTCTTCTTTGCTTACTGTTGGTGACGTCTGTGGAGCCTTAGGGTCCTCTTCTTCGCTTAATGCTGGTGACGTCTGTGGAGCCTTAGGGTCCTTCTGCCGATGAATTGGTAGTTTGCACTTAGAAGCCTGTAGGGTTCTGGGTGAGCTCTATTGGTTTTTACGCCGTTTTGGAGCCTGTTAGGGTCCTTAGAAGCCTTTAGGGTTCTTGGTAGACTTTATTGGTTTTTACGCCGTTTTGGAGCCTGTTAGGGTCCTTTTTTAGTTCCGTTGGGCGCCAGTTAATTCACATTAAAATAAAACAAACACTTCCGTGCTCTGCTGTTACTTTATTGAACATCATTTTCTTTCTTACCATTACTTAAATACTATTTTATTTTACTTCACTTATGCTGACATTATTAGTTTCATTGACTATTTTAATTTACTTCATTTATGCTGACATTATTAGTTTCATTGATTATTTTATTTTACTTCTTTATGCTGACATTATTAATTTCATTGACCATTGATGATTTCTGTTTATTGGAAAGTTAAGTTTTTTGTGGCTCATTGCATGAGTGCAACCTCAGCACAATGGTAGCCTAAATTTTTATTTCAACATTTAAAGTGGTGGAAATGAACTTTTTTATGGCTTAGTGCAATATCAGCACACGCGTAGCCTAAATGAATACTTTTTATCTTAACATATATATATACTCGTAATTATAATTATAATTTCTTAACCTAGCTTTAAATTAATCAAAAAAAAAAAACTTGGTAATTCTGTAATTTGTTTCAAAATCCATCCCAGTTTTATTCACGTAGTGTTCATAAATATTGCAAACTTAATGGGAAATATGTCCCCACAAACATGCGGGATTATCGACTAGCAACGTTGGGCTACCATGGATTAAGTGCAAAACGTAAGAAACAAATCTTTAATATTTTTTTTGTTATTTTCGCGCCTGTAGTTGGCAACCAATTTTTCTTTTCTTACATTTGCAACTAAATTATCTAGACATTTATCATTTTATCTCCAAAGAACACTTAAAACTTCATTTGATCCCATCATGACTACATTATTCTTCTACGTTTTTTCCTATTTTTCTAAAAATTAATCTAATATTTGGTTCATTTTTTCGCGAGTCATATTTTGCAAGTTGAAATTTATTTTCCACTGCAGCAAGGAAATGGACTACTTAAAAATTCAATTTATTGAAACACCACCCTACTCTGAAAAAAACAAAAAAAAAACCATTGAAACCAATCTTCTATAAAATTCTTAAATTTTCGCATTACTTCTTCCTCTTCAACCAAAAAGAAAAAATAGAAAAAAGAAGCAAAATGAAAGAATCAGAGGAAATGTTTCAGAACATAAAATGTGAAAATAAAAACTCAGTTATGATTGTGTTTTCCGCACTTCAAATTTCGATGGAGGTTGGTAACTGTAATCATTCGACGCTAAGAATTCTGGCGTATAGAAGCTGTGCTGCGCTGCTTGGTAAGGGATGGATGTTCAATGGTTTGAGGAGGTTCTTTGTTTGGGGAAAAGTAAAGAATAAAGCGAAAGAAGAAAAAAACATTCAAATGTTATTTGCTACCAAATGACGTCATTTAGATTCCATAAGTGGAACATTTAAGTTGAGACATTTGAATATTAGAAGAAGAAGAAAAAGTTAAATGTTTATTTACGTTTTCGCAGAAACATATTTTCCTTTGTTGTATGTATTAAACTAGAAATTTGAAAAAAAAAAGAATTGAATTTAAGGTCAAGTATTTAAATATTACATTTCAAGGTGACCTCTTTGTTTGATTAAAAATATTGACAAATAAAGTATTCTATTCGAATTCCACAAATAAGTTAGAAAATGGAAATAAGAGTGATTGTATTTTTCAAGGAATATTATTAGTTGTTTTTTGGGCTAAATTTCGACACATGTGACATTGAGAAATATTTCATAGAAAATACATATACGAAGTATGATAAAAAACGTTATTTTAAAATTTTGTGGGTTACATATCGGTATGAATGGTTGGACGAGATATTAACTGTTTCATAAAAAAATTGTAATAGAATTTTATTTTTTAGTCACAAAGCTAAAATGTATTTAAAAAACTAGAAGACCCTTTAAATCTTTATATTAAGATATTATAAATTTTCTGATCTCACAAAATCCCGTTTCGAGAAAAACGCGTTTTAAGTTGGCGATTGAAATTTGACTTCCCAACATAAAAAGATTATTAAACAAGAAATAAAATAACTACTTGGACCATATTTTGCGAACAGATAACCAGATATCAGTGCTAAATTTCTGTGCAAGATCAAGCGTGATTTGAAGTGTTTTAGTGCTTCATAAACGCAAAAACCCTTTGTTTTGAATTATGCGAAACTCGTAGTAAATGAGCTGTAACTCGTCGAGTTTTAGATATATCAGCATGAAAATTTGAATAAATAAAAAATGCTAGCTGAGAAAACTCATTTTTTGAGTTATGCCACTCTTTGAGTAAATGAATAATTTGTTCGATTTTCGCATTTTTATACCTTCAGCATTTATGATAACGGGGCATATACACTTTGATATGACCAAAATTGTTCCTAATTTCGATTCGTTTCAGACAATTTGGAGTCGATTCAGCCACATTCGTCCGTCTGTCTGGCTAGCTGAGATTACTCTCGAACTGATAGCGCGATTCGAACCAAATTTTGCACTTTGTAATATTTTGCCCAAACTTAGTAAAATTCGAAGATGGACCTTATCGGTCCACACCTTCAGGTACCTCCCCCTCGGAAGTTCAAAATTTTCTGTAAAATGGTGAGAACGATAACTCTAGAAAATAATAACCCATTTGGTCCATACTTTGCACATAGAAATATTTCTATCAGACATAGATCAGATTCGAATATGGACTATATCGGTTTACTCCTTCGGGTACCCCCCACAAATTTCGGAAAAGTGCAATTTAAGACCTACTCGCAAATCGTTTTAATTTTTTTTTTGCAAGAACTTGTATTTTCTGCTCCCATTAGGATGGTACAAAATTTTTTGGGGCAGGTTCATACTTCCTCAGAAAATGGCCCGAAAGCTGTAAAAAACCCCCACGACACCCCAAACGGATCAACCAATTCGGTACAAAATTTGGCATTCTTAATATGTTGTCCAAACTTAGTTTAAGTTGGAAGATGAATCATATCGGTCCACTCCCTCACAAAAGTTCCAAACTTTCCTCTAAAATTGTGTGTACGATAACTCTCGAAGGCAGTAACCGAGTTGGTCCATGCTGTGTACATCGTAATATTTGTACGGGACATACATTAGCGAAGCGAAATGTGTAAAAACTTTCTGCCCATCCTTGCAACCTTCTGAGATATATCGGTTCAGATATGGATGTAACCCCCATCTATATTTATCCCGATTTTGCTACAACTCGTTCAATTTTGATTGAATAGCCTTCAAATTTAATATGTGTTATTTTCTTAGCTATTTAGCTACACCGATTTTCGCAAAAATCGGTTCAGAGTTGGATATAGCCCCTATATATACCATTCCCCGATTTTGCTTTAATTCGCTAAATTTTTAATGAATTGCTTTCAAATTTAACATGGGATGCTTCCTCGTATCCCTATTCAGTTTTAGCGTTGACCTAGGTTGATGAAATTTTGCACAAGTACTTATGAGGGCACAGGAATGAAAAATATGAACTTTGGTCCATTTTGGTTCAGGTTTGAAAATAGCTTCCATATATAATTTCGCCCGATGTCACTCAATTACGAATAATTACGTCACATATTCCTAATTTAATCAATATTTCAAATACATTGCGTGTTTAGTGCATCTAATACATAAAATCGGGCGAAAATATATATAAGAGCTACATCCAAATCTAAACCGATTTTTGCCAAAATCGGTGAAACTCAAAAAGGGCATAAGAAAACATACCATGTTAAATTTGAAGGCTATTTTTCAACAATTGACCGATTTATAGCAAAATCGGTAAAATGTATATATGGAGGCTATATCCATACCGGCTATATCTGTACCGATTTTCGCGAAATCAAATCAAAATCGATAAAACTGAACAGTGGCCTGAGGAAACATACCATGTTAAATTTGAAGGCTATTCATCAAAAATTGAGCGATTTATAGCAAAATCGGGGAAAGATATATATGGGAGCTATATCCAAATCTGAACCGATTTGAATCGGTGAAAGCACTCAGGGGCCTAAGAAAATATCACACATAAAATTTGAAGGCTATTCGATTAAAATTGACCGAGTTATAGCAAAATCGGGAAAAGGTATATATGAGGGCTATATCCAAATCTGAACCGATATGGATCAAGGTTAATATTTTTTCATTCTTGTGCCCTCATAAGTACTTGTGCAAAAATTCATTAACCTAGGTCAAAGCCTATTTTTTTTTGTCCACTTTTGTATGGAAGCGGCAACACTGTACAACTTTCGGCGGATAAGTTTGTTGATCATTCGGAATAGTAAATCGACTCCATATTGTCTGAAACGGATTTTGTCCAAACATAATTGGGGTCTAAAACCATAATTTCGATGAGGCCCATTTTGCCCGTATGAAAGTATAAATGCTGAGGGTATAATAAAAGAGTAAAGTGATTGACTCACTGAGTGACTGATTGATTTATCAAGGCCCAGATCAAACAGCTGAAGCCAGAAACTTGAAATTTTGTGTGATTGCTCCTCTTGGTCCGAAGGTGTCAGATAATGTTGGGCTTTTAGAAATTCCGCCCAGAAGGGCAAGGAAAGTACTAAAAGGTTGTACCATTTGTATTGGGCGAACGGGTAGAGCTAGAATTCTGAAATTTTGAATGAGGGTCACTGATGGTGTGTAAGGGGTAGTTTACACTATATGTACATTTCATATGACATGAAATTTACCATGGTTATATATTCGCTAATATGTGCAATATTGGAGATTTTCCTTACGCCATTTACTCTGTGCGCCCACACCAGCAAAACTGTAAAAAACTACGTCTCCGCATTGCCTCCGTGGGTAGATATGGAATGGTTTTGTTTTGTGTCATATGACATTGATATATAGTGTAAACTACCTCTAAGATACAGCCCTAGAAATAATTATATGGTACAGCTGTGATTGTCTTTAAACTTATAGTTAAGGACTATTATCCAGATGTTATTTATTTACGATAGTAGTGTTTAGTGTGCTTGTTCATACCTATGACTGCCGACCTTGTGTGTCTTATATACATATCCGTAATATTATTCAAATTAATTTTTCTTTGGAAATAATTATATGGTACATGGAAAATTTTTAAAGTTATACTTTCACTACAAAGGACCTGAACAAAATTATTGACACAAAATGTATTTGGGATTAAGTACAATAAAGAAGCATCCAATTTAGGAACAACTGGAATGGATCCCATTGGGTTCTGTCCCAGTCTACAGCCCTGGGAAACAATAAAATCGTGGAAACTGCTTTATGAACAGAAATCATGCAATCTAAAAAAGCTATATCATGATTTTTTACTTTTCTTACAATTTTAAATCAGATCTGTCGAATATAACCAACTACTTTCCATAGAAATGATGAAACTCATCCCCCACAAGGTGTTTTTAAACTGCCTGACGACTACAATTTGGGTCTGGATCAAATTAGTGACCAACAAAACCTTATGTAATCAAACGGTGCACTCTTTTTACAACTTTTAATTGTAGAAAATGAACAAATGATAAAATAAAAATTAAAAATGGCAAGTTATAGTAATGTTAAATACTAAAATAATAGCAGAATTCCCTGAAAACATCAATGAGCAAAACCTTACAGTTGCTTACTCAGTTTTTCGATATAGTACCCTATTGTACGTTCTCGAAACGGGTATATATCATCTAAATTTCTCGTTTTATGCCACTTTAAATGATATTGCACCGTTATATTGTGCATATGTATCTGTCTAACAGGGACATGTGTTTTATTATGCTTCGGCACAATAAAGGGCAAGTTTGGTGTTAAATTTGGCCTTTCTAACAATACGAAAACTTCCAATTTTTGCATTTTTTTAAATCATCTGTTAGTTATATATCATTTAAAGTTGAAAAATCTGCATATTGTTTGATTACGTAACGTTTTGCAGGTCACTTAATTGGTCCTGACCCAAATTATAGCCGTCAGCCAGGTTATAAACTACTCACTTGGATGTATTACACAATTGATATTGAAAATATTTATTTCTGTTATTTAGTTTCAATTGAAATTTTTGTAAAAATTTACAAAAATCTTGGTCAAATCTTGCAGTTTAACAAAATTTTGGCCTATATGCCAATATCCAATTGTCATCTTGTTTCCAGGGTCATATTAAGACACGGAATGATATACAAGCCATTCTGATTGTACTTGAAGTTCATGCAACTGCGTTGCACATAATTCAAAATTAATTTTATGTCAATATCTGTACTTAATCTTTTTGTATTAACATAACAACATAAATATTTTACATTGTACCATATAAATATTTCTCAAGAAAAGTCTTTAAAAAAATATTGTTATTAAAATAACGGTATATGTATAAATGCCACAAGGTGAACAGTTATAGGTTATAATAAGCACCTAATGCACTAAAAACATAAATTATAAAAATCCCGGTTATGTACATTTTTAAGGAAAATTTGGACATATTTATATTTGTACCATATAATTATTTCTAGGGCTGTAGATGTACGGAAGGGTTTTCGGAAATTCGACCTATAATTGTACGGAAAGTACTAAAATGTACTAAATTTAGTACCATTTGAAGTTGTTTTTTTTTGGTTTGTGTCCGAAAATGACTAAATGCTACTAAATTTGGTACAAATTGGATTTGGTTCAACGGATAAATTTGGAATCCTGAAATTTTGAATTAAGATTACTGCTAGAGTGTAGGATTGAGTGTACTAAATGGTACTACATTTGGAATCATTTGGATTTGGGTGAATATAGAACTGGAAACCTGATATTTGGAATTAAGATTGCTGTTGGAGTGTAGGATTGAGACATGGAGGTAGTTTTGAAAATTCACACTTATGAGTTTGAAATGATACTAAATTTGGTACAATTTGGAGGAACGGAGTGTAGGATTAAGATATGGAGGTATGTAGGTTTGGAAAATCGTACTCATTTGTACTAAATGGTACTTAATTTGACACAATTTGGATGTGGGTAATAGGATCAGGCGGGTATCCTGAAATTTGAAATTAAGATTACTGGTGGAGTGTAGGATTGAGACATGGAGGTAGTTTTGAAAATTCGCACTCATGAGTACGTGTATGTACTAAATTGTACTAAGTGTGGGGTTGAGATATGGAGTTGGTTATGAAAATATGGTACACACATTATGAAAATATGGTTCGAAAGTAATAATAAATTGTAAAAAATTTGGTATTGGTACTTTCTGGAATTCTGAAATTGTGTAAATCCATACTATAAGTGTACGAAAAGTGCTAAATGGTACTACATTTGGAATAATTTTGGTATTAGATGAAGGGATAGAAGTGGAATCCTAAAATTTTGCGCTATGGTGACAGGTGACATGTAGGGTTGATATGAGGAGAAAATTAGAGCTATAAGCGTACCAAATGTAGTGGAATGGAATATATCTGGAATTCCGAAATTTGGTAACATGGTAGCTATTGGTGAGTGATGTTGAGACAATGATGTCCTTTTGGAACTATAAGTACTATAAGCGTACGGAAAGTAATAAATGGTACTAAATTTGGTACAACTTGAATGAAAAGGGTGCGTAGGGTTATGATAAGAAGGTTCATTTTGAAATAGGTACTATAAATCACTAAGTTTGGTATAGGGTGAAAGGATAGAATTGGGATTCTGAAATTTGGAATGAGTGTCACTGTTGATGTGTTCGATTTCGAATTCGAATCGTATTACAGAAACCCGCCATAAATGTACGAAAAGTATTAATTTTGTACCATTAGTATTAGGTAGGTTAAGAATAGAATTTTGTAATTTGAAAAATTGTTCATATTTTACTTTATACATTTTCAAAGCTCAAAATATGAACGGGGTAAATAAAAAGTCTGTTTGCATCTTCTTTTCTACTAATGTGAACTTTCCGTTAACAAAGTAACGGGCACATGCTAGTATTTACATAAATTTTTTTAATTAATTTTAGTGGTTTGTTTCGCGGTAGTACACATAGTTAACATAACCAAACTTTTTCAATTTAATTTATGTGTAACAGGTTTCTGTTACTTTGCTTTAGAAAAGTATGCTAATGCTGTACTATGAGGCATAAGCATGTAATATATTACATACATACGCATGTAAACGTTCATTACATTAGTTTACAACTTTCATCTTTGGAAATTATGAAAACTGTTGTTTTGGAAAAAAGTCATTGTCAGATTTATAGTACATAGTACATATAGTATAAAGTACATAAAAATTAACCATATTCAGTGTCGTACATTCCAAAACGTTAAGAATTTTGATTTACTCTCGGAGGTAAGGTGTAGCCCTTGTCATAAAGAACGAAAATTGTGAACACATAAAATCTATATACCAAATATTTGCAACTGAAATGCCGTTTTCAAATTGTATTTTTGTAGTTCTGGAGAAATCTGCGGTTGTGAAACACATTTTAGCCTAGTCGTGAGGCTTAGTTAATTTTTAAACCCTCGGGGTTCCACAACTCCTTATTTGGAATTCGAAGATTTCGTCCAAATGAAATAAAGTTCCATAACCTACGAAGTTTAGGAATTTTCCATTATAAGTCTAGGTGTTTGAGTTGGAAGGTATAATTAACAGTTAACCTATTTATTGTGCTGACAAACCCAATAAACACACCCTGGACCAAAACACAACAAAGTACAAATAAAAAAGTATACCAATACCAACTTAGAAATAACCTCCGCTACACGAGCCGAGGAGTGACCTTATATTGGTTTATACCAAAACAGTGTTGTAATTTTGTGAATAAAGTATATGAAGGAATTTATCGAAATAGATCTTAGTTTGGGAGTCAATCCTTTCGATGACACTGTGATACAAAACTTGACGAAAAATGTTTGCACAGGTCAATTGTCTATAACTTCTTACCTTACAGACGTGTAGTTACTGGCTCTCGTTGCGATCAAAAAACTTTCCGGAACAAGGACGAAATCATCGAAAATCACCCAACAGCAATGTAGCGCGCCGAGAGCTGTATATTTGATGCCTTGTTTGCGAAACCCACTTTGTAAAACATTATCATATACATTTCGAAAATTACGATATATATCACTCAATACACCCCAGTAACAGCGCTCGTGGAGGCAGCGCAGTGATCATAAAAAAATCTTTTGAATATTGGACTGAGAATATATTAAGTTTAGAAGAATTCCAAGCTACTACTGTAACTATAATTGAAAATGGAATTCTATTGCCGGTTACATCAGTGTATAGTCCGCCACGCCACAATATTAAAAAATCAATATGAGAATCTAATGAACTCACATAACCATAGATTCATGATGGGTGGGGATTACAATGCTAAACAAACTGCCTGGGGGTCTAGATTAACAACAAGGAAAGGAAGAGAGCTATATATAGCAATAACAAGTAGAGGATTCCAAGTAATCTCGACAGGAACGCCTACTTATTGACCATCCGATCCGGCTAAAACTCCTGATTTAATAGATTTCTTTATAAAGAGCAAAACGACACAAAGAAAATCACAGTGCATGATGGATATGGTCTCAGCTCTGACCACTCTCCAATATACTTAATATATCAAAATCAACCATCGATGTATTTCTTAAATTCGGGTCTAACCAATAAAATGACCAATTGGGTTAAGTTTAAACTCTTAATCAATGAGTCTATCAAGCACGGATCTATAGACTCAGAAGAGGATATAGAAAAAGAAGTAACCACGTTTACAAGCATCATCCAACAAGCTGCCTGGAAGAGCACGCCACCACAGAATTAACCTCAATCTACACCATCGTACCCAAGCCACATCAGGGAGCTAGTAAAAAATTGGCAGCATTCAAGATCACCAGAGCACAAGAGAGCCCTTAACAATATTACGCAAAGATTAAGCAGAGGAATCAAACGGCACAATGATAAAAATCTCCACAATTACCTTTCCAACTTTACCTACGATAGTAAAACCAACTATTCCTTATGGAAAGCAACAAAGCGAAAGAACAAACCGGTTTCTCTGAAGGCGCCTATTTTACAAGAATACGGCCAATGGGCAAAGAGTAGTGCGGAAAAGGCTAATACTTTTGCAGAATATTTACAAGAAATATTTTCTAGCGTCTCAAGCAACGCTGTAACTTGTACTGAAGAAAGGGAAATCATCAATGTACAAGAATCTAATAACGACGCAGAATTCGAAAAAGTTACATTCAAAGAAATCGGTGACGTAGTGAAAAACCTCGATTGTAAAAAGTCCCCTGGGTTTGATTTAATTAGAGGTGATGTTCTTCAACACCTACCCTACCATGGCATTGCAAAATTGAACACTATAATGCATCCTGTCTTAAGATTTAAATATGTTCCCAGTTACTGGAAAGTAGCTGAGGTAATAATGTTGCACAAACCTGGAAAAGAGCATAACGCAGTAAAATCATACCGTCCAATATCGTTACTGCCTATAATTGCAAAGTTATTTGAAAAACACTCAACCATTGAGCAAGTACATTGAGCAAGTTACTCAAACAATAGAAAATGCATTTGAAAACAAGCAGATATGTACCGCAGTGTTCCTTGACATCTCACAAGCTTTCGATGGGGTATGGCATAGTGAACTTATAAACAAAATAAAAACATTACTTCCTCAGATATGACAACGAATATTCGGAATTATATCCCATAAAATCTGCAGTTCCACAAGGCAGCATTTTGGGACCAATGCTCTATCTTATATATACCCACGGTATGACTTTTCACGAAAATTGCTTTATTGGAACTTTCGCTGAAGACACGGTTCTAATGTCAATTGGATGAAATTCCACCGAATCAACGAACAGACTGCAATCGGCGCTAAATAATGTGGTTCAATGGACCGTTAAGTGGGGCTTGAAACTAAATAGCAATAAGTCTTTTCATGTCGACTTTTCGACAAGGCAGACACAACACAAACCATTGTATATAAATATGAATGAGGTACCATACGAATCCTCTGCTAAATATTTAGGAATAACTTTAGACTCAAAACTCACCTGGAAAGAGCACATAAACAAAACAAGTAAGAAAAGTCTATAGTCGGACGGAGCCGACCATGGGATACCCTATACCACTATCCCTGGACAATCGCTCTCCACGGAACTTCTTTTCAATGATTGTGAAAATTTAATTATCAAATATCAGAGATGTAATGTATAATACTTATTACCAAAACCAAAAAGTTATCTAGCATGACAAAGACATTTTTGTAGCAGGAAAGGAAAATTTAGTTCACACAAACTAAAATGTAATGAAACCCAATTATGTAGTACTACTACTTCCGTTGTTTAACCGCTACGTTATTGAAATTTATACCAATTTCACACAAAAGTTTCAGTCCATTTAACCTGCTAAGTATTATCTGATCTTCACGTTGGTTTGTACGCTTCTTCTTCATCATAAACTCAAACTTTGTTTAAAATTTTGCGGGTTATTATTTTGACATACAGAGCCGCTACAAAATTGGTTAAACTTTTTTTGGTCCTTTTCATTCCATGAACATTTCACGGTCATCAGCAAAAACTAATCATTTCCATTCTGGCCCGAACCCAACCTCCTTAAAAAATTCGTTACAATCGGTCCATAATTGCGGCCTTAAACTTGTTTGCAATTTTTAATGGACGGACACACATCGCTAAATCGCTTTATCTCGTCGAGATATGAATTTTGGCATACCAAATAAGGGGTCTAGGACGAATATTTCGTGGTGTTACATAAACTTTTAGAGACAATATGTAGCATGGGATAAAAATGTTGTTCTCTACACAGAGCCCATTATATATTAGGCAGTAGGCCCGTTATCTAGCAAACACTTTATTGCAATTTACATCAGAGGAAAGGTCAGTAGTTTTTTCCCATATGTAGGCTACTTTGCGAAATATATATGTCCTCAAGGAATTAAAATATCGACCAAAAATAAAATTTTTATATTTTTCATACAAAACTAATGGTCCATTTCACCCGCTAAAAAATATCAGATCATCATTCAAAATTGTAGGCATCTTTTTCGACCTATACTCTTACCCGGTGCAAAATTTCGTGACTATTGATGTATAATTGCGACTTCTAGTGAGTTTATTATTACACTACAAACAAATAACGGAATATATTAGGCTGTAACTCTGTTATCTGATCATGCACACCAACGTAATTGGCATCAATTGAAAGGTCAAGCGTTCCACTTTCAAGTATATCTCACTTGTCCGGAATGTCACTTCCAGGAATTAGGATATAAGCTGTATATTAAAAATTTTCACAATTTTCACACAAAAGTTTTGGTCCATTTAACCCTCTAAATATTATCCGATCGCCATCTTAAATTGCAAGCTTCTCCTTTGTGATATACTCTTACCTTATTTAAAATTACGCGTTGATCGGACTATTATTGAGACCTACAGAGCCGCTAGAAAATTGGATAAATATTATGTTTTTGGTCCATTTCACCCGCTTAATATTTCACGATCATCACCAATAAGAATAGGGATCTATTCTGATCTGAACCCGACCTCCATGCAAAATTTCGTGACGATCGGTCCATAATTGCGGCCTGGAGCGTGTTTACAATTTATAATGGACAGACGGACGGACGGACGGACGGAGGGACGGACGGACACACATCTCAAAATCGCTTTATCTCGTCGAGATATGAAGATTGGTATACCACATTGGGGGTCTCCGACGAATATTTCGCGGCGTTACATGAATTTTTACCAAAACAAACTTATAATACCCTTTTCCACATTGTGGTATAGGGTATAAAAAGAGAGGAATTGGACATGAAATACCGCAGTTTATGTTGGTTGTTGGGAAGAAATTCAGTTCTCTCAATCGACAATAAATTAATGATATACAAACAAGCTTTAAAGCCGGTCTGGCTATATGGTATTCAGCTCTGGGGCTGCACAAAAGACCATTATCTGCAAAAAATCCAACGTTTTCAAAACAAAGTTCTACGAAATTCTGTCAAGTCACCTTGGTATGTCCGACTTGCACCGTGACTTAAAAAGGAATTATCAGTATTATAGCCTCCATTAAAGCGTACCTCCCAATTTTTGGTATTTTGAAGTTTGTGTCCTCAATATCCATCCGAAATGGCTGAAATTTGGTATTTAGTCTTCGTTGGGGGTATACAAATTTCCATCTGAGATTTGTCGGTCTCCCCCCATAGAAGAGTACCTCCCAATTTTCGGTACTTTCTATCGATATAGCTAAAATTTGGAATTAAGTCTTCCATAGGTCCACGTCTTCATATGTACCCCATAAAACGGTATCTCCCGATGTTCAGACTTTTGAAGGTTGTGCCTTCAATATCCCGCCAAAATGTCAGAAATTTGGGGACTTTCCATCTGGCACTTGTCGGTATTGCCCCATGTCTTCATACAGCTCCCATAATACGGCCCCTCCCAATATTCGGTATTTTGAAAGTTTAGGCTCCCAAATCCAGTGAAATTGTTGGAATTTGGTATTTAGATTTAATTTGGGATACAAAACTTTTCGTCTTCATATATAAAAATCAGAAAGTAAGAGTCCACGTTTTGGTATAGCACCCATTTAATTTCTTTTTTTTTAATTCTAGTCACATTTTTCTACCGAATTTTTGTCAAATTATCGAACCTGTTCTTTAATATGTGGTGATGGCTCAATTCGGAAAATTGTAAATATTTGTTCATGATTTGGGAAGAATAACAAAGACGCCCCATATGAGCTCTTTTAAAGGGAGTATTATTAGTTAGCATATTCTGTTCCTGTAAGGAAAAAGAGGAAGAGCTTAGTACCTTCACAAACGAAAGGAAATTAATTGTTCCTATTTACTTCAATTCAGCTCGTGGTGGAGGGTATTACAATTCTGCCTGACCGAACTTAATTCCTTTCTTATTTGTTTAATTTTCTTCTCAAAATCTACTCCACTATTCCTGTAATTTTCAAAACGAAAATAAATAAAATCGATCCACAGTGTAAATAATTGCACATAGGATTGTATATCAATCAATCACTGTAATTAACATTGTTACAAATAAACTTATTTAAGTATTTTGCTGTTTTAATTTAAACAACATCTACCACAAAGTACGTTGAAACTTGACTCTTTTGGATTGTTTTCCTCTCCCATTTGCTGTGCGTCAAAGGAATACCACCAGCACAAGAAAAATGCAATGAAGAATACAAAGTTTTAATGCTGACTAAGAATAAAATTAAGACTTACAATCACAGAGAAGATGTTGACTCAAGTATTTTCCAATTGCTGCACGCAATAGCAAGACCACTGCGCCAACACACAATCACTCATTAACTTCGGCCACAGAAAAACAGGTAACAATTGGTAAACTGGTTAAATAAAATGGGTACGCAATTGCATCAAAACCTATTCTATTGGGGATAATAACATGATTTCATCTTTGTTGAAACATTTTAACTTTCTTAGTTAAATGTACCGTAGGAACAACAATAACCGGATCATAATATTTTTTTGCCGATTTCAATTTATCAAATTTGCCTTAACCGACTAACACTGTCGTTAGAAAAGAATTTTCCCATCGTGACAAACAAGATGAAGACATACCACCGAGCGAGAAAAGTTTCACAAAAAGCAAAGCAAAAAAAATAATTTGTTGAAGAAAAATACGAAAACATTCTTTTTCAACTTTTGGGCAAGGTAAGGTAAAAATAGTTTGTCTATACAAAAATATTTTTGTGCGAAAAACTTGTAACTGTTTGTAATTCTTGTTGTTGTAATGTTAACTTGAGGGCGGGCGAATCTCAACCACACCATTGGGAATACAGTGTAGCAGAAAAACAATTATTTTAATTCTTTGAGAATATAAGTGACAAGGAATTTAAGAATAATATAGGCGGCTTTTCTAAAGTAATTGTATACGTGCCAGCGTGTCACAATGGTGGACACGTCCGCCTTGCACTCTGTATTCCCGGGTTCGATTCCCAGGCCGGCCAAAAACATCATTCATTTCAACAGTATCTTAATACTGCTCAGTAGAATATAGGCGACATTTCCTGAGTATTCCAGTCATATAAAACTTCTCTGTAAGTGTTGTTGTTGTAACAGTATTTGACATGTTTATATGTTTGCGCTAACGAGAGTATATACACTTTCATACGGGCAAAATGTGCCTCATTGAAATAATGGTTTTGGACCTCAAGTATGTTTCCACGAAATCCGTTTCAGACAATTTGGAGTCGATTCAAAAATGTTCGCCCGTTTGTCCGTCTTCTGCCTGGCTGGAGCACACGATAACTCTTGAAAAAATTTGGCTTTCGTAGTATTTTGTTCAGTCATAGTTTAAGTTCGAAGATGGGTCATATCGGCCCATTCCCTCAGACACCTCCCCCACAAAAGTTCAAATTGTTTTCGCAAAAATTATGCGCCTGATAACTCTCGAAGGGTCTAACCGATTTGGTCCATACTTTGCCGCCCCCATTACAAGGTGCAAGTTTTTTTATCACAGGCAAGTCCATACTTCCTGAGAAAATGGCCTGACAGCTGTTAAAACCCGCAATGGCATCATGTGTTGTGGGTGAAGCGCGTGGAAACTTACGAACGGATATACCGATTGGATCAAAAAATTTGGCAATCGTAATATTTTGTCCAAAGTTAAATCAAGTTCTAAGATGGACCATATCGCTCCACTGCTTTGGGTACCTACCCAAGAAAAGTTCTCGAAGGCAGTAACCGATTTGGTCCATACTTTGGTAATATTTGTACGAGACATAGATCCGGTTAGAATATGGTCTATATATATATATTAACTCCTTCCATACCTCCTACACAAAATTTCGGAAAAGTGTAGGACCCCGCTCGAATCGTTCTGATTTTCCTTGCAACAGGTTGCACCCAAGGCCCCTATTGCGACGGTACAAGTCCGTCCGTTCTTTTAGGTACCTCCCCGCGCAATACTTTTGAGATTTTATCCTAATCCATATCTTTGTTGGCAAGTTCATACGACCAAAATTCTGAAGACCCCCTAAATACATAAGTTTTTCTCAAAAAGGTGTTTCAATTCACACAGGCTGAGGGTACACCTCTGTCGGCAAAGCCGTCTGATATTTTTACTTGTTTCTGCTTAATATGACTCTAGGCCTATCTCCAGTGGTATGAATGTGGCTGCTTCGATGGGATGTTACCACAAATTTACTGTAGTTAGTTGACTGGGTTTGGCAGGGCGCTGTATCTGACGGTCCTGTGCCGCATGCTGTACTAATGATTTGCACGATGTCATCGATCCTTGCTCTGTAGGAATTCAGACGGCTGCAGACAGTTGAGCCAAAAATAATCTGGTTTTTCGAGGCGGCTGGCGCTTCTCAGCTGCGATAGATGAGGGATGTTCTCTGTGGACCGCATTCATATGATAATTGATTGTGGCATATGCGACTGCAACCGTGTGAATGCTATTTAAACCTGCTTGATAGGCTTGTTGATCTAGGGGTTCTCTCTCGTAACGTTGAACCTCTCTACCTAGATCTTGATTAGGATGGCTTTCACGGTAACACCCGAGTAAGTACTGCAACGAAACCATGGGGAAATCTTTGTCTCCACATATAGATGGTTCACTGAAGACATAAGGATGTACCCTGTTGCAGTTCTCAGGGCGGCATTCTGACAGGTTCGAATATTTTCCCTTCGCGGACTATACTGACGCCGTACAGCTTACGACGGATCGACTTATTGCGTTGTATGTGGTCAAGAAGGTTTCTTTATCTGGATCCCAAGTGATGCCGGCTGAAAACTTGAGGGTCTGTCCTTACATTTCTGCTTTTCGCAGATACCTGTGGTATGCGCGGCCGACATGAATATGCAGTCGAATGTGACCCCTTGAATTTTAGGGTAGTTTGTTGTCGGTATTTTGCTTCCATCGACCATGACATTGAACTTAGTTCTCACCTCTGCCGTCCATGTGGTGAACAGAGTGCTCAAATAGGAATTGAGCAATTGACATCAGGGAAAGTATCTGACGCCAAGATCGTACAATCATCCGCATACGTTACGATCTCAATGCCGTTTGGTGGGGTGGATTACATCAGATGTAGAGGTTAAACAGAGAACGGAGATATCATCCCACTTTGGAAAACTCCCAGTTTTACTCTACGGGGCTTGGACTTTTTGTTCCTGAATTGCACGTACGACTGACGTCCAATGTTTCACACTTGACCGGAGGGTAGCCTGCTCGATGTCCTCAAACAGCGTGGAGTACTTTCGATAACCAACATAACTGTTCTATCACACAGCTTGATATGGTGGAGTCCTCGACTAATATATATGTGTTAAGATGACGTGCAGGGCCGTTGTCGTGGTGTTCTGCTTACAGAACCCAGCAACTGGATAGCTATGGCTGGGGAGGATTAGAGCCTCAAGAGCCTTTCCTATGTTGTTGTTGTTGTAAAAGTGTTTGTTATTATGTTTGTATGTTCGTTCTTCTGTTCAACCTGGCTCTGGGTCTATCTCCAGTTCTAGGAAAGTGACTGCTTCGATGGGATGTAACCAAAGATCCACTGGAGTTAGATGAGTAGGTTTGGCTGGGCAGTTGAAAAGGCAGATATTTTGCACGGGCAGATATTTTGCACTGCGCGGTCGATTTCCGCCCAATAAGAATTTAGGCGACCGCAATATCCCGAGCGTAGTTGAGCCAAAACTACTCTAGTTTGTCGTGGCAGCCGACGCTCCTCACCTGCAATAGATGGGGGATGTATTTCGAGGACTTTATTGATACTATAATTGCGTAAGGCCTTGGCAACTGCATGCGTGTGAATACTATTTAAACCTGCTTGATATGCTTGTTGATCTAGGGGTTCTCTCCTGTATCGTTGGACTTCTCCTTCTAGAGCATGGATATCTTTCCTGACCTGCCTGAATGTGTCGGGCCTACCCACGAGATGGTGATTGTGATGGCTCACACGGTAACATCCAAGCAGGTACTGCAACGAAAGCATCTCATTGTGTTGCTTTACTGGAAGAATCTTAGCCTCCTCCCTGTTGCTGTTCTCAGGGCGGCATTCTGGCAAGTTTGGGGACCAGACTGACTACACATAGCTTACCACAGACCGACCTATCGCGTTATATGTGGTCAACAAGGTTTCTCTATCTACACCCCAAGTGCTGCCGGCTAGGGACTTGAGGACCTTGTCCCTACTTTTCAGTTTGTCGCAGATAGCTGTGGCGTACGCGCACGGCTTGAAAGTAGTGTCGAATGTGACCCCTAAGATTTTGGGGCAGTTTGTGGTCGGAATTCTGCTACCGTCGACCTCGACATTCAATTCTCTTCCAAACTGCGCTGTCCATGTGGTGAACAGAGTGGCTGTTGATTTTGTGGCGGAAATCTGCATATTCCTCAAATGGAAAAAGGTGGTAAGATCGGTTAAATAGTTGTTCAGTCTCTCGCAGATGTCATCAGGATAGGTACCCGACGTCAGGATCGTGCAATCATCCGCATACGTTACGATCTCGATGCCGTTTGGTGGGGGCGGAATACAGGAGAGGTAGAGGTTAAACAGTTCCGGAGATATCACCCCACCTTGGTTAACTCCCTGTTTCACTCTACGGGGTTTGGACTTCGTGTTCCTGAATTCTACGTACGACTGGCGTCCACACATATAATTGACTATCCAACGTTTCAAGCTTGGCCGGAGGGTTGTCTGCTCAATATCCGAGAACAGCGTAGAGTGCCTGACTGTATCAAAGGCTTTTGATAAGTCAAGCGCCACCATCACTGTTCTATCGCACGGCCGTCTCTGGTTGAGTCCTTGACAAATATGTGTGGTAATGGCGTGCAGCGCAGTTGTCGTGCTGTGCTGCTTACGGAATCCATGCTGTTGATCGGCAACTTGATAGCTATTTCTGATACTGGGGAGGACTAAGGCCGCAATGGTCTTTGCTACGGGCGACAAAAGCGAAATCGGCCTGTACGATTCATTTTTGCTGGCATCCTTGCCGGGCTTCCGTAGTGGAACGACCCTGCCCATTTTTCAGACTTCGTGAACAATGAGGGTGGATAGCGACAGGTTGAGAACTTTAGTGAGATACTCTACTCCCGGCTCATCCAGTTGCTTCAGCATTACCATGGAGATTCCATCAGGGCCCAACGATTTAGCGTTCTTTATGACATTCGCAACATTATCCATTGTAAATTGTCGACAGGAAGACATCTAATGCGAAGTAGTACTCTTCTCTTCGCCCTGTCACTTCTTCGAATCACTCAGCGTAACGTCTCCAAACGTGACTTAGGTCCTATCTTCCTTCTTTCCACGGTTCGAGAGTGATTTAACCGTTGCCTACAATTCACTTATTCCCGCTCCAATGTTGCAACTCTTCAGATGATTTAACAACTATTGACTTCAACGACCAACCTATTAACTTCAAGTGTTAGTTCCCTGACTCTGGGGTAACTGGTGTTGGTGCGACGAAGTTCATCATGCTCATTTACTAATCCCGTCTCTACTGCTGGGAAATTTGGTCTGACATAGCGTATTCGACCAGCAGGTATATGGCGAACGGCTGCAGCAGTGATGATGTCTCGGAACGTCTTTTCTGCTACGTGAACATCAGAAGGGATAGACAGATCTCTGAAGCGGTGATTACTGAACTTTCGGAAACTCGGACAATTACTTTACCCATGATCGATAAACATGCGGCGTTCAAAGGAAATGAAATCAGGCGGTCTGCTGATGGAGACATGGAGAGATGGCCTGATCCAAGGGAAACCACGAGTTGCAAGAATACCAAAACACCAAAACATAACTCTAAATTGACAGATCCGTGTTAAAAAAGGTTCAATAGAAAATTAAATCCCTCAACTTCAGCCGAAAACCATTTTTTTATGCATTTTACCCACCACAAAACTCTAAACTATAGTTGTTGTCGAGCTAGGTTTCCTATTCGGTCGCCAAGATACTCTTTCCAATTATGAAAACTATAAGTGGGGACATTTAACATGTTTTATCTTAAATCAAAAAGTAATATTTTCTGTATTGACCACAGTTCGTCATTTGCAAAACAGCAACAGACATTGGCAAACTAGTGGCGCCAAAGAGAAGTTCTCCCACACAAGGCCAGTACATTTTGCATCCCATATAAAGGCATCAGCCGACAAGAGTCCCTCTAATACGCACACTTGTTCACACACACACACACACATAAACACATTTGCAGATACCAATCGACATTATCAACAAACAAAACTCAGACAAAGTAACACAGTCAAAGAAAACATCAACGAGTGATGGTCGTTTGGTTGGATGGTCGGTTGGTTGGTCCTTCTTCAGTTGAAAGAAAAAAATGTTTTTCTTTTTTCATTGAAAACAATGTTGTGGCGGTTATGGTTGAATATCACCAACAACCCACTCCCCCCATTCGCCACAAAAATATTTTCTTTCTGTTAAGTATGGCCACTCTATCCTAGAAACGATTACGAAATATAGCGAAACGAAAGGAAATGCCGAAGTGAAATACAACAAACCATATTGGGGAAAGTGTGTATGTGTAAAGGAGCTCTGTTGTGTTGTGTGGTACTGTTATTACAACAAAAATGTTGTTGCTCCAAATGGAAGACAAAACCATTCATCCATCTACTATCCCAATGTTGAGTGTTGGTTGGTGCTGTCATAGATTTCAGTTCAGTTTTCTGTTGACTCTTAAATGAGACGGTTCGTAGAGGCGGTCAAATGAATATTCGCGACAACAATATTACAAATCGCAAACGCACTGTTAAAAGTTTACAATAATCTGAAATATTTGAAGCCTTATTTTAAATTTAGTAAAACCCCCGTTATAGCGTTCACGAGGCAATTCAAAGAAACCTTTTAAAAAAGATTGAATTAATAAATAATATTGTGATTTTTTAAGTAAAAAACAATAATAAATAAATTAATTAAAAATGGCCTTAGATATTTTAAATAAAAATCTAGTGAAATTTGCAATTTTTGTAATAATTTTGCAGCAGTTCATTTCAAATGGTGGGTGTTCAAAATGAAAAATAAAGTGTGAAATATTGAAATAAAAATCACAACATATACAAGATATTTTTTTTTCTGAACATTTTTTTATTCTTAAGTATTATTTTTAATATTCAGCACAAATAAGTAAAAGTTTCTAAAATGTCAACTTTGTTAAGCGTGGATATGCGGCAAGTCATCATTACCATTACGGTGTAAACAACACAAAAAAAAAATACTGAAAAAATCAAGCAAATTATGAAAAAGGATCGAAAAATAGAAGACACGTGTTTTGTCGAACAGTGTGGCCAAAATTGCCTTTTTGTGACAAAAATCTATATTTTCCTAACGCGTGGAGGTAGAGTTATGAAATTTGGAGGAGATGTTTATCAAATGGAGATTTTTAATTTCACATTGTTACAAAAAACTTATACATCAACAACCTCAAAGCGGACGGTACCCTATAATGCGAGGATGCTCCTTATTCACGGAGATCCCAAAATGTAATTTTTCAGCCAATTTTGTTCGACAATGTGGCCAGAAGCCTTAAAACACCTTTAAGTGGACAGTATCGTTATATGGGGTTTATATCAAAATGTTATTTTACTCAAAAAAAATCATTTTTTGTTGTCGAGTAATATTTGACTACCCCAAATATAAAGCTTACTAGCAAAGTGCCCGCTACTTCGTATGCGTAAAGCGAATAAAAAACAAATAAACAATATCTGATATGGAAACGGTGAAATGTGTAAATTTGGTGGTTAATTGTTGTTAATTAATACTTAATTTCATTTAAGTATTCTCGGTACACCCTTAGTTCGTATCAAAAAAATCAGCCGTATCTCACCCCAAATCCCAACAGTGATCTCCACAACAAATTTTAGAGCGCTGGATTTACCAGATCAATGTTTAGTACTATTTAGTACTTCTAGAACACTTATTGTTTATTACTCTTTAGTACACTAATAGTATTGTTCAAAATTATATAATTCAAGTATTATTCCCGCAAGCAATACCGAAATCGTACGACATTTAGTACATTTCGTACACATCGATATAAGCTTATCGACGGCCGGGCCATAAAATATTCTAAACCTAGATGAAATAATTGGTTTCCTTTCAGTTGAGAAAGTACAACTTTAAATCGGTAGGTAACGTTATATGGGGGCTATACCAAAATATCGACCTACCTTGGCAATTTTTAATAGATAAGCATTTTGTTCATTGGGAATTTCAGCTAATGCGGTCAAAAATCAAGTAAAAAAGTATCAGTCGGCTTTGCCGACAGAGATATACCCTCAACCTATGTGAATTAAAACTTTCCTCTACATACAGATCGAATGTATTGAGGGTCTTTTCAGAATTTTGTAGCCCTTTTTGAACATTTAAACTTACAGACAAAAATGTAGATTAGGATTAAAATTGTACTTGAAGGAATGGACCGACATAGTCCATTATGGAAGTGATCTTATTTTTGGAGTCATATATTTTCGATAGATATCGCGCCCACTAGTCATTTCAGTGGGTTATCGTATAACATTTGGACCAGTATGCCAGGAAGCATGAACTTGTCCACGGAAAACATAATATCGCTGTAAACAGGGCCACAACCAATAGCATCAGTACACACAGAAAAAATGGCCTCTCTAACATATGTCCCAAACATATTTTGCTTACTTACTTACTTAGCTGGCCCATTACAGAACATTTGTTCTATGGGCCGAACTAAGAAAATATCTCTCCAATTCTCTCTATTTGTTGCTTCGCACTCTGGAATACCGCGCCTTTTCATCTCATCATCCACTTGTTTGCGCCATCTATTCCTTGGCCTGCCAATTCTGCGTGAACCGCCAAGCGGTCCGTATTTATACGCCTTTTTAGTGGGTTCATCATCGCTCATTCTTATGTTATGGCCTAGCCAACGCAATCGCTGCATCTCGATACGTTTAACAATATTGATGTCGTTGTATAGCGGATACAGCTCGTGGTTCATGCGACGACGATATTCACCGTCAACGCAGATTGGTCCGTAGATCTTTCGAAGAATTTTTCTCTCAAACACACCAAGCACTGCCATGTCTGCTGGCGCAAGTACCCAGGCTTCGGAGCCATACATCAGCACGGGTAGTATCAGTGTTTTGTAGAGCGTTATTTTTGTTTGAAGAGATGTGGCTTTGTTTTTAAACTGCTTACTTAAACCAAAGTAGCATCTGTTGGCCAATACAATTCTTCTTTTTAATTCACAACTGATGTCGTTTGTTGTGTTTACGGAGGTGCCGAGGTAGAGGAAGTCTTTTACTACCTCAATATTATAGGAACCAACTTCCACAGTCGGTCCGAGCTCAATGGACGCATTGCGCGTCGACACCATCAACTTGGTCTTCTCACCGTTCACCGCCAGACCCACTTTTTAAAGGTAACCTTTATAAAGGTATCAGTTACTTCTTTTACTGATCGGCCCATGATGTCTATATCATCAGCATAAACAAGTAACATGTGACTATTGGTGTAGATTGTGCCACTTCTTTTGACGTTTGCCTCTCGTATAACCTTTTCTAGCAGGATGTTGAAGAAGTCACACGAAAGGCTGTCTCCTTGTCTGAAACCTCTTTTGGTACCAAACTCTTCGGAGAGGTTCTTTCCTATTTTAACTGAGGACCTCGTGTCAGTTAAAGTCATTTTACAAAGCCGGATGAGCTATGCGGGGATACCAAATTCAGACATGGCTTGGAATACCTTTGATCGCAGCGGGCTGTCGAAGGCTGCTTTATAATCGACAAAAAGATGGTAGGTGTCGATCTGCATCTCTTGGGTCTTCCCCAGGATTTGCCGCAGGGTAAATATCTGGTCAATGGTGGACTTGCCAGGTCTAAAGCCGCATTGGTATGGTCCAATTATCTCGTTGACCATAGGCTTTAGTCGTTCGCACAATATCCCTGACACGATCTTGTAGGCAATAGGGAGTAGACTTATGCCCCTATAGTTAGAGCATACAGTCTTATCTCCCTTCTTGTGGACGGGGCACAGGATACTCAGGTTCCAATCGTCGGGTACTCATTCTTCCTGCCAGATGGTGCTAACTAGCTGATGAATACACCTTATCAGCGTGTCGCCTCCGGTTTTGAACAGCTCGGCTGGCAAGCCATCGGCCCCTGCTGCCTTATTATTCTTCAGCCGATTTATTGCTGTCTTTACCTTATCTTGGCTGGGCGGTATACATTCAATACCATCTTCTGGGATTGGGACTGTGGTGTCTTCGTCGTCTTCGCTGCTATTAGATACCAACAGATTTGAAAAATGTTCTTTCCATATCCTGAGTACACTATCTGTATCAGTTACCAAATTACCTTGCTGGTCTCTACAGGAGGATGTGCCTGTACCAAAGCCATCAGTTTGATGCTTGACTCTTTGGTAGACTTTTCGGACTTCATTCTGGCTCCTGTACATCTCGATTTTTTCACACTCCCGCTTTTCCATCTCTCTCTTTTTCCTGCGGAAAAGACGTTTCTCCTGTCCTTTTCTCCCTGTATCTCTCTCGTGCGCTACGCGTTGCTACGGATTGTAAAGTAGCCCCATATGCTGCATTTTTCTCTTCGGTGGCAGCACGACACTCCTGATCATATCATGGATTCCTTGGTGGAGGTCTCTGGTATCCAAGTATGGATTTTGCGGCTGTTTGCATGGAGTGGGCAATGCTTTGCCATTGCGCTGATATGTTATCGGGACGAGGAATGCTTTGATTAAGCAATTGAGCTAGTTGAGTGGAATATGCTGTGGCTATCTGTTGTGATTGCAGCTTACCGATGTCTAACTTTCGTGTTGTGTCTGTTCGTACTTTGTTTGCTACTTTTAAGCAGGTGCGTACCTTTGCTGCAACAAGGTAGTGGTCCGAATCAATTTTGGCATTAAAATCGCCTAGAATGATTTTAATGTCATGGGCAGGGCAACGGACATATGTTTCTTCTAAGCGCTCGTAAAATATATCTTTGGTCTGTTCGTCCTTTTCTTCAGTGGGAGCATGAGCGCAAATAAAGCTGATGTTGAAGAATTTAGCTTTTATTCGAATTGCAGCCAGTCTTTCATTCACTGGAGTGAAGCTGGATACCAGATGTTTTAGTCTCCGACTAACTACAAATCCGCAACCAAACTCATGCTTTACGTCATGGCAGCTATAATCTGTTAAACTGCACTTTTCCTAAATTTTTTGTAGGAGGTACCCAAAGGGCTTGACCCGTATAGTCCATATTCCAACCTGATACATAACTAGATGGAATAATACGATATGCAAAGTTTGGACCAATCAGAAACTTCCTGTGGGAGTTATCTTGCCAATTTTCCATTTTTGTTTTTGCCGTCAAGGTTTCTTGGAGCTTTTAAGGCATTATCTCAGGAAGTATGGACTTGCCCCCGACAAATTTGTACCGTCGCACAATGGTCCCAAATCCAAATTTTCTGGCCAAAACTATTTCAACGTCCATTTTGTATTGAAATTAATTATTATTTTTAATAAATGTGTACAAACAGCAATTCTTACGTTTTATCGACCAAAATGACCAAAAACTGACAAAATTTGTTGAACAGGGTGGTCCCGTTGTGTGGGGTCTAAACCAAAACATTGACCTATGTTAACAATTTTTGGTACGAAGGATTCATATCTTCCAAGAGGTCGAAATACCAAATTTCAGCCGAATCGGTCATAAAGTGTCGCTAAAATTCACATAATATCTAAAATTGGACGGTACTTTTATGTGGGGGCTATGACAAAAAATGGACCTATTTTCAAAAAACTTACACATACTTGTTTTATACACTCTGAAACCCTTAAATATGAATTTTAAGAAAAATCGGTTAATAGATGTAGGTATTACCGCTCTATTTCAATTGGATACTACGTACAGTCACAACAGGTATTTACAAAAAATTCTCCCATCTTAAAATAGAAAAATCCACTTTATTTTAACTGTGGCAAATTTGACCAAGAATTTATTTCTCAATTTATTAGTTCAGACCCCCAGATATCTTCCAAAACCAATTTGGAGGTGGACAAACTTGGACATTTTTTTAAAAGTTTAAATATATTTTAAAAATATTTGTAAAAAAAATAATTTTTAATATATATAAAAATTGATTTTATTACGCTAATTTTACAAATTTCATCGCCCTTTTAGTAAATATTATGAAAGTACTCATTAACAGCTTCCCGATTTATAATAACTTTGGTCTCACGTCTGTATATTTATGCAGAGACGCAATACAACAAAAATTGTATATTTTACAGCACAAAGTCTGTTTAATTATACCCTATACCACAATGTGGAAAAGGGTATAATAAGTTTGTTTTCCCAAAAATTCATGTAACGCCGCGAAATATTCGTCGTAGACCCCTCATGTGGTATACCAAACTTCATATCTCGACGAGATAAAGCGATTTAGCGATGTGTGTCCGTCCGTCCGTCCGTCCGTCTGTCCGTCCATTAAAAATTGTAATCAAGCTAGAGGCCGCAATTATGGACCGATTGTCACGAAATTTAGTATGGAGGTCGGGTTTGGACCAGAATAGAACTGATTAGTTTTTGGCGATGATCGTGAAATGTTAAAGGGATGAAATGGACCAAAAACAAAATTTTTGCTCGATTTTGTAGCCGCTCTGTAGGTCGCAATAATAGTCCGATCGGCGCGAAATTTTAAACGTAGTTTTGGTTTGAGATGAAGAAGTAGCGTGCAAGTCAACGGTATGATCGGATAATATTTAGCGGGTTAAATTGATCAAAACTTTTGTGTGAAAATTGGTAAAATTTCTAATGCACATCTTATAACTTTATCCCAAGAAGACGCGTTTAGTGGTATAGGGTATCACATGGTCGGCCCCGTCCGACTATAGTCTGTTCTTACTTGTTTTTACATAAAAAAGTGTCAACTTTGGTACTGCGCCAATCAACGAATACTAATGTTATTTACGAAAACTAATTATTTTCAGACGACTTGAGGTGTTTTTTATTATTCTGTGCAAAAAAAAGTTAAAATTTCGAAACTTCAAAAATAGGGTTTTGGCCAAAAATTTTCAGATTGAAACCCATGTGCGTCGTAAGGGTGGCCTTAAAGACAAATTGCTGAAAAATTTCAAATCGATCCGAGAGGAGCTTTAAAACTTCACTTTTTTTAAATAATATTACCATATTCATAATTATGACCGATTCGGTTATTCCCTTCGAGAGTTATCGTGCGCACCATTTTAGCGATAACTGTTGAACTTTTGTGGGGAAAATACCGGAAGTAGTGGGTCACGATATGGTCCATCTTGGAACTTAAACTAAGTTTAGTCCAATGTCTGAGGATATAAAAATGGAACTTTAAAATAGAAAATATTATTTCGCACTTAAATAAAACAGAATAAAAATCCGTCGTTATAGTCTATGTTTTGGTACGGCTCTTATAATTTTTTCCCTGAAAACACTTTTGTAGATCCAAGTTATTTCCAAATCATTTCTAATTTATTGATTCTGTAAAATCTAATCGAATTCTGATTCTATTGTATACAAGCGATGGGCATAGTTTATTCATTCATTCAATATTAGTTGTGATAAATGTAAAAAGAAATTTCCCGATTTGTTTCCCGGGAACCAACCCGTAACCAAAAAACGGAGAATTTCCGGGAATTCCCGGTGCGGGATTTCCCTACCCAAAACCCTACCTGCTACACTCCGACAGTAATCTTAATTCCAAATTTTAGGTTTTCAGCACTATCGGTACCCAAATCCAATACATACTAGTTATATCCCTTTAAAATATACAATTGGTAACAAATTTAGTAACTTTTAGTACTTTTCGTACACGGAGGAAAAATATGTCACAAACATATTTTGCAGGAAACATACAGTTTGACAACAAATGTATTGCACAGACCAAAATTGTAAAAAATTTCATAATAATTGTTCGGACTAAAAAAAAAAACTTTTATGTGACATTAAATGTATTGCAAACGGAAAAGCAGTACTATAAAACTAATCATTTTTGCAAATTTTTGTAGTTATTATGCATTTTTATGACTTTTGCGACTAAGAATGGAGTAACAGTATTGAATGTGATAAATCTACAGCGGAATTTTATGCAACCCCTATTTTTGGTCCGATTCATGTCAAATTTTGGGACTGGGCATATTTTTGGCTTCTGATTAAATTGCAATCGAAACATATGACATATGCAAAATTATGCAAAATGCATAAATGTGCATGTGCAAAATGTATGCATTTTACATATATTTTATGCAACAAATATTTCAATAATAGGTACAAAGATAGAGAAATGTATAACCACAGTCTCAACCTTCAAAATACCGAAAATCGGGAGGTATCGTTCTATGGGGGCTATATGAAGGCCTGAACCTAAACCGACAAATTTTAGCTGGAAAACTGTTTACCCCCAAGGAAGTCTTAATACCAAATTTCAGCCATTTTGGCGGGGTATTGAGGCCACAACCTTCAAAATACCCGAAATCGGGAGGTACCGTACTATGGAGGCTATATGAAGACGTGAACCTATACCAGGAAATTTCAGGTGGAAAGTTTTATAGCACCAATGAAGACTAAATACCAAGTCACTAAATACCAGTCACTTCGGTGGGATATTAAGCATACAACTTTCAAAATACCGAAAATCGGGAGGTACCGTTCTATGGGGGCTATATGAAGACGTGGACCTATATCGAGGAATTTCCGGTGGAAAGTTTTATAACCCCAAGGAAGACTTAATACAAAATTTCAGCCATTTCGGAGGGATATTGAGGTTACAACCTTCAAAATACCAGAAATCCGGACGTACCGTTCTATGGGGGCTATATGAAGACGTGAACCTATACCGAGAAATTTCAGGTGGAATGTTTTATACTACCAATGAAGACTAAATACCAAATTTCAGTCATATCGGTGGGATATTGAGTCTACAACTTTCAAAATACCGAAAATCCGGAGGTACCGCTCTACGGGGGCTATATGAAGACGTGGACCTATACTGACAAATTTCAGGTTTAAAGCTTTATACTCCCAACGAAGATGTTGAGGCCACAACCTTCAAAATATCGGAAATCGGGAGGTACCGTTCTATGGGGGCTATATGAAGACGTGGACCCATGCGGAAAATTTGCAGGTGTAAAGTTTCATACCCCTAGACAAGACTTAAAACCACATTTCAGCCATTTCGGTGGGATTTTTAGACCACAAATCCTTGTATATATTTTTGCATATGCCCATTTTATGCAGATATGTAAAAATATGCACGATATGCAATGTATGCAAAAATTTCTGGGCCTAATTTGTTTTATTTTGTGATAAAACGAGTTTCTGTCTAATCAGATTTTCTCTACGACTATCCTAACCATATATGCATTTGCAAAGGATTCCGCTGTCTAGTGATAAAAAACCGTCATGGGGGGTCTTCATACAGGTAAAAAACGCTAGAGACCATAGTAACAGTAACCAATGACGAATCGGCCACAGACAACAATGCAAAGCAGTCCGATTTTGTCTTTGAAAACATCAATATACCTATGGAAAAATAGACCCTCAGCGCAGTATTTTGAAACGACCAACAACAGAGCTTTATTTACTCTCTCAATAGTATTGGAAAGACTTCATTTTCACAAAAAAAAAAAAAAAAAATAGATAGATATTATCCTCTACTATCATAATAAATCACAAAAAGTGTGCCAAATCCAGTAAAACCCATCAAATATGGAAATTAAACCCCTTCTGGAAAAGCTTGAATACCGAATATTCTTTACCAAGCAAAAAAGTATGTGAAATCGGATTGACGGACATAATAATGATTATGAAGGCATTCTCACTGACATAATTAGGAAATATTTATAGTCATTATTCTGAAAGTCAGTAAAAGGGATCCAGAAAGCTCAAATAAGTTCAACACCGCCATTCCAAAGGCCAAATCATGACATATAATTCTTATTTGTGTAAATTTCTGATGTAATATAACAACACTAAACTAATAAATACCTCGGGCCTATATCCTGATACCAACCCTTTTAAAATTGTTGGGTCCATTTTAAGAAAAAAAACTCGATAATGGTCCTCCTACGATGGATCAAGATTTACTAAAAATTGGGGAACCAGTACCCGTAGAGTGGAACATGCCGAGACTTTATTTTGGGTTAACTAAGTTCATTTAATTTACTTATTGTGGAACACTTATTTGGCAATTCTCCAAGAAATCATCGATTTGGTAATTTTTGCAATACATTTATTGCCACCTCAAAGTAGTAGGTAATTCATATTTTTATAATAAATCGCAAAAAAACTTTGCATATTTTGACGGAATATTGTTTTATGGACCAATAGCAAGAGATTTACACAAAAAACCGTATAGTTTTTACATAATATGTTGCCATAAACGAACAATTATTATGAATTTTTTTCAATTTTGGTCTGTGCAATACATTTGTTGTCAAACTGTGTATATATGTTTGCAACAGTTCCTATCATAACATATGTTGGGTTCTTGCAAACAAATATATGTTTGGCTGCAAAAACATATAAGTACCTATGTCACAATCTTAGGTGGATAAGTTACATGACCACTAGAAACCCTAAATATCAAATTATAGCTAATTCGGTTAAAAATGTAGCTGAAAACGTCAAAATAGCTGAAATCGTGTAACAAAAGATAGACATATGATCATAATTTTTGGTTGAGAAGTTTTTTGATCATGAGAACCCTAAATGCTAAATTATAGCTAATTCGGTCAGAACATGTAGCTTAATACGTCAAAATACCGGAAATCGGGCGGTACCGTTATACGGGGGCTGTAAGGAAACGTGGACCTGGGTATAGGTAACTTTCGGTGGAGAAGTTTCTTGGTCACTGGATACCTTAAACCTCAAATTATAGCTAATTCGGTCTGAAAATGTGGCTAAAAACGTCAAAGTATCTGAAATCAGGCGTTATCGTTATATGGGGGGGGGGGGGGGGGGGTGGTCTATCCCAAAATGTGGACCGATATAGCCCATCTTCGAACATGATCCAAGTTCGGACGAAAAACACATGTTTACAAAATTTCAGCCATGTAGGTCGACTCATTCGGAAGATAGCGAGATTACAACAGACGGACGGACTTGGCTAAATCGACTTACAATTTTACCCATATGGGGCTATATCAAAGTGTGGACTTATGTAGGCAATTTTTGTGCAAAAGTTTTGTGTCTGGAGGAAATATAAAATGTCAAATTACACGTAGTTCCTCAAAAACCGAAAATTGGAAGGTTTTGTTATATTGGGGCTATACCACAATATGGCCCTATGTTTATAGTTTTTAGCTGGGAAGTTTCGTGACTTCATAGAACTTCAAATGTCAAATTTCGGCTAATTCCTGAAAAAAATATTGCCAAAACCCTGAAAATATCGAAAACCGGAATGTACAGTTATATTGGGTCGATACCAAAACATTGACCAATATTGACAACTTTTGTCGAAGAATAAAAAGATCCTTCAAATATCAAATTACAGCGAATTCGATCATGAAATAAAGCTAAGTTCTCAAAATACTGAAAATCGGGAGGTATGTTAAATGGGCCTATACCAAACAGTGGAACTATTTTGAAAATATTAAGTGAGAACGTTTTGTGACTACTGTGAACCTCAAAACTCAAATTGCAGGCAGTTGCGTCAAGTTTCGTAACCACTGGAAATCTCAAATTTCAAATTACAACTAGCTTGGTTAAAAATTGTAACTAAAATCCTAAAAATACCGAAACTCGGGAGGTACCGTTATATGGGAGCTATACCAAAGCAAGAGCCGATATAACCCATCTTCAAACTTGACCTGCCTACAGAAAAAAGATACTCGGGTGCAAAAATCTAGCATTCTAGCTCTAAGCTAATTTTTGCGGACGCTAGAATGTTTACAACAGACGGACATTGGTAGATCGACTCAGAATTTTATCCTGATCAAGAATACATATACTTTATAGGGACACAAATGATTATTTCAATGCGTCAACTGATAAATGGATGGAAAATGTAACTTAAATCCTCAAAATACCTCAAAATCCTCAAATACGTTGACCTATGTTCACAATTTTTGGTGGAAAAGGTGTATAACCAACGAGCCACAATTCAGCTTATTTGGTCTGAAAATGTGGACAAAATCCTCAAAATATCAAATATTGGGAGGTACCGTTATATGGGGGCTATATCAAAAAGTAGACCAATGTCCACAATTTTTGGTGGAGAATGTTTGTGGCCACTGGGAACTCCAAATAGCAAAACAAAAAAAAAAACATTGTTCCACAACATCCCATACGGGACAAGGGAGACCTATCTCTTACCAATGAGTGCAGCCCGATTCATATGTAGCTCAATGATATGGGACCTACTGTTTATTGCCGAGTCCGAACGGCGTGTCTTAAGACACCACTTGTGGAGAAGTTTTTCAAGGCTGAAATACTCAGGAAATTTCGCCAACTTTACTGAGGGGTATTTTGCCACCGTTGAAAAATTTTTGATGTTGCCCTGCCGGGGAATCGAACCCCCGGCCTTCTGCGTGCAAGGCGGGCGTGCATACCATTGCATTACGGTGGCACTCCATATAGCAAATTACACTTAATTTGGGCGGAAAATGTAGCTTAAATCCTCCAAAATACTACAAATGGGGAGGTACCTTTACCCAAGCGTGGACCTATGTCCAAAATTTTTTGTGGAAAAGTTTAGTGACCACTAGAAACCCTAAGTACCAAATTGCAACTTATTTGGAAGGAAAGGAATGCTTAAATCCTCAAAATACCGAATATCAGGAGGTACCGTTATATGGGGGCTATACCAAAATATTAGCCGATGTTGTTCATATCTAGTCCATTATTACCCACGGACACATACTGCGTTTGTGCAAAATTTCAGATACATATCTCCATTCGTATGGAATGGATCAGTGATTTCGTCCGCTAGATCAGTGATTTCGTCCACTGTGCGCTCGGACAATTATTGTGACCTACAGAGAGTAGCTACAAAATCGAAAAAAAATTTTGTTGTTTGTCCATTTCACCACCTAAATTTTTTTACGTGACAATCGCTCCGTAATTGTGAACTATTGTTTGATTAAAAATTTTAATGAACGGACGGACACACGTTGCTAAATCGATTTATTTTGTCGAGATATGAAAAATGGTATACCATATGACAAATATTTCGCAGTGTTATATCCATATGAGGGTCATATCAAAACGTGAGCCTGTACTGATTAATTTTTGGTGGAATGTTCTATACCCCAAACGAAAATTTATTTCTAAGTTTTAGTCACTTCGGTAGGATAATGAAATTAAAAATACCGAAAATCGGGATGCACCGATATACAAATGCCATTTTTAGTACCAAACATCCTGGGAGTAATATAAAATTCTGTACCAAATTATGAAACTCTATCTTAAATATTGGAAGCTGCATCCTAATTTCAAAAGACGAACGGAAAGACGAGCATGGTTATATCGACTTAAAATTTCATGCTGATCATACCCTTTATAGGGTCTCAGATTAATACTTCGATGTCTTACGAACAGAATAATAAAGCCTCCATCTTATGGTGGAGGGTACAAAAAAGGACGCTGTGTCCTATTTACTTTGGGCCCATCTGTAGTGAGATTATAATTCCCAAAGTGGAATTGGGCCTTATGAACATTGAATACTAAAGCCATTTTGGGTGTTATGTCCGTTCCTCTGTCTATCTAAACCTTGCAATCACGCAACATATCGCAATTTTTCATGATATAGAGGAGGAAGCCTATTCATTTTGGTGATGATCATGTAGTTATTGGTCAGAATCGGCACAAAATATATTACCTTAACAATAGTAGGTGGTCAAACAACGCACAGTGTGACCAAATTCAATATTTAGGGACACAAGTGTTATTTCTTTTTCAAAAATTCCCAAAAATTGTACATGAAGTGGTAGAAAATTTCAAAAATGTTCGTGAAGGAAAACCCAATTGGGTCCAACCTTTACTTATTGTTATATTTCCTCCATACATTGATAAGCTTCGAATGTAGCCTATACGAATATTTTTGGCACAAGTGCTGTTTAGGGACAACATCCCTTGCAAAAGATCAGACAGTATATGTCCACGTTTTGGTTTAGCCTCCATATAAATTACTCTTATATGGGGGCTAACCAAAACGTGGACCTTTTTAAGCATTTTTGAAGAATTTATTCAAATTTTTTCTACCGAATTGACTGTTAATTGGAATTGTGTGTTCCCAGATGTTAGGAAACTTACTCACAAATAACTGTCCATAGGCCCCATAAACCGGTACCGAACCGAGATTTGAGCTATAAGTATACATGCAGAAAAATATATTTAAGAAATATGTTTGGAACCAAACAAATATATGTTTGCAACATTTTGTAACATATTTAAATTTTATTTGTTTGGGTACCAACATATTTTTATGTTACAACATAATTTTTAGGGTGGAGAGAGGATTTTTTTCAAAGAGCGTAACAACAGGGCTCTCACTTTCATAATAAAGAGTTGTGTGTATGGTGCAAAGAAATTGTGTTTTTAGTAAATTAAAACCCAACACATTTTACAACACTGTGCAACATTTTTGAGCCAATCGCGTGCAAACAACTTCTGTCCAGAATTTTATGAAAGTAGAGGACCAATAGGCAAAACCCATATTTGGGTTTTGTTTTCTTAGATCGGGTTCGGTTTTTATGGCCTCATCTAAACAGGGTTAAAGATCGAATTTTTAAAACAAATCGGGGCTGTATCTCTGAAACCAATACGAATCTTGTTTTGACATCTGCAGCAAACTTGTAAATAAGAGCAAGAAGAAAATATTTGGAGGAATAGTGAACTCGAAAAACTGCATTTATTGCCTCAAATTTTATAATATATCTAAAAATTCTATAGTTTGTGTATATTTCGCAGCGTATCTCCCAAAACGTTAAATTTTTCTTAATGTTACCTTTTGGGAAAATATTCTCTGGAATGTAATACACAACTTTTCAGAACATTATATTGTTGTAAAATGCCTCTATCGCCTTGTTTATAGCAAATTTTTCAACAACACTTTGGTAAATATTTCAATAATTCATTGAAATCCCCAACATGAGAATAAACAGCCTGTGTGAACATTGTTTGAAATTAGTTTTGTAAAAGGTATGTTATGAAATACCCCTTAAACAACGTGAAATAACAATTTTAGAGTTTCAGAATGTTCTGAAGAATTGATGGTCACATTATTTGGACAATTTTTAGAATGGTTTCTTGTTTCAACTTCCAACAGTTTAGTTGTTACTGACCAGAATTTCAGAAATTATGTAAACTTTTCTATGTTTTAACGATTTTGATGCGCTAGATGCAGCTTTTCCTAGTCATCTGTTTGACTCTTAAGTTCTACTACTTTAGGGCTATTGCTGAAGACTGCAAAGCAAAATTCTTATTAGTTTCGGAGATAAAGGTCCGATCACTGGAAAAAATGCTCATTTTAGGTCTGTTTAGATGAGTCCATAAAATCTAAACCCGATCTAAGAACACAAAACCCAATGCAGGTTTTTGTAGTCTCTATATGTACTTTCAGAAAATGTCCATTAAAAGTTGTTTGCATTTCCAGTGTTGCACAGTGTAATTGAATCAAAAAGGTGAATGGAAATAATTAAGTTTTTGTCGACCTTTGATCATTTTATTATTTTTGTACTTTTTGTTCGGCTTTAGGTCCTCTTTTCAATAAAACAAAATTCTATTTGCTTTTATTTACTTTGTTTAATTCCAATATTTCGGACGTCTTCGACGACCATCATCAGGGATCTTTTTTGATTAACATAAAAACAAGAATATTAATTATATAAATTAATAACAAAATTACAAAACAATATTTACTTTTTGGTTTTTATTCAACTAACAACAACTTTCACCCTATGTGACTGGTGGTGTTGAACTGAAGTTTTTCTCATTTTTCTGTTGTTTTTGGATGACGTTTCGATAAATTTGTGCACAGTGTTCTGTGTCTGACTTATAGTTTATTCTTTTTTCTGTGGGCGTATTTATTATATGGAGCATTTCCAATATATATCGCCGTTTATAATTGTCCTCCTGAGTCAAGATTTTGACGTCCTTAAAATTTGGAGTGTGCCCTGTTTTGGAACAATGTGCTGCCAAAGCAGTTTTTTGTTCTAGTGGTTTGTTTTTGGCCTTTTGATCAGACTTGTGGCCACTGAGTCTGGTTTTTAATTTAGATTTTGTTGTGCCAACATATACCATTTGGCATATGTTGGACTTGTCTCCATCACATTCTATCTTGTACACTAAATTAGATTTTTCATCGTTTGATATTTTTGATTTTGTGTTGCTGAAAAACTTATTGTTTGTGTTAGTACTTTTTAAAGCTATTTGGTACTGTTCTTTGTTGTACAAATTGGACCTGGAAAAACGTTCTGAAAATCCACGTACATATGTGGCTCTTTTGTATGTTTTTGCCTCTCTTTCTATTTTGTCAGGCTTTTTTGTTTTTGATTGTTTTATTAGTTGATTAATGGTATGTATTGGGAAATCATTCATTTGTAGAATTTTCCGAATCTTTTTCTCATTTTTGGCATGAAATTTGGGATCACTAATATTGAAAACTCTGTTTATAAAGTTTGTCGCCGTATTTATCCTAATTCTTCTTGGATGTTTTGAGTTAAAATTAATGATTCTTCCCGAGGACGTAGGTTTCTGATACCAATCTACAAGAAGACGTTTTCCATGTCTCTGTACTACTGCGTCTAGGTATGGCAACTGTTTGTTTGTTTCACATTCTATTGTGAATTTGATTTGCTTGTTGAAGTTATTTAAGGCTGCTAATGTATTTTCCACCTGGTCTTTCTTAATGATACAGAAAATATCATCAACGTATTTTGTTAATAATCTTGGCTTTTCCTTTAATGTTTCCATTGTTTCATTGAGAAGTTCTTCCATTACAATGTCCGCTACAATTGGTGAAATCGGCGACCCCATAGGCATTCCCTTTTGCTGTTCATAAACTTTGTCTTTGTATATGAAGTACCTCGAATCTTTAATGCAGAGTGTTAAACTTTCGATAAAAAGGTTCAAAGGAATATTAGTATGTTTTTCAATGTGTATCCATTTGCTTTTAATTATATTTAATGCCAAGTTGACCGGTACGCTTGGAAATAATGATATTACATCGAAGGATATCAATATTTCATCCTCATCTATGTACTGCTTGTTAACTTTGCCTTTGAATTCTTCTGCATCTTTGATATTATATACAGATTCTTGGGTTAAAGATTTTAAAATGGAAGATAAATACTTGGATAGTTCATACGTTGGCGACTTTAAGCTAGAACAAATTGGACGTAGAGGAGTTCCCTCCTTGTGGATCTTTGGCAGGCCGTATATTCTAGGCGCTACCGCTGTTTTATTTATCAATCTGTTTTTATCCACTTCATTGATTAATTTCAAATCAAACATCTTCATAACTAACTTGTTGTTTTTTTCCTGTAGACCAGTAGTCGGATCTCTTCGCAGTCGTTTATATGTGCAAATATCCATCAGTATTCTGTTCATTTTTGTTTCATAGTCAGATTTTAACATTGCCACCGTCTTACCCCCTTTATCTGCGTTTAGTATTAAAATATGATTATTTGCTTTTAAAAATGTTGTTGTTTGGCGTACTGTGTCCAACACAAACCGATCTCTTTTTCCCAATTTCATATTTCTCATTTGTTCATTTATGAGATTAACTAAATTAATTCTAGCATTTTCTTGCTCTTCCCGATTTTCTAACGACTGAATACAGTCCTCTCCCTCTGCTATTATGTTGAACAACGGAAAAGATGTCTTCGTTGTTGGGAGAGAGAATTTTGGGCCAAGAGATAATAACCACTCCACATTGGATGGTATGTCTGTTTCTGTTGTATTTATAAACCACTCCTTATTTTGTTGTATATTGAGCTCACACTGTTGTTGCTGTTTTAATGCATGTAGCTTTTTTATGTGAGTTGTCTTTTGTTTTGTGCTCTGAGTATTGTTGATGATATTTTCGCTCTCCACGAGCGTGTCCAAATCGTCTCTTTCTAATAGACTTGTGAGTCTGTTCCAGTGTTGCCGTTTTGGGCATTACGGCCCAAATTTGGGCCGAATAAAAAATAATTTTTAATTTTGGGCCGATGGGCGGCCCAAATCCATTTTGGGCCGTGTTCATGCTAATAATTTTAAACAATATTTTATAAAATATCAAATATTAGTCTTTGGGCTACTATTACTTGCTTACTTTTACTATTGGATGGATTTGAAAACGTAAAATAAAGCATTATAATTTTCACATAAAAACTTAATGCCAAGAAGGTCCTCCTTACCCGGGTTTTGAAATATATTTTTCATGATACTTAAGTATTTGGTAAAGATTCATGCATTGTGTTCATAAATAAAAAAAAGTTCATAATAATTTGGTAGCAACGGAATCATGCCAAGTTAGAGGTTTTTTCTATTTATACCTTACACCACTATGTGGTAAGGGGTATTATGTGTTAGTGCATTTGTATGTAACATACAAAAGGAAGCGAGATAGACCCATAGTTCCTTCTAGGGATATACAGTCAACCAAAAAAGTCTACATACACCCAATAAATCTCGGGTTTTAAGGGTAAGGAAGCATTTTTATGAAAATCCAAGTACATAGTTCTATCTCATGTCCCTAATAAACAATATTACATACAACAAAAATATATTCCATAATACAAATAACGGTAAATTCTATAAAAATGAAAAAAGTAATAGGGAAAAAGTGTACATACACCCAATGAAATATTAAGATTACCGTAAAATTTATGGAATAAGCAATACAAATTTTACATTTTATTTATTTTTATCGAATGTCTCTGGTTGTCTATGATATATTTTAGACAATATAGGAACATATTTGTGGATCAATTGTCGTTATTTAATGTCAGACTTCGCGTATAGCTCGTTAAGGCGGACCCTTGCAGATTTCTTTGAGTTTTTCAGTCTGGTAGTTTATGAAACCCCAGGAAATACAGTGGGACTAATTATTTTGAGATCCTAGAGCGCTTTGAAGCTGTTCTTATGGATAATATATGCTCCTGAGCTTTGCTAAATATGTGAATTCCTGAGGTTTTCGTAAATTTTATAGTTTTTACAACATTCCAAAGGGCAAATTACATGCAGAAGCCTTCCAATTACCTTGTAATAAGGTCTGGTACAATCTTCGGGCATCCCTTGAATCAGCAATGTAAAAGTATCCGACATTTATAGCGCTTCAAGTAACCCTAACCATCATAATACGAGGGCATACTAGTTAACAGTGTAAAAATCATACAAATTTCATGCATTCTTTGGTGTTGCTTTTATTTTGATGCTTTGGAAACTTTAGGAGCGGGTTTGTGGAATAATGTTGTACATTTCTGATTGAGTTAAGGTCCAAAAATGTATTACAAGGTAATTCCAAGGTTCTTGCTTGTAATTTGATCCTTGGAATGCTGTGAAAACTATAAAATTTATGAAAAACTCAGGAATTCGTATATTTAGTGAAGCTCAGGGTCATATATTATCCATATGAGCAACTCCAAAACGCTCTAGGATCTCAAAATTATTAGTCCCCCTGTACTTCCTGGGGTTTCATAAACTACCAGACTGAAAACCTCAAAGAAATCTGCAAGGGTCCGCCTTAACGAGCTATACGCGAAGTCTGACCTTAAATAACGTCAATTAAAACACAAATATGTTCCTATTTTGTCTAAAATATATCATAGACAACCAGAGACATTCGATAACGCAATAAAATGTTAAATTTGTATTGCTTATTCCATAAATTTTACGATAATCTTAATATTTCAGTGGGTGTATGTACACTTTTTCCCTATTAATTTTTTAATTTTTATAGAATTTACCGTTATTCGTATTATGAAATATATTTTTGTTGTATGTAATATTGTTTATTAGGGATATGAAATAGAACTATGTACTTGGATTTTCATAAAACTGCTTCCTTACCCTTAAAACTCGAGATTTATAGGGTGTATGTAGATTTTTTTGGTTGACTGTACATAGAATCACTTTCTGAGTCGATTTATGCATGTCCGTCCGTCCGTCCGTTCGCAACATACAGGTCGCATTTGTTGACCGATTTCGCTGAAAATTGGGGAATACCATTTTTTTAGCCGTCGGAAGATCAAGTTCGAAGATGGGATATATCGGTCCACGTTTTGGTATAGCCCCCATATAACGGTACCCCCCGATTTACGGTATTTTGACGTTTTCAGCTACATTTTCAGACCGATTTGGCTATAATTTGACATTTAGGGTTCTTAAGTATCAATAAAATTATATAACAAAAGTTGTGGACATAGGTCCCCCATATAACGGTACCCCCCAATTTACGGTATTTTGACGTTTTTAGCTACATTTTCAGACCGATGTAGCTATAATTTAACATTTAGGGTTCTTAAGTGTCAATAAACTTATATAACAAAAGTTGTGGACATAGGTCCCCGTTTTGGTATAGCCCCCATATAACGGTGCCCCCCGATTTACGGTATTTTGACGTTTTTAGCTACATTTTCAGACCGATGTAGCTATAATTCAACATTTAGGGTTCTTAAGTGTCAATAAACTTATATAACAAAAGTTGTGGACATAGGTCCACGTTTTGGTATAGCCCCCATATAACGGTACCCCCCGATTTACGGTATTTTGACAGTTTTAGCAACATTTTCAGACCGATTTAGCTATATTTTGACACTTAGGGTTCTTAAGTGTCAATAAACTTATATAACCAAACTTGTGGACATAGGTCCACGTTTTGGTATAGCCCCCATATAACGGTTCATTTAAGTTCATATTTTCGTATAGCCCAGATACCTCCGAACTAGCTGTTAATGACATTTGAAGTTCCCACGTTATGTACCGATTTTCGATATTTTGAAGATTCTAGCTAAATTTTTTAACCGAATTAGGAGTTATTTGACATTAAAGACTCCCATCAAACACTGTCAACATAGGTCCATGTTTTATTATAACTTCTATATAACAGTACCTCCCAATTTCTAGCCCACCAAAAATTGTCAACATACATAGTTAGATATAGGCACCATAAAAAGGGCCTCCCGAATGAAGCATAAATGTACATAAACATTATCTGACATTTTAACGTACCCACTTAAAGTTGGGGACAGGAATGAAAAGTAATTATTCCATTTTAGTTCAGAATATTTTATGGTGGAGGGTATGAAAAGTTCGGCCCGGCCGAACTTAATGCTTTTTTACTTGTTTTGGCATATATTTTACCTATAATTAAAAACCTTAAGAATGAATTTCAAGCATATAGTTCAGGTTTATCCTATTTATATCCGAGTGTCAACTCAAATTTTCCCTTTATATAAAAAATAATAAAAAAATTTAAATAACAAAAATAAATCGTACCAGCTCGAAACTTCATAAATATTTGTAGGCACAAAAACAGACAATTACATTTATGCACACTTACTTAACAGAAAATGAAAAGTTTAAATAAAAATTTCTGTTTTGGAGTTTTATATTTTATTACTAGATCAAAATAATAAGAGAATATACTATAACCCAAATACCCCCATTATTAAAACTCTTCTTTTGTTATAGTTTGGATATTGCGTACAGATTTATAGCGTTTCGGCTAACTTGAAGTTGAAAGTAATGATTAAAATTGAAGGAGGACCTTCTTTGTATAAACGTTTAGTGCGAAAATGACACTTTTAATGCATCCGAGTTGGTTTTTTTTTGCGTTTTCAAATCCATCCAATAGTAAAAGAAAGGATGTTATAATGTCCCTTAAACTACTAAATACAATAACTCCATATAAGGTAACCTCAGACGAAGTTTTGTAGAATGTGACCCCTATTTAATAGTAACTGATTGGAATTTGCTAAGACTCAGTGAAACTATACATTCTTTCATCTCAAAGAGCACATCATATAATACGATTGGAATTTTAGTTCTTGAAAAATAGTGCATATTCTTGAGGTAAATAGCTATCTGCGAAACCATCTTTTTGTAAAAGCGTTTTGCGGTGCCAACGATAGCTCGAAAACGGATGGGCCGATCATAGCATATTTTTGTAAGCGTTTTAGAAACCTCATAAAACAGAATTAAAAAAAAATATTTTTAAAAAAATTGTGAGCTGTCAAAATTTCGATTTTAACGAAAAAAATTGACTGTTTTTGTCAAAAAATTGGGCAAAATAATTGTTTTAATCTGTCTCCCTTAAAGGCAAGCGTTTTATGTATTTTATAAGCTCACATGGATAATATAATAAGGTCATATGAAGATCGGTAAATTTCTTTTAGAGCTATCGTTGGCACCTACTTCAAAAACGCAGTTTTGAGAAACACGCACTTAAAGTTTATATGCTACATTCAAATCACAATAAATTGTTGCCTTCCAATCATATCTCAGACAATTTTTTGAGACATACTACCTTTACGTAAAAATAGACAATATTTTTTTTGGATTTTTCTAAAAGTAATAAAAAGTATCTATGAGAAATATATATTTTTGTTTTAATTTTTAATGTTGGGCCGTTTTAGGTCGTTTTGGGCCGTTTTTAGGAAAATTTTGGGCCGAAAAAATTTTTTCGAACGGCAACACTGGTCTGTTCATCGTATTAGAGTTGTGCAATCTAGTTCATTTGAAAGATCTAGTTCAATAGCTCAGCTCTTTAAACTGAACTAGGTCAGTAATCTAGTTCATAGTTCACTGTCCAGTTCAATCATTCGGATCAAAATCGTTCACCGGCTCTTAATCGGTCGTTTGATGAAAACGCATACATACACCAAATACAAACAAAAGACTAATATAATTTAACTACTCCATAACAAAAATATTACATTTGCATAGTTTTATTGCATTCTTAAAAAAAGATTAACTAATTTTAGAAAAACATCATTCATTTAGGTGGCTGGCAAAAAATCGTATGTTGTGTGTGTGTAGAAATTGTTTGTCATTGCAAAAAAGCTTTGTGTGTGTGTTTCTATTTATTTTTTTCCTTTTTTCTATCCAAAAAGGCAGATTCAGGTAATGGATTCGACATATTGTAATATGTTATGTCTCGTATGTTTTTGTAGAAATCTTCATTTTCGGACAGCTATTCCATGTACCTTGATCCAAAACATAAACAAACTGATCACATTACAAAGGCATCCCTTAACATAGACGAAGACGTCACTTTATGTATGTATTTGTGAACGACATGTTGAACTAGATTGTGAATCGTTCGTTGATCGTACGGTCACCGACTAATTATAGTTCAGTGAACTATTGAACTATAATGAACTATATCCACGGATCTAGTTCATACGCTCTTTTCAATGAATCGTTCAATTGAACTAGTTCGTTCATGAACTATACAACTCTACATCGTATCAGTTAATGCCTTTTTGTTTTTGTGTAGTTGTTTGTGTTTACAATGTATTAGAAGTTTTAGGATTTTCATGTGAAAGTTGTATAAGTGTGTGTTTAGTTTAATTCTAACATGTGTTGGTATTGTGTTGTTAGTTTTAAATATGTTGTTAGTGTGTTTTGTTGTATTCAAAATAAAGCTTGGTATTGTACCTGTTTCCTTGCATTTTGTTAGGAAAGTTGCTGTTGATTTCAAACGTTCTGTTTGCCTGGTACATCTTGAATATTGTTTTATGACGTGCTGAGTTTCGTCGTTGTATTTTTGTTTTATATTTTTTTTATACAATTGCATGGTGTTTTTATGTTTGGTTTCTTGCGGCGTGCCTTCCGTGTTATGGTTATAATTAAGTTTTTGTCGACCTTTGATCATTTTATTATTTTTGTACTTTTTGTTCGGCTTTAGGTCCTCTTTTCAATAAAACAAAATTCTATTTGCTTTTATTTACTTTGTTTATTTCCAATATTTCGGACGTCTTCGACGACCATCATCAGGGATCTTTTTTGATTAACATAAAAACAAGAATATTAATTATATAAATTAATAACAAAATTACAAAACAATATTTACTTTTTGGTTTTTATTCAACTAACAACAACTTTCACCCTATGTGACTGGTGGTGTTGAACTGAAGTTTTTCTCATTTTTCTGATGTTTTTGGATGACGTTTCGATAAATTTGTGCACAGTGTTCTGTGTCTGACTTATAGTTTATTCTTTTTTCTGTGGGCGTATTTATTATATGGAGCATTTCCAATATATATCGCCGTTTATAATTGTCCTCCTGAGTCAAGAATTTGACGTCCTTAAAATTTGGAGTGTGCCCTGTTTTGGAACAATGTGCTGCCAAAGCAGTTTTTTGTTCTAGTGGTTTGTTTTTGGCCTTTTGATCAGACTTGTGGCCACTGAGTCTGGTTTTTAATTTAGATTTTGTTGTGCCAACATATACCATTTGGCATATGTTGGACTTGTCTCCATCACATTCTATCTTGTACACTAAATTAGATTTTTCATCGTTTGATATTTTTGATTTTGTGTTGCTGAAAAACTTATTGTTTGTGTTAGTACTTTTTAAAGCTATTTGGTACTGTTCTTTGTTGTACAAATTGGACCTGGAAAAACGTTCTGAAAATCCACGTACATATGTGGCTCTTTTGTATGTTTTTGCCTCTCTTTCTATTTTGTCAGGCTTTTTTGTTTTTGATTGTTTTATTAGTTGATTAATGGTATGTATTGGGAAATCATTCATTTGTAGAATTTTCCGAATCTTTTTCTCATTTGTGGCATGAAATTTGGGATCACTAATATTGAAAACTCTGTTTATAAAGTTTGTCGCCGTATTTATCCTAATTCTTCTTGGATGTTTTGAGTTAAAATTAACACTCTGCATTAAAGATTCGAGGTACTTCATATACAAAGACAAAGTTTATGAACAGCAAAAGGGAATGCCTATGGGGTCGCCGATTTCACCAATTGTAGCGGACATTGTAATGGAAGAACTTCTCAATGAAACAATGGAAACATTAAAGGAAAAGCCAAGATTATTAACAAAATACGTTGATGATATTTTCTGTATCATTAAGAAAGACCAGGTGGAAAATACATTAGCAGCCTTAAATAACTTCAACAAGCAAATCAAATTCACAATAGAATGTGAAACAAACAAACAGTTGCCATACCTAGACGCAGTAGTACAGAGACATGGAAAACGTCTTCTTGTAGATTGGTATCAGAAACCTACGTCCTCGGGAAGAATCATTAATTTTAACTCAAAACATCCAAGAAGAATTAGGATAAATACGGCGACAAACTTTATAAACAGAGTTTTCAATATTAGTGATCCCAAATTTCATGCCAAAAATGAGAAAAAGATTCGGAAAATTCTACAAATGAATGATTTCCCAATACATACCATTAATCAACTAATAAAACAATCAAAAACAAAAAAGCCTGACAAAATAGAAAGAGAGGCAAAAACATACAAAAGAGCCACATATGTACGTGGATTTTCAGAACGTTTTTCCAGGTCCAATTTGTACAACAAAGAACAGTACCAAATAGCTTTAAAAAGTACTAACACAAACAATAAGTTTTTCAGCAACACAAAATCAAAAATATCAAACGATGAAAAATCTAATTTAGTGTACAAGATAGAATGTGATGGAGACAAGTCCAACATATGCCAAATGGTATATGTTGGCACAACAAAATCTAAATTAAAAACCAGACTCAGTGGCCACAAGTCTGATCAAAAGGCCAAAAACAAACCACTAGAACAAAAAACTGCTTTGGCAGCACATTGTTCCAAAACAGGGCACACTCCAAATTTTAAGGACGTCAAAATCTTGACTCAGGAGGACAATTATAAACGGCGATATATATTGGAAATGCTCCATATAATAAATACGCCCACAGAAAAAAGAATAAACTATAAGTCAGACACAGAACACTGTGCACAAATTTATCGAAACGTCATCCAAAAACATCAGAAAAATGAGAAAAACTTCAGTTCAACACCACCAGTCACATAGGGTGAAAGTTGTTGTTAGTTGAATAAAAACCAAAAAGTAAATATTGTTTTGTAATTTTGTTATTAATTTATATAACTAATATTCTTGTTTTTATGTTAATCAAAAAAGATCCCTGATGATGGTCGTCGAAGACGTCCGAAATATTGGAAATAAACAAAGTAAATAAAAGCAAATAGAATTTTGTTTTATTGAAAAGAGGACCTAAAGCCGAACAAAAAGTACAAAAAATAATAAGTGAATGGAAATATTTTACTGGACAAGGAAGAAATCACATTTAATTCATTTTTCATATAGTGCATATATTTGAAATATGGATGTACCTATTTATTACATTATATAATCATTTGATTCCAGATGTCGATTTCCCGTTGATGATTTCAATTTTGAGGAGAATGTGTTTTATTTTAATGTGTTTATCTAACGAGAAGCGTTCAACGATGTGTCTCTATTTGATAATTAATAGTTTTATTTGTTTTTCTTTCTAAAAGCGTGACACTATTTCATGTGTTTGGAATTTTGTATGTATCTACGCCTCTGTTGTTGCTTTTATGTTTGATATTTCTATGCATTTCATGAATTTGAAACCAAAACCAATATGGGTCCATTTTTCCCTATAGCCCCCATATAGCGGTACCACCCGATTTCAGGTATTTTCAGGATTTTATCTTCATTCTTAGCCCGAATTGGCTGTAACTTTTCATTTGGAGTTCCCAATGGTACATACACTTCCCCACCAAAAATTGTGGACATAGGTCCAAGTTTTGGTATAGTCCCCATTTAGAGATACCACCTGATTTCAGGTATTTTGAAGTTTTTATATACATTTTCAGCCAAAAGTGGCTGTAGCTTCGTTATGGGATTGTCAGTGGTCAAAAAAATGTATTTACTAAAAAGTTAAAAACAAAAAATAATTAAAAAATAAAGTTACAGTGTTTTATATAAATGCTCTAAAAGCTAGAAAATAATTTTTCGCTTAGCATTCTTCATGATGGAATCTCTGAAATAAAATGCTTGCATTTAAATCAGAAAAAATTAATTGATTAAAAATTAGAAAATGGCAAGCGTTTTATTTGAAAGATTCAATCATGAAGAAGAATATACTGCCTGATGTAAAGCGATAAATTTTTTTCGAGTTTTTAGAGCATTTATAAATAAACATTGTAACATAAATTTTTTTTAATAATTTTTTATTCATTTCTAAGTTTTTTAGTTTCAACAAGTAAGAAAACACACGTTATGAAAACGATGTTTTTGTATACAGAGCAGATAATTAGTTTAACACATCACTTGTTCATTTAAAATATTTTATTAAATTGAATAATTATTTAACATCGAGGTCTTTATTAATTGTTTTCGTATTTATTTGAGTATATTTGTTTGAAAATCGCTGGCACTTATATATCACCTTTCAATTAATATTACTGTGATTCATATCGAATTGAATCAATCATCATTTCATTTTAAATAAAAAAAATTCTATTTTCCATCGAAATTATAATCGAATCCTAACAAATTTCCAAATTATCTCGTTTAAGGCTCTGCTATCAAATGCTTTGTCTGCGATTCAGAGGATAATCCAAGTTGTGCGGACTTAAAATCGAACAGCAGCATTGTGGCTGAGGTAAGTACATGAGAGAGTGTATGTATATATGTACATATATGTGTGTGTGTTTGTGTAATATAATCTTCTTAGTAAGAACTTAAAACTATGCGTTCAGAGACGTAATGTCTGAGTCATTGGCACTGAACATCCATCCATCCTCATGTGAGTTGGCAAATAATCCCATTAAATTTAAGAAGCATGTGCTTGATGTGGATGTATGTCCACGTACATATGTACATCCGAATACATAAGTATGGATGGATGCCTGTTTTTGGGAATATCCTTGTTCACAGACAAAAAGGAAAACAATGAATTTTTAAAAATTTTGACAGATAGGAAGCATTTAAAATTGGATGACCATGTGCTTCCCTCACAATTTGCAATTTTATCCACATTATCCACATAAATGATATTCGGTATTCAGTCTTCGCTAGGGCTGCAAAATATTCCTACAGGAAAATGTCGGTGTTGGTCCACGTTTTCGTATAACCCCCATGAAACGTTACCGCCCGATTTTCGATATTTTTAAGGTTTTAGCCACATTATCCAGCAGAAAAGACTGATATTTTGTATTCAGTCTTCATATATTTTGTAGGCTTATTTTGTCTTTAAATAAAAGAATTTTCCTCAAAAAAGTTTTTTGACCGATGAATAGTCAAAAATCAGTCCATTGCACATTGGCGAAACCATTGATCAAGCGGTGCAAAAGTCAAAAAATCAAACTATAAAACTGAGAAATGTTTTCCATTGTATCCATTACAGACACGCTGGTGAATAATATTTTGTTATTACATTGTTGTTGCTGTAAATATTCTCTCAGCTATTCACTATCCAATGCAGCAAACTTTGCTGCATCAGATTTTACAAAAATTGTTGCAAAATATCTATCTCACATTTGCTTAATTGTTAAATAATTTCTTAATAAAACTAAATAAAGTTTATCTTTTATTAATAGAGGAGGGTGTACATTAAATGAAAAAAAAAAATAGTTTGGGGCCTGGAGGTGCATAGGTAGTATATAGTGATAAATTTTCAAAAATTATTATTTTTCTTGTGTTTTTAGTGTAATATACTTTTGTTAAATGGAACGTAACTACAAAAGTTCTCTAATGTCCAGTCCAATTCTTTTTCGACAAATTAAATTGGACTTCCTAGATTCCGAATAATCAACTTTCGGCTGCAAATACTCGTAGTCGCAAATCTAGCTGATAAAGACTTGGAAAATGTAGCTCAAATCCTCAAAATACCAAAAATCGGACGGTACAGTTATGTGGGGGCTATATCAAACCTTTGACCTATGTTCACAATTTTCGGTGCTGAAGATGTATAACCACCGCGAACCTTCAATGCCAGAATTCAGCTTGTTTGGTCTGAAAATGTGGACTAAATCCTCAAAATACCAAATATTGAGAGGTAGCGTAATATAGGGGCAATATCAAAACGTAGACTTATGGCCACAATTTTTGGTGGAGAATGTTTTTGTTTGTTTTGTTTTTGGTTGAAGTTTCAATCTCATTTGATTGTTTTTTAGTCTGGAGTATTACCCAAATGGCTTTCTGTTACAGAGAGTAATGTTTTTTCAAAACGAACTGACAGTGTTACAAAATTTTACTGATTCTCATTTATTTGAGAATTCTAGACACTTAAAGAGTTCGGTTTTTCGCTAAAAAGGCATCATTTCAAAAAGCTGGAAAGCCAATTGGTAATTCCCTTCGCCGGCATGAAAACATGATATTGGTAGCGATCAGTAAAAAATTTGCAACACTGTCAGTTCGTTTTGAAAAACATTACTATCTGTAACAGAAAGTAATGATGCAGTTTAAGCCATTGGACAGTGTCCGATTTTCCGAAAAACCTGGCCAAAACTCTAAAAATGAATGGATTTTGACCTAACCTTTGGTTCTTATGTTTTTCGGGCCGCTGATTACATTTTTGATATTATTTAACCCTCAGGCGGTCATTTAAGGGGTCTTTTTGGTCCCTCCTCCTATAAAATGTGATCTTATCGGATCAAAATATTCTACAAATTTCTTCGCCTTCAATTTTTACTATAGGTCCTAGAATACACCAAAACTCTATATCTTATTTTAACTCCAGAAATATGCAAATTAGAAAAACATTTTAGGGTTAATGTCGTACTTCATCAACGTTTTGGCAAAATTGTCATACAAAGCATCATTTTAGAAGAATGGCGTCAAAGACAAAAATGTTCTCAGCTAAATTTCACTATAAGTCACCAAAGAAATGAAATCTCTATTTGCATTACATACCAAGGAAATATCGGTATCAATTTTGCCAAGAAACTAAAATAGGGGTGCAAGCTTCCACAATTTCTGCAGTTTTGGAAATATTTGAGTTAAGATCACTTGGAATCCTTGCACTTTAGGTGTATAATGTCTTTGGCAACTTTACTGACAATGCAAGGAATATTTGTCTTAAGAAATTAACCCTCGTGCGAGTCATAAAAGGGGTCCTTTTGGTCCCCTTTTCCACAAATCTTTAAAATCTCCTATAAAATGTGATCGGATCAGACCAAAACATTCTAGAAATTTGTTCGCCATAAAATTTTACTATAGGTCTTAGAATATTCCAAAACTCCAAACTATACCCAAACGCCAGAAAGTGACCCTATACTATATTCTGACATTCTGAATGAAAGAAAATCTGTACATACCTGCAAGACAAAATATCACATAAAAACAAAAAGTGCAAATATGTGCAGCATGTTTCGATGGAAATTGGTAAAAAACCCTTCCTTTTTTATGAAATGATAAATTACACGACCCAACTCGATCTTACTCACAACTATTTTCATAATTTATTGTGAAAATTGATCTTGAAAAAATTAACAAGTACGGACATCAATTATTAAAGAACGCACTATTCATTGGCGACACTGAACATCTTAAATACGTTTCACATACCTTTCATTACAATTACAAAAAGAAAATATTTAATAACCGTTGTTTATTTTGCATATTATCATTGATTTATAAACAACTTAAATATTAAAAAAAATAAAATTCCAAATAGGGTCACTTCGACCTGCTTTTATACCCACTTATTAAACAAGAAATGTATGTATTTTTTCATAACTACACGCACTGGGATCCTATAAACAATATCTGACCCTTTTTAGTGTAAATTGATAAACTTTTTTTTTCGATTTTTGGCCAGGTTTTTTGGAAAATCGGACACTGTGCATTGGGGTAATACTCCAGACTTAAAAACAATCAAATGAGATTGAAACTTTAACCAAAAACAAAACAAGCAAAACACAGTGGATGGCACGCGCAGGGGAGTTTGAAACAAATTCCAACAACAATTACTCACAGGCTATTGTGGTGATGTTTTTTTCAACTTACAGAAATCGATGAGTTCTTAGTTTATACGTGCTGATAGTTCTTTGCAAATATTTTTGTTCTGTAGTGCGATTCTCTAACTCTTTTTTGAGTTAACGTCAATTGTCGGTAACACAAGAGTGTTGTCAACTTTTGTTTCAACTTTTTCATTCATAATTTTGCGTTTTAATTTTACCGATTTTTGTCGGTAACTCAAAAAATGTGTTAGAGAATCGCACTACTGATGTTTTTGGGAAAGCCGAAAAGCGAGTGTGATTCTCATTTATTTAAAAATACTAGACATTTAAAGAGTTCGGTTTTTCGCTAAAAAAGGTATAATTTCAAAAGGCTGGAAAGCCAATTGAAAATTCCCTTCGCCGGGATGAAATCATGATAATGATAGCGATCAGTAAAAAAATTTTGCAACACTGTCAGTTCGTTTTGAAAAAAATTACTCTCTGTAACAGAAAGTAATGATGAAGATTAAGCCATTGGGATAATACTCCAGACTTACAAACAATCAAAGGAGAATGTTTTTGTCCACTGGGAACTCCAAATACCAAATTACAGCTAATTTATGCTGAAAATGTAGCTTAAATCCACCAAAATACTGAAAATCGGGTAGTACCTAATAAGGGGCCTATACCCAAACGTGGACCTACGTCCACAATTTTTGGTGGAAAGGTTTAGTGACCACTAGAAACCCTAAGTACCAAATTGCAACTAATTTGGAAGGAAAGGATTGTCTATTACCTCAAAATACCGAATATCTGGGGGTACCGTTTTATGGGGGCTATACCAAAATATTAGCCGATGTCATTCATTTTATCCATTCGTTTGCATTATTACAAACAAAGCACCTTAAAAAATCAGTTTTACAACGACCGTTACTTTAAATATTCTGATATTTGAAGTTAATAAATGTTTTTAATTTTGGGAAAATATGGAGCAAAATGCACATTGATAAAAATTATCGGATTTGAATCCTCATATAGACAAAACTACTTGACGTATCAACACCAAAATTCAAAAATCTTCTAACTGGAATGGTTCTATCGACTCTCATTAATATATTTGTACTCTGAGGTACTTGGATTTGACCGATTTTCTCAAAGCTACAAGTGCTAGAAAAATCCGTGAAAGATAAAATTGTGTGCTTAACCAAGACCTATCATCTCCCAAAAATTGGCATTTTTGACACAGATATAGTTAGTCAATTAAATTATTGCAAAACCAAATTTATTACAAAATTTTCAATAAAACAACGCTTTATTGACATTAATAAATAATAATAATAATAATATATTTCTTAACAGTTTAATTCTTACACATGTTTATTAATAAAATAAAATAAAATAAAATAAAATAAAATAAAATAAAATGTAGCTAAATTTCACTAAAAATTTACCTAGAATTAATAAAAAGGAAAACAACTCATTTCTGGTACTCTCAACTAAATGTTTGCAAAATTCACAAATTTTCAGTTTTATGAGGTATTTCTGGAAAAGTTGGTCGTATGCCCACCTCGGACATCAATTACAGAATAATAATAGAATAAATTAATTTCGGAATGTCATATTCCAATATTATTTTTTCATTATTCTTTAATGTATTTTATAAAGTCGGTCCTCTTAGTGAGCTACCTTTCCCCGACTTTTTGCTTCAGATGGAAACATACATTTTAATGGGGTTAGTATCTGGGCTTTGAGCTGGGGTGTCGATAACTTTGGTGCAGTTGTATAACAACCACGTCCTACATTAATAAGATTTATATTTAGGGTCGTTGTCTTGGTAGTATTTATATTGCAATTTGTTTGAATTTCGACCCTCATTTTTTAAAGCATCCTAATAAACTTACTTGTTATTGTTTCCTCCAAAATCCGGATATTACCAACGCCCCTACTTTATGCACAAACCCCATACCATAACTGACAATTTTCCGAACTTTACGGTATGTATTTAATTTTGGTTTTCCAGGGCAGTGAGAGAGTTTCGCCATACTTTTGTGACCCATCGTGACAGTATAACATAATTTCCGTATCATTAGAACATATAACGTCATCTGTAGCAAATTTGAATCGCTTCTCTATATTTTGCTGCGAAAGAAATGGTTTTTTTCCTAGCCACTCGCGATGAATACTTTCTGTTATGTAGCAATTTTCTGACTTTTTCTTGTGACACACTTCAGAATCGTTTTAAATTATAATTGTCACTTTTCAGAGGCTGGTTTGGGGTATATTATTGACGTTTTTTCGTATCAAGAGGTTACATCACCATATACCGTAAAACCATAAAAATCCTTAATTGCAAAAAAATTGCGGAGAATTACGCAATTTTATTGCACGTTCATTCATTTTGCATTTATTTAGTTGACATAAAAAAACAGGTACATATACCTTTTGTCTGTTGTTTTCATTATTTCCTATCGATTTTCGCATTTATTGCCTTGATTTTGTCATAAACATGTAAATGCGATTTCTTCCGTGTGGAATAAAATATTTTCATTCACATTTTTGATTCAATTATAAAATTTCCAATTATAAAATGTATTGGGCATTTAATTTACTAATAAGCACCATTTCTTAAAGAAAACACAAAACACTGATTTATACACTCACTTTACTCAACGAATGTATTTAGAAAACTGAAGAAAAAAAGAACAACATAATTAATACCATTTTTTTCATTTCCTCTTCGCTTGTTTTTTACACTCCCATCTTCCCTTATGCGTCTTCTATTACATCATACACACAGCTCTTTATTATAAAACAGCATTCCGCAGCCACGAGAGCCCTGCCGTTATTCTCTTTGACAATAATCCTCTCTCAACCCATAAAAAATATGTTCTAACATAAACAAGTAAAAAAGCGTTAAGTTCGGCCAGGCCGAACTTTTCATACCCTCCACCATAAAATATTATGAACTAAAATGGAATAATTAGTTTTCATTCCTGTCCCCAACTTTAAGTGGGTACGTTAAAATGTCAGATAATGTACATAAAATGTTTCATTCGGTAAGCCTTTTTTATGGTGCCTATATCGAACTATGTATGTTGACATGTTTATAATAAAACATGGACCTATGTTGACAGTTTTTGATGGGAGCCTTTAATGTCAAATAACTCCTAATTCGGTTAAAAATTGTAGCTAGAATCCTCAAAATACCGAAAATCGGTACATAACGTTATATGGGGGCTATACCAAAACGTGGACCTATGTCCACATCTTTTGTTATATAAGTTTATTGACACTTAAGAACCCTAAATGTCACATTATAGATAAATCGGTCTGAAAATGTAGCTAAAACGTCAAAATACCGTAAATCGGGGGGTACCGTTATATGGGGGCTATTCCAAAACGTAAACCTATGTCCACAAGTTTTGTTATATAAGTTTAGTGACGCTTATGAGTCCTAAATGTCAAATTAGAGCTAAATCGGCCTGAAAATGTAGCTAAAAACGTCAAAATACCGTAAATTGGGGGGTACCGTTATATGGGGGCTATACCAAAACGTGGACCTATGTCCACGACTTTTGTTATATAAGTTTATTGACACTTAAGAACCCTAAATGTCAAATTATAGCTACATCGGTCTGAAAATGTAGCTAAAAGCGTCAAAATACCGTAAATCGGGGGATACCGTTATATGGGGGCTATACCAAAACGTGGACCTATGTCCACAACTTTTGTTATATAAGCTTACTGACACTTAAGAACCATAATGTCAAATTAGAGCTACATCGGTCTGAAAATGTAGCTAAAAACGTCAAAATACTGTAAATCGGGGGGTACCGTTATATGGGGGCTATACCAAAACGTGGACCTATGTCCACAAGTTTTCTTATATAAGTTTATTGGCACTTAAGAACCCCAAATGCCAAATTATAGCTAAATCGGTCTGAAAATGTAGCTAAAAACGTCAAAATACCGTAAATCGGGGGGTACCGTTATATGGGGGCTATACCAAAACGTGGACCTATGTCCACAAGTTTTCTTACATAAGTTTATTGGCACTTAAGAATCCCAAATGCCAAATTATAGCTAAATCGGTCTGAAAATGTAGCTAAAAACGTCAAAATACCGTAAATCGGGGGGTACCGTTATATGGGGGCTATACCAAAACGTGGACCGATATAGCCCATCATCGAACTTGACCTGCCTGCAAACAAAAGACACATTTTCCCAAAATTTCAGCGTCCTATCTCTATTTTTGTGGATGCTAGAGTGATTACCACAGACGGACGGACGGACAGACGTGCACAGATCGACTCAGAATTTTACCCTGATCAAGAATATACATACTTTATAGGGTCGCAAATGAGTATTTCAATGCGTTACAAACCGAAAAACAAACTTAATATACCCTCCGTACAGGGACGTACGCAGGATTTCATTTCGGGGGGGCCCAACTTGACCAAAAATGAAAAATTCAAATGTTGTGTAGCGTTACGTAAAGCTATTTTAAGGGGTTATGACCACGTATAAGCATCAGAAAAGCCATTTTCATGCATTTTTTTATAAGAAATCTATTAAACCTTGATTTACCTTCTAATTTATTTATTATTATTTTTTTTTTTTTTTTTGAAAAATATATACTAAAGCAGTTTCCAGTTTAAAAAAGAATAAATCGATCAGAATATATTTTTGTGGGATCATTACGAACCTAAATGGGTGCCACCGTGGTGCAATGGTATGCACACCCGCCTTGCACGCAGAAGGTTGTAGGTTCGATTCCCCGGCCAACGAACCTGAGTATTTCAGCCATGTAAAACTTCTCTACAAGTGGTGTCTTCAAACACGCCGTTCGGACTCGGCGATAAACAGTAGGTCCCATATCATTGAGCTAATATGAATCGGGGTGCACTCATTGATATGAGATAAGTCTCCCTTGTCCCTTCTGGGATGTTTGTGGAACAATTTTTATATTACGAACCTAATAATCTTGTCCATTATCGAAACGGAATTAATTAAAAATTTTGAACAGTTAAAATCATAACTTCGATTTTAACAAAAAAAAAAATGATATCTTTTCGGACTTCGTAAGCAGTTTTTTAAAGACTCTCTCGGTTAAGCACATGATTTATGTGTATAATAGTCCCACAAAAACATATAAAGACCGAAGCATCCGTTTTCGAGTTACAGTGGGTACCGCTTTCAAAAGTGCCACTTCGAGGAAAAGACGTTTTTAGTTTCTATGCTACATACAAAACACAATTTTTGTCCGATGGACTCGAAATTTTGGCACATATTCTATTCTACATGTACTTTAAAATAAGCCAAAAAATGGATTTTTCGAATTTTATATAAAACTAGCTGACCCGGTCCGCGCTGCTGGCCCGTTGTTTGTGTTCTCCGTGTAAACCTTAGTATTGTATATATTTATCTACTTACGAGCCCTAACCACTATTTATTCGTACACATAGCATTTTCCAACAATGTGATATTAAAATATGCATATCTTCAGAACTATAATGACTACACAAACAAATTTTTATTATTCTTAAAGATAATTTTATTGTCTTTAGATATATATTAATAAAAATACATATTAAAAAAGGCCCTTTTAAAAAACAAACAAAAACGAAAGTTCATTATTTTAAACAAAAATATTGTGACCACTATTAATTCGTACAATCACCAATTATCATTGTTAGAATTATGTTAGGCCATCATTGTTTTTTACAACGGTCTTGACCCACTTTGGCATGATACTGACTATCTCTTGACAATCTTCTCGGGTTATCTAGTCCCAAATTTTCTGAATGTTGGGCTTTAACCCGGTAACAGTCCGTTGGGGTTCATTTTGAAGCTTTCTTTTCTTTCTTTCATAGCCCACAAATTTTCTATTGGATTAAGGTCTGAACAATAGGATGGCCAATCCAGGACCTCGATTCCATTTCCTTCAAGCTACTTTTTCGTATTTTTAGCAGTATCGGAAAAAACACCATCCTGTTAGAATATTTTTTCCTCATAGTCTGCTAATTTTAATACAGATGGTATCAGATTTTCTTCCTGGATTTTTATATATTTTATATATATACATTTACGATTCCATCTATGAAATGGAGCTGACCAACACCTTTTGAAGACATACATCCTTATACCATAACGCCAACTGAAAACTTTACTCTACGTTTTAAGCAGTTTTTATTGTATGCCTCGGCGCTTTTACGTACTACCCTTTTTCTTACATCACCAAAACAGACATATATCAAACTTGAATTCGTCACTAAAGATAATGCTTTCCCATTGCCGTTGTACTCAAAATCTTCCCTTTTTAGTCCATAATAGGCGTTTATTTCATTTTAAACGCTGTAAGCAATGCCTTTTCCTTGGCTTTTATGCAAATTATCAGGTTGATTTCGAAATACCGGCTTAATTTTTAACTTACTTTACAGAAATTATAACCTTTTGATATGCAGTCGGGTCCACTTGCGTTCTAAGGGCTTTCCAATTGCTTCAGACCACTTTATGGCTATATCTCGAACAGTGCTTCTACGATTTAGTTTTTATCGCGAGGACTTATTTTGGAAGTCCGGCCTCCGTTTGAAACATTATTACTGAAATTTCTTAATATATTTTAATTTTTATAATAATATTTTCCCTTTTTTTCATATTTTCTTTTTTTCATATATTCTTTTCTCATATTTTCTTTGTATTGTAGATCTTGGAATTTTAAGATCAGTCGAAATCTGTCCATATGTCGCACCAGATTTGAATTGATCGACGATTAAAATTCAAATTTCCTCCCAAATAGGTTTGCCACGTGCCATTTTTAGAAACGATGAAAATTAAAATAAAGAAAATCCTTTCATACCTATTATCTCATTGTAACGATAAATTTACATTTTTTTTTATTAAATTTTGCTTTTTCGTTTAGCTTGAGCGCAATTTATAAACTGAACGAATAAATAGTGGTCAAATAATTTTCAGCAATAATTAAAGGCCTTTTTGTTTACTTAATATTTTTGGCATTTTAACATCGAGTTTAATATTATTTCTATGTCAGTTTAGAGGAAATAAAATTACCTTTCAGAAAAGTATAAATATGTCGGTGTTATTATAATAATTAAACCTTTATTCTGGCGTTTGATGTTAAAGAGTGAAAAAATACCTGGTGTACGAATTAATAGTGGTTAGGGCTCGTAGTATTGATACCTCTAGAATCTTTATAATATAAATCAATGTTTTAGCAAAACCCCATGTATCTATTAGTCGGGATCTGGAAGTGACTATAAATAAAAAATCGTCAGAAATGTTGGTGTCGATACGCAATAATAACATACCGCCAAAAAGCTGATGACTTGGGCATACATTTAGCATACATTTATTTCGTCTGCTGCAATAGTATAACTGGAAGTATTTGTCAGAAATCTAAACGTGAATAGCTTGTTAAATCCTTCAAGAATCGATATAAAGCTTCTAGGTAATTTTTATGTGCCATCGTACGTACATTCGTTCCAGATGATAACTTCTATATAATATTGTATGTGTGCCCTTCATTCAAATGAATGTCCAGTGGCAATTTAAGGACCGACTGTGTCGTCCTTTCACCTTTTTATAATGTATGTATATCTTATATACCTGATGAAGCTATAGCTATCGATATGTTGCCTTCTAATTTCAACACTTGATTTCCAATAAGGCCAAAGCTTCGTCATGAATAACATCTGGTATTTCCATTAATTTGTAACATATTTGAGAAAGTGGGAGTGGTCGGGTTTTATGGTTTGTAAGCTTTACATACATATATAGAGCATTTTAAAAATAGGGCGCAGGGCATAACCCCACCTCCGAAATTGAACAAAATATATAGCCTTTTTTCACCAAGGTTCATCGGTTTTTACTTTGGGTCTATATTTTCAAAAAATCCTCACTTCAAATTGTGTGCACAAGATTACCTTAAAAATCTTGCACAGTGTTATTTACCAGAAGAGATAGAGTCTGATTTCAGGATTATTTTTACTTTTAATATAATGTTAAAAAATAAGCGTTATATTTTTTCTTAATTTTACGATTAGAAGTTTTTGGACTCGATGACAAACAATTTGATGGACTTAGTTCTATATAGTTTTGACAAATAACAATCGATCCTTATTGAACCCCACTTAATTATTCGCTAATAATAAGCTAATTAATTTTAGAAATGGATCTTATTTTGAGAGACACTCCTCTCGATAGTTACCGCGCCCATATGCTATTTTATTTGGTCACCGTAGTATTTAGAGCTTTGCCAGGAAGCATGAACTTGTCCACGAAAAATAGGATTTCGCTGTAAACAAGACTACAAAATATCCAAAGGATCCTCGAGCAGTCTTTAAACTGCAGTTATGTTAGACTTGTATGAGGGACCTGAAGATGATGTCCAAACATATTCTCTTGGAAGTTGATGTACTTTTGGAAGTAATTTTGCGAGTGGACCGAGATAGTCCAAATTAGGTTCGATTTTAGACCGAATCGGTTAGTCCCTTCGACCATTTTAGTGAAAATTTTTGAACTTTTATGGCGGATGTACCGAAAGGACTTAAATTTAATTTGGACAAAACATTACAAGATCCATAACTTGGACCAAATCGGTTGATCCGTTCGAGAGTTGTCATGAGTTCCAACCTGCCAGACAAACGGAGATACAGACGGACGGACGGTGGTACGTACTTCCATCTTGTCTGAAACGAATATCGTCCATACATATGTATGTGGAGTCTAAAATCATTATTTGATGAGACCTATTTGTATCGTATCCTAGTGTATATAATCTCGTAACCTTAAAGTCTGAGGCTACAATTATACTTCGGTGATAAAAAGGAAAAAAATCAAATGACGCACAAAAATTAATTTGTCTTCATTATTTTCTCATACTGTTTAGTAGCAAATTTGTCTAAAATAGAATAACAAAATTTTGGCGATGTCAGTAAAACAAATTTCTAATTGGCTTTCAAGATGTAGTCCACGAAGCACCGGACCTTCATACATTTTATCCAATAGACATTTCTTCATATACTTCCATTCCCACAATACTGAACTCGTTTTTTTGTTGTTACACAATGAGTTTTAAGCCTCGAGAGCTCTATATAGTTCGAATATGACATAAACTTGGAGTATATTCATTATGGAATTCGAATTTGATAGTGGAATGATATGACATGAAGAAGTAATTCAGATTGCATTGGAAGTTTCTCTCATACAAACAAAATTTTTTTTAAATATTTTCTTACAAAACTTGTTAATGATGTACATTTTCTGTTCAGAAACTTAAGAAAATATAAGTTTTAATTTGAAATCGGCAAACATACAAACATTTTTATGAGAAAAAAATATAATAACTAGTTACAGTAGCTTAACAAATTTTGTTCGACCAAACCTGCGTACGTCCCTGCCTCCATACTATGGTGGAGGGTATAAAAATATGTTGGTACCCAAACAAATAAAATTGAGATATGTTACAAAATGTTGCAAAAATATATTTGTTTGGACACAAACAAATTATGTTTGGATCCAAACATATATTTGTTTGCAAACAATCCCAAACAAATATTTGTTTGGACCCAAACATATTTCTAACATATATTTTTCTGCGTGTATGTACAAAAACCCCAACAGTATTGAAGAATTTCTTGTAGTAATTTAAAAATTCATCGTTTACAATTTTTAGTTGACTAACTGTATGATTGGGGACCGCACGCGGTTATGTGTTTTTCAGGGTATTGGAAAAAAATTTAGGGTAGGTGTATTTTGTGATATTTTGTTTAATCTTCGTCCTGTACTTTGATTACATAAATAAATGGACAGACGGACGGACATGCGTAAATCGACATACATATATCCTATGGGTTTATCTCACTTCCTTTTGCATGTTGCATACAAATACACAAAATACCACAGTGTGGTATGGGGTATGAAAACAGTTTGAGTCAGGGATTTGAACCTCATAACTTCCAAAGGCTGCGCTAAAAAGCGTGTGTCGTGGAAGGCCTGCTGGTTGAACGGGAAGAAACTTATCACGTCTAGAGCCTAGAGCACGAGGAAAAACAGTTTCCTGTTTTTTATGCGTTAATTTCTTAACCGGTAACATTCGACCCTTTTAAAGAAAGAAAAGATAATATAAATCCGTGGTGAAATGTTGAAGTTATGCACGTTTTAAATTTAAACATCCAAGAAAGTCATTTTTTTCTATAGTTACCGTTATAAAATCACTTTACGAAGTGATCTGGAAAGACAATGGGTATTTTCGTCTTCCGTGGTCTCCAACAAAACCGAATTGGTGTATCAGAACCCTTGCATTTATTGGTGTAAAACAGAGCTATTATTTGCTAGCTGAAATGTCTAGAGCGCCATACTGTCTAGAGCGCCAAAAACATCCAATCATTTATATTTTTCTTCAAATACGAACTGGAACATGCTGTGGTGAAAGATATAAAAATAAGCATTTGCAAAGGTGTCACTAGATTAGAATGTGTGTTCGACCTGCCATTGTGTACGTGACAAAATGTAGTGAGCAAAAAAAGAGAAACACGTTTTGTTGCAAACTTATCTTTACATTTTTTATGAAGTACAAACTGTCAATTCAGAATTTGTCTAAAAGTTTGTTCTTCTTTTCATTTGAAATATAAACAGAATACAACATTAGTTAGTAATTCGAAAATGTAAACAAAAATCGAGTGCAGTGAAACCCCTGGTCAGAATCACAACGGTCAAATTCTAAGAAAAGGACCACCTCACCATGCAACGGCAACTCGTACTCAAAGAAATAAACAACCATCTGCCCACATACATTATACATACATATGTATGTATGTGCTATTAGAAAAGGCTTCACTGTATTTGGAAATTTGTTGCATTCAACATAAAGTTAAATAATTAATTCAAGGATATGGTTGTTGGTTTTGTTATAACAAACGGACATAAAATAGGAATAGAGACAAAAGGATAAGATAAAATATATAAAATGAATAGGAACAAATTAGTCAGCTTTGACGACAGTTAAAGAAACAATAACAGTGGTGGACCTAAACAAAGTCCATAATCTTTTAAGGCTATTATCGAGGCAAGCCATCGTTTGTGCAGTTGTGAGGGAGTTGTATAAAAGAGTGTCCTTAAATATTGGTACATGTTGGGATCCGTACGAGGGCTGCGCGAAAACTATCTGGCCTAGGCCAGGGTTTCGGAGTCGAGCCATTTTTGGTCAGACTCCGACTCCAGTCCAATTTTTTTCTCGACTCCGACTCCGACTCCAACTCCGGAGTCGACTCCGAAAATAAATAAAATTCACAACTTACATTGCAGTCATTTCAGTTTGAACTTTCAAGATACATTACATTGGGAGGATACCAAAACATAGACCTATATTGTTCCTTTTTATACCCTCAGCATTTATGCTAACGAGGGTATATTATACACTTTCATACGGGCAAAATGTGCCTCATCGAAATAATGGTTTTAGACCCCAAGTATGTTTGGACGAAATGTGTTTCAGACAATTTGGAGTCGATTGAGCAATGTCCGTCCGTCTGTCTGTCTGTCTAGCTGGCTGGAGCGCACGATAACTCTCGAATGGATGAACCGATTCGGTTCAAATTTTGGCTTTCGTAATATTTTGCTCAAGCTTAGTTTAAGTTCGAAGATGGGCTATAGCGGTCCACTCCTTCCGGTACCTCCCCCACAAAAGTTCCAAAATATTCGGAAAATTTGTGCGGACGATAACTCTTGAAGGGAGTAACCGGTTTGGTCCATACTTTGCCCATCGTAAAATGTGTACCAGACTTTGATAATGTTTCAATATAGGCTGAATCGGTCAACTCCTTCGGGTACCTCCCACACAAAATTTCGGAAAAGTTCTGTTTAGGATCATCTCTCGAATCGCTCTGGTTTTTGTTTTAGCAACTTGTACTCACTGCCCTCCATACGGCGGTACAAGTTTTATCAGGGGCAAGTCCATACTTCCTGAGAAAATAGCCTGAAAGTTGCAAAAACCCCCTATGACACCGTGTGAGGTGGTTGGAGCGCAAGATAACTCTAGAACGGATCTGCCGATTCGGCCTTAGTAATATTTTGTCCAAACATAGTTTAAGTTTGAAGATAAGCCATATCGGTCCACTCCTTCAGGTACCTCCCCCAAAAAAGTTCAAAAATATTCGGAAAATTTGTTCATACGGTAACTCTTAAAGGGAGTGGCCGAATTGGTCCATACTTTACACATCCTAATATATCTACTAGATATAGATCAGGTTCAACACACAATATTTCGGATAAGTTCACTTTAAGACCTGCTATCGAATCACTTTGATTTTTGTTGAAGCAACTTGCGTTCGCTGCCTCAATTACGCTGGTAAACGTTTTTTCAGGGGCAAGTCCATACTTCTTGAGCAAACATCCCGAAGGGTGTAAAAACCCCCTATGGCACAATATGTAGTGGCTGGAGATCCACTTCCATAATGGTCAATGTAGATCCATTCCTTTTTGTATCTCCTCCGCGTCGTCGGTTCAAATTCCCAAAATTTTTAAAAACCCCTAAATACATACGTTTTTTTGAGAAAAATTTTTTTCAATATATACAGGCTGAGGGTATATCTCTGTCGGCAAAGCCGACTTTTTTACTTGTTTTTCATTGACAATACAAAATACAAAGTAATTTCACGCTTCAGAACATGTAGCAAAACCCTTCAAAGCAACTGCAATCGGACGGTATCGTTACAAGGTTTATCTACCTAAACACCGACATACGAGTATATGTACAATTTTCCGAATTTGACTTATGTACCCAATGAGACTCGAAATGTTAAATTACCATAATTACCGCCTGGTAACACTCTTTGTAATTTTTGAGTTATGGAAAATTAACGATATTTTAACACCGCAACGTGATAGAAGACCAAAATAGCCTATTTTCCCTTAACATACACGTTCTTTGTAAAGGTTACTTGAGGTTCACATTTTTAAGGTTTTTTTATGTTTTCACGATTTTGCTTGAAAACGGTAAGTCCTATCGAAATGGGACTAACGAAAATATTGTTGCTGCAAAAATTCACTAGAGGATTGACCTTTATAATTTGTTCGTAGGTTTTGCCATTTTTGAGATATAGAAGTTTAGGTCACATTTTTAGGTTTTTATTGGTAGGTTTTCACCACTTTCGCTTGGGAACGTCAAGTCTTATCGAAATGGGACTGGAGAAAATCATATAGCTGTGGAAATTCTCTACAAGACTGACTTTTGCAATATTTTCCTAGGTTGTACCATTTTTGAGATACATAAGTTTTAATTGGTAAATTGTAGTCATGGTATAGTTTTATAAGGATGCGATACAGTCAGTGCATTGTCCCAATTTGAACGTCTATATCTCAAAAACGGTAAAACCTACAAAAGTATCATGAAGGTAAATCTTGTAGAAAATTTTCACTGCTACAACATTTTCTTTACATCCCTTTCCATAGGACTTGCGGTTTTCAAGCAAAATCGTGAAAATTTGAAAAACCCCTAAAAGTGTGAACTTTGACCGCGATTTATTTAAAAAGCCCTCCGGCTATTTTTTTAGTTTTTAGGTTTTTCTCATCTATGAACATTGCAGTTTCAGGATCCGGAAAAACTTCTCAGGTGTAAGCTCCTTCCATTTAAATTTGGTAGGTCTTTCGTATAATTTCCCTTAAAGTATTACAAGGTGTTTCATAGAAGTCCAACAGGTTCTTTTACAGCAGACATAAATGACTTCTAATAAAAAAACAAGAGAAGACCAGTGAGTCTTCCTTAAAATGACCTGTAACTCTTTTTAAAGATCTTCCCCAAGTGTATTTGGAGCATGCAAACATTATTCCAATCAATTGACCCAAAAATGTTTCCGATATGCATTTTGTAGTCAAAATAGAGATTAAGAGTTTTTTTTTTAAACTATGTATGATCATTTTTTTAAACTATGTATTTGAGAGAAGTCTCCCTTGTCCCATCTGGGATGTTTGTGGAACAATTATATTATGATCATTTAAATATTTTAAATTGATTTGACAAATTTTAATAAATGTAGAACAGATTGTTGCCCGGAGTCGGAGTCGAGCTTTTTTTCACGACTCCGGCTCCGACTCCGACTCCAGCAAAATTTGCTAGACTACGACTCCAGACTCCGACTCCGAAGCCCTGGCCTAGGCAACACCGCGTGTTCCCAGGCGCCATTTGAAATATTTCTTGGAAAGTTTGACAGTTTTTATGCTACACGTACTCAGGACAGTTTGTCATACGACCACGTGTTGTATGTTGAAAAAATCACTTTTTCCAAAAATATGGAATTTACTTGTGAATATTTTCGTCCGATAATTTTTCTTTGTATGTGAAAAACTGGTTTAATGAATTCAATCGTGACTGACACTCGCCTAAAACGAAGGTCATGAGGGTCCTCCAATACAGCTTTTGTGCCAGAAAAAAACTTAAGCCGTGCGTGAACGTATAATGTAAGATCGCCATGTTATATACCGTGAGATAGAGACATCCGTGGGCATTTCTTCCACCAACTAACATTGGTGGTGGTGGAAAGAAATTGTGAATAAAAACGATTGCGGTGCTTCAAACGACATGTATAAGATCGTTACAGACGACGAATCTCGGGTAGATATATTATTATATGTGCAAAGTATGGACCGAATCGGTCACTCCCTTCAAGAGTTATGAGAGAACTCTCCGTCTGGGATGTATGTGGAATAATTACTTGAACTTGGCCACGAAAAAAATTATATCATTATAATAAGGAAAAAAACACTATCTTAAAATCCTCAAAAAGATTCTCGCCCAACTTTTAGCCTGCACTTAATCACACATGCTGAGTTCTAACATGGGACATATGGTTCTACAAGTGTCACAACAGGTTAGCCTATAACAGACCTATTATATTCTCCACACGTACATATGTATGTATTAGTATTTACTACGAAATCGTAGCACAATCCCATCATGCACCACACTCTCCGAACCACCAAAAGAAATTTGCATTTAAATGAATTCAAAAGGATTTCCTTTTTGTATTTTTGTCCTTTGTTTGATATCAATACTTCATTGCTGTTTTACATTTTCTTTTCTTTTTTTTTCATTGTTGAGCCTTTAGTAACTGGCTTTTGTAGACCCCTTTTGTGTGTTGGTTGGTAGTTAACGAATTGACATTTTTCTGAACTTAAAAAGTCATTCAAAATCACATTAAAGAATCATCAATGTTTTATTGATATTGCCTGCCTTCGAATCACACACGTTTTGCAATAAGGAATTTAGTGGATTTGGAATTGTTCTGGTACAAAGAATGAGGTTTTTTGTTATTTTAAATACGTCAAGACTTCGATTGTTAAAAAAATTGAATACACTATTAAACATGAACACGAAGGTAATTGCTATACAAAATTGATTTGAAATTATTTTTCGTGGACTATTGTAGAGAATAACTCGATTTCTGTGTGTGTCGAATAACAGGACATATTATGAGGAATCGGCTTATTAAACATCTAACAGAAAATCTAAAAATGATTAACTAAAATGGTTGGTTATCACTATAACTATCGGAGTTAGACCCAGTTCTAAGATGGACAATGTCGGTCCATTCTGTCAGGTACATCATCCTTAAAAGTTCAGAAGTTTTTTGATTAATTCAGTTTAAGGCCATTTCATGGCATTATTATGTCTGTAAGTTCCTTTTTATACCCTCACACGGTGCTCTTAAATCAAATTTAAGTGGAAGGTGCTTACTTTTTTTTATTAAGCTTCTCGTTTTAGAGTTAAGCTTGATGATAGGAAATTATTTGCAAGTGAAAAATGAAAGCCAAGGACTCGAACCCACATAGTCACCAAATTACGTTACTTGGTTTCACTGGTGGTAAAGCAGATCTTCAGACGTATCGACTATGTAATGGCTTCTCTGTCCTAGAACTTTTCGTTTTTCAAATGCAAGTGCTTACACCTGGGAAGTTTTTGCGGATGCCGAAACTACAATGTTCATAGATGAGACAAATCAAAAAACAAAAAAAAATCGTCGGAGCGCTTTTTAAATAAATCGCAATTCAAGTTGACATTTTTAAGGGGTTTTTAGGTTTTCACGATTTTGCTTGGAAACTGCAAGTCCTATCGAAATGGAATTAAAAAAAAATATTTTAGCTATGAAAATTCTCTACACGAATGACTTTCATGATATCTTCGTAGTTTTTACCGTTATTGAGATATAGAAGTTCAAATTAGGACAATGGATTGACTGTATCGCCTTCTTATATTACAATGTTATGCACAGGGCATCTTAAAGTCCCATTTCGATAGGGCTTGCGGTTTCCAAGCAAAATCGTGAAAACCTAAAAAAGAACCCTTCAAAATGTCAACTTGAATCGCGATTAATTTAACATTGTAGTTTCACAATCCGCAGAAACTTTCCAGGTGTAAGCACCTTCCATTTAAATTTGGTTCAAGAGCACCGTGCTGAGTATTTATGCTAACGAGGGTATATACACTTTCATACGGAAATAATAGTTTTAAACAAGTATGTTCGGACGAAATCCGTTTCAGACAATTTGGAGTTGATTTAGCCATATGCGTCCATCTGCTGTCTGGCTGGAGCGCACCATAACTCTCGAACGGATCAACGGATTCGGTCCAAAATTTGGCTTTCGTTATATTTTGTCCAAACTTAGTTTAAGTCCGAAGAAGGGTTCACTCTTTCCTGTTCAAAAATGTTTGGAAAATTTTTGGGCACGATAACTTTTGAAGGGAGTGGCCGATTTGGTCCATACTTTGCATATAGTAAAATTTCTTCAAGATTTGGATAAGGTTCCAATATGGACTCAATCAGTCCACTCCTTCGGGTACCTCCCACACAAAATTTCTAAAATGTTCAGTTTAGGACCGGCTTTCGAACCACGTGGATTTTTGTTGTAACAACATGTATTCACTGCCCCCATAATACGGTACAATTTTCATCAGGGGCAAGTACATAAAACAAAAAAAAACATTGTTCCACAACATCCCATACGGGACAAGGGAGACTTCTCTCATATCAATGAGTGCACCCCGATTCATATTTAGCTCAATGACATGGGACCTACTGTTTATCGCCGAGTCCGAACGGCGTGTCATAAGACACCACTTGTGGAGAAGTTTTTCAAGGCTGAAATACTCAGGAAATGTTGCCAACATTACTGAGGGGCAAGTACATACTTCCTGATAAAATAGCCTGAAGGTTGCAAAAAACCCATATGACACCGTGTGTAGTGGTTGGAGCGCAAGAAAACTCTCGAACGGATCTCCCGATTCGTTCCAAAATTTTGCTTTCGTAATATTTTGTCCAAGCTTAGTTTAAGTTTGAAGATAAGCCATATCGGTCCACTCCTTCAGGTACCTCCCCCACAAAAGTTCAAAAATGTTCGGAAAATTTTTGTACACGATAACTCTTAAAGAGAGTTACCGATTTGTTTCATAGTTTACACATCCTAATATATCCACCAGATATAGATCAGTAGTGCGATTCTCTAACACATTTTTTGAGTTACCGACAAAAATCGGTAACATTAAGTTACCGACAAAAATCGGTAACATTAAAACGCAAAATTATGAATGAAAAGTTAAAATAAAAGTTGACAACACTGTGGCTGTCGGTAGAACTTTACGACTACTTTTTAATCGTCGCTAACTTACCGAATAATATCGTTAACTACCGAAATTATAAGCATTTTAATTTTACCGACATTTGTCGGTAACTCAAAAAAATGAGTTAGAAAATCGCACTACAGGTTCTAATATCGACTATATGTATGTGTCCAATTCTTCGCATACCTCCCACACACAATGTCGGATAAGTTCACTTTAAGACCTGCTCCCGAATCACTTTGATTTTTGTTGAAACAACATGCATTCGCTGCCTCAATTACGAGAAAACAGACCGATAGGTGTAAAAAATCCATATGGCACCATATGTGGTGGCTGGAGAGCACGATAACTCTAGAACTGATCAACCGATGTGGTCCACAATTTGGCGTTCGTCATATTTTGTCCATACTTAGTTCCTTGTGGAATATGAGCAATATCGATCCACAACTTCCGGTACTTTCCCCCAATATATAAAAATGTCAATAAATGGGATGCACGATATCCCATGAACAGGGCAACCAATATGGTCCAAACTTCAAAAACTCCTAATATTTTGTCCAAATTTAATTAAACTTCTAAAATGGCCCATATCGGTCCACTTTTTAGGGTACCTCCCCCATAAAAGTTTAAAATTTGTGTCTAAGTGCAGTTTAGGGTCTGTTCGAAGAACCTTTGGAAATGTATACCGATCCTGTGATTCTGTTTACAGCTATATTATGTTTTCCGTGGACAAGTCCTTGCTTCCTGGCATACTGATCCAAAAGTTATACGATGACCCACTGAAATGACAATTGGGCGCGATATCTATCGAAAGATACGACTAATAAAATAAGATTCACATCCATAATGGACTATGTCGGTCCATTCATTTAAGTACCTTCTCCGCAACACTTTTGAACTTTAATTATAATCCACATTTTTGTCGACAAGTTGAAATGTCCAAAATGGGCCACACAATTCTGAAAAGACCCTAAATACATTCGGTCTGTCCGTAGATTAATGTTTCAATTCTCATAGGCTGAGGGTATACATATCTCTGTCGGTAAAGCCGACTTATTTAACATTTGTTTTGTTTGTTTTGTTGTTTAATTTGGGAATTTATCTTAAGCATTTTAAAAACTTCTTAATTTTTCGATTTTGAAAATGGATTAGCAGCTATTGTACCGGCCGGACAATATACTGACAAAATTGATTATCAAATAACCACCGCTTGGGAATAATATGAATGGGCACCCAAGTCGAGTAATCTACCAATTACACTGTGCTACACTGTGCGACAGCCAAAAAAAATACAAAGAAAACTAAGCAGTTTATGAAGTAGGGCTAAAAATATAGGAAACGTGTAACGGCGTTTTTATACCCTACACCGCTATGTGGGGAGGGTACTATAAGTTGGTTTTGGCTATGTGTGTTCGTCCGTCCAAACTTTGTAATCACGTCACGAAATTTTGGGTATTGATTGGAGAAGCCTGTTGAATTTAGTGTTGGTCGGATCATATTCAGGGGTCAAAATGGGCAGAAAAACTTCTGTGGAGAAAAAGTCAAGGGTTTATTCTAATGCGAATATCTCCACTTCTATTAAAAGTATGTATTCCAAAAGCAATGCCTGGTAATGAAAGTGGAAAACTTCACCTTTACAACAATGCAAAATAGGTTGGCATAGGTGGTCATACAATGGAGATATGATCCAACCCAAGTTTCCAATTTTGGGATTTCAATTGTAATGACGAATATCACAGATTTGGCTGGTGACCTTCCAAAAGAAAAGTCTGACTATGAAAGTAGAAAATCCCACCTTTACAGTGATGCAACGTATTTTGACAGTTGTTTAATGGAAAAGTAGCTGAAAAAAGTGTTTCAGCAACACTAAGTAAAAAATATCAAGTAAAAGGATAAACCTAATGTTCAAATGGCATTTCGAACTAAAACACGCGTCTTTGTTACCACGACAATATTCCGAGAATTGTACTGGTGTTATTTTTTTTTTTTTTTTTTTTTTGTTATAGCCTTAGTAAATATATAGGACTTGAAATTCGTTGTCCTGAACACAAAAATATATATCATCTCTAGGAAGACCATACTTCCCGAGAAATAAGCCTTTAAAGTTCTTAATTTTCTTTTAAATTATAATTTTCTTTTGCAATAGCCGGACTTCGGCCGGTGATTTAAGACTTTCTCCTATGGACAGATGCAAGTCTCGGGAAAGGGCACAAAATGTTCTTTTAAATTAATTTTTTTTCTCAATAGCCGGCCTTTGGCGGGGGGCCCCCATGGAAATGTAGGTCCCAAATTTTCGGTATTTTGAAGGTTGTGGCCTCAATATGCCGCTGAAATAATTGAAATTTGGTATTTTGTTTTGGTTGCGGGTATAAATCTTTCCACCACAAATTTGTCGGTATAGGTCTTCAAAATAGGTTCCTCCGATTTTCGCTATTTTCAAATTTTTGGCTTCAATATCCCAACGAAATGGCTGAAATTTGGCATTTTGTTTCGTTTGGAGTATTAAACTTTCCACCCAAAATTTGCCGAAATGACTGAAAGTTGGTATTTGGTCTTCGTTGAGGGTTTAAAATTTTCCTCCTAAAATTTGTCACGTCTTCATATAGCCCCCATAGAACGTACCTCACAGTTTTCGCTATTCTGAAGGTTGTGGCCTCAAAATTCCACCTGAAATATGTCGGTATATTTCAACGTCTTCATATAATCCCCATAGAAGCATATTTCTCGATTTTCGGTATTTTGAAGGTTGTGGCATGAATATCCTCCCAAAAAAAGCCTGAAATTTTTTATATTGAACGGCACTCACGGATTTTCGATAATTTGAAAGTTTTAGACAGGGTACATAACAGGTACAAGACATTCCTTGCAAAAAATCAGACAGATTATATAAAGGTACCACCCAATTTAAGATTTTTTGTTGAAGATTTTAGTCACATTTTCCTACTGAATTGGTTTTTAATTGGAATTTTATGTTTCCAAAAGATAGAAAACTTTCTCGCAAACAACTATCCATATAGATTAGGCCGGGGCGATTTGAAAACCTTAATGAGCTCTTCGCGTTTCTTATTCCTGGGATTAAACTGAGCAAAAAAGTCCACTCGAACATAGGTCTACGGTGAAAATCGAGCATCCTGATTTTGACTTTGTGTTTTTTTATCCACGTTTTTTAGACATTTTGGCATATAACAGCCAAACCATTGAGATTTTTGATCCAACCGAAGGACAAAAATTGTAGCCAAGACAGTAACTCTCAGGCAGTTTTGGCCTTGAGAAGGTGCAAACTTTTCGAAAAATTTCGATAAATGGCACTGTGCTACAAAAGTTGACCAGAAAAATATTCAAGCGTTCTGATGCAAAATTATATCGTGTTGGGATCCATGGACAACGACTATGCCTTTAGTTCGTTTGTATCACTTCGTTTTATTTTTTTATAACGATAAAAGTAGTGAATATCTGGGTTTCTTACATTTCCAAATTTAAACGGACATATCTTCTTTTTCTCACAACAGATTTCTATTGATACTTCTTCCTTTTAAAGGGGTGAATAATATCTTTCGAACAAGTTATTATTTTTTTAAATCGGTTAACAGATAAAAAAAAACTATAACTGAATTTCTCATAATTTTCAAAAATATAATGTTTTTTTGTTTTGTTCAATATTTATTTTGAAAATTGTGAGAAATTCAGTTATAGTTTTTTTGTGGGGGTTTTCAGACTTAAACCACTATAACTCAGCTATTTGTTAACCGATTTAAAAAAATAATAACTTGTTCTAAAGATATTATTCACCCCGTTAAAAGGGAGAAGGATTAATAGAAATCCGTTGTGACAAAAAGAAGATATGTCCGTTTAAATTTGAAAATGTAAGAAACCCAGATTTTCACAACTTTTAAACTAAAGAACTAAAGGCATTGTCGTTGTCCATGGATCCCAATACGATATAATATTGCATCATAACGCTTGAATATTTTTCTGGTCAACTTTTGTAGCACAGTGTCATTTATCGACATTTTTCGAAAAGTTTGCACCTTCTCAAGGCCAAAACTGCATGAAGGAGTGTTCCAATGCTTTTGCGATGTATTAGAGAGTTATTAACTACTGTCTTAGCTACAATTGTTGTCCTTGTGCTCGATCGAAAATCTCAATAGTTTGGCTGTTATATGCCAAAATGTCCAAAAAACGTGGATAAAAAACTTAAAGTCAAAATCGGGAGGCTCGATTTTCACGTTAGACCTATGGTCTAGTAGACTTGTTTGCTCAGTTCAATCCCAGGAATAAGAAACGCGAAGGGCCCATTAAGGTTTTTTTCCTTCCATGCAAATCGCCCCTGCCTAATATACACATGTGTAGGTTTTAGTCTACCTCCCATGGACCATCATTGTCCAATTTTATGTATTTCGAGGGTTTTCTGTCAAATTTTCCAACCGACATTGCTGAACATAGAACAACGATGAAGTGGATATAACTTGGTATTTTGGAATCTCAATGCTTAGAAAACCTCCACACAGAAAGGTTACCTATGTTAATTAAGACATTCCGAGTTTTAAATTGATTCCAATTGCGCTACCAAAAGTGGTAAAATACTAAACATATAGAAAAACGACGGATTCTTATTTTGGACGCATTATAAGGGGAGAGCTTGATATTGAAATTAGACCATCTGAGATTTATATTAATACCAAATATTTTTGGTTTGAATGGCAAACACGTTAGATAATTCAAACAGGGAGTTTCTGATTGGTTCAGACTTTGCATGCCGTTTTATTTTATCCATTCATGTATCAGGATGGAATATGGACTATATCTCGTGTATTATTATACACCTCCAACGAGTGACTTAATCATAGAAAATAATTTAATTTTTTACCATTCGGTAATCAGGTAATTCGGACATCGCCGAAACATGTGGTGTCCAGATTATCGAGATTATACTTACTTATTAAACAACTTATGTTAGTGGCCAACAATTTTAAAAAGTTATTTCGCTTTTTCGGATTTTGTAATTTTGCCGTTGTTGTACTCGTAGCAGCATAGGTTTAATGCTAGGATTTTGTAATGAGTAATTTTGCTGGGTAGTGCTCTAATTACAATGGTATAACTTGTTTGTAGACAAGTACATGATTTCTGTCAAAACTCTAGAAATCCTCTAGGGGAAAGTAATTCTCACACTGTTAGCATCTACCAATTTGTGCTGTTCCGGTTTTATTTTATACTCTCCATTCAACAAACCTAATTTAATTTATACATTTCTAATCAGTATTCGGTGGGACGTTTTCAGTATTACAAACGTTCTCCCTAAAGTATGCTCTAGATTCTGTATGCGAACGGGCAGTTATCTAATGAATACAAATTTTTAATTTCGTGTAGGGAGCGAGGTGCCAATTAAATTTACGGCATTACTTCGTGTTTAATAAAAACAGAACAGAACGAGATTTCATTAAGTTTACAATCGAATAAAAATTGTATTGGGAATTATCCACGTGGCAGAGTAACACAGGTTTTATTTCACGTTGCCATCCTTTATGACCTCTAATTTGTTACACGTGAATATCCACGAGGATAAGGAGAAACAAAAAAAACACTAGACGTTTTTGAAATGCCTAACGACGAACATTTGGAATTTATTGGCAAAGTTTATTGCTTTGAAAATCTACGTGGTGTAGCATTTTCTTTTGCCTACGAACAACTTTATGTTCACAAGTAATTTGTAGGTGGATATTATTTTTTTATGAAGAAGGGTGGGGGAGTTTTTTATTACGCATGTTTTACGTGGCAGGCACCAGTTTGATTGTTTGTTATTTAATCCCACTGACATAGGATGTTTTATTACTTATTACAAATATTGTAATTTAAATTTGCAAATATTTTATTCTTCAAATTATTTGCAAGACTACGTCGAGGCATCAAATCATATTATCAGAAATTGTGAAAAGATAAACAAAATTTGATTGAAAATAAAATGAATATTACAATTTACAGTATAAGTTCCCATTGAAAATCATTGAGTTTTGAAATCAATGAGTTTTGAAATCACTCATTGAAAAACAAAGATTTCCCAGCAGATATACCATGTTTTTTCTTTTTGTTTGCACTACTGACTTTCTAACAATTGCATATTATTTTGACCTTGTTTTCTAACTTTCCATTTTTTCCTTTCTTTGCCCACGTTTCATTCTGAATATTTCCTTTCAACAACTATAATAATTGCAACAATACAACATAAATTGTAAATTGTCGTTCTCCATTACGACAAAATGCCAGCGGAGGGACAATAGAATCATCGGAAATTTTCTTTGTCAACCTTTGAAAAATAAAATGAAAAGAAGAAAATCATTTGGCAAACGTAAAGGTCATTACCGCCAACTCTCTATGCGAATCATTGAATAAAACGCCTAATGCAGTGTTCGCCAAGAAGGTCAACCAACCTCTTGATAGCCAACAAATAAACGAAAAAAACTGAAGAAGAAAAAAAATGAGATGTTTATTATTAAAATTTATGAAATGTAAAGAAGATGTGACCTTTATTTTGTAACCGTGTTTTTCTAGTATTTGTTTTAAGTGGTTTTATTTGTGTCAGTTGTTTATTTTCGTTTTATCTGGAAACAGCCTAAGTGGAGAAGATTTGGGGTTTGTAAGACATGGTTGAATTTTAAAGTAAGATTCTGGCCGACTTTAACATTTACATTGATTGGTGAGAGTATATGGAGTCTATAGAAGGAGAATTAAGAAAGTCACAAGATTTTTATAAAAATTTTCTTTGTCAAAATCGGACACGGTGCGTCTTAACCAATTTGAAATGAATGGAGCTTAAACTTCGGAAGTTTTGAGAATATTCATGAGAAAAATAAAAAAATCGCCGGAGGGCTTTTTAAAAAAATCGCGGTTGAAGTTCACAACTTTATGCTTTTTAGGTTTTTACGATTTTCTACAAGGTTGACCTATACGATGTTTTTGTAGGTTTTACCTTTTCTAAGATATAGAAGTTGAAATTGGACAATGCACTGACTGTATCGCATCCTTATAAAACAATGTCATGACAGAAGTTTCCGAACATACACTTATATATCTCAATAATGGTACTACCTAGGAAAAAATTACAAAATACCATCTTGTTGAGAATTTTCACAGCTATACGATTTTCTCTACTTCCATTTTAATAAGACTTGCCGTTTTCAAGCAAAATCGTGAAAACCTAACAACAAAAAACCTAAACATGTGACCTGAACTTCTATATCTCAAAAATGGTAAAACCTAGGAACAAATCATAAAGGTCTATCCTCTAGAGAATTTTCACATCTACAACATTTTCTTCAACCCAATTTCAATAGGACTTGCGGGTTTCAAGCAAAATCGTGGAAACATAAAAGTGTAACCTTCGACCGCGATTTACTTAAAAATCCCTCCGACGATTTTTTTCTTGTTTTTGGATTTTTCTCATCTATGAACATTGCTGTTTTATACTCCGTAAAAACTTCCCAGCTACAAGCGGTTTTCATTTAAAGTTAGTTAAGGCGCACCGTACATGACACTGTTTTATGAGGAGGCGATACAGTCAGTGCATGCCCCAATTTTAACTTCTATATCTCAACAAGCAAAAAAGTATCAGTCGGCTTCGAAGAGACAGAGATATACCCTCAGCCCATGTGAATTGAAACACTTTTTGGACATTTAAATTTGCAGAAAAAATGTGGATTAGGATAAAAGTTCAAAAGTGTTGCGGAGGAGGTACTTAGAAGAATGGATGGACATAGTCCATTAACTAAGGGAACTTATTTTGGGAGTCATATATTTTCGATAGATATCGTGCCCACTAGTTATTTCAGTGGGTCATCGTATAAATTTTGGACCAGTATGCCAGGAAGCATGGTAAACAGGACCATATAAACAGCATCTGTATGCATTTCCAAAGGATTTTGGAACAGACCCTAAACTGCACTTGGACACAAATGTTGAACTTTTGTGGGGGAGGTATCCTAAGCAGAGGACCGATATGGGTCATTTTAGAAGTTTAACTAAATTTGGACAAAATGTTAGGAGATCCAAAGTTTGGACCAAATTGGTTGGCCCGTTTAAGAGACATAGTTCATACCATTTTAGTGAAATTTTTTAAATGTTTGGGGATGTACCGGAAGCTGTGGACCGTTATTGCCCATCTTCGAACTGAAATTGAAGTTTGGAGAAAATATGGCGAAGTTCAAATTTTGGACCATATCGGTTGATCAGTTCGAGAGTTATCGTGCTCTCCAGCCACTACCATAGTGGTTTTTACACCTTTCGGGCTGTTTTCTCAAGGAGTATGGACTTGCCCCTAAAAAAAACTTTTACCGTCGTAATTGAGGCAGTGAATGCAACAAAAATCAAAGCGATTCGGAAGCAGGTCTTAAAGTAAACTTATCCGAAATTTTGAGTGAAAGGTGTCCGAAGGAGTGGACAAATAAAGTCCATATTCCAACCTGATCTATATCTGGTAGATATATTTGGATGTGTAAACTAAGGACCAAATCGGCCACTCCCTTCAAGAGTTATGGTGCGCACAATTTTTCCGAACATTTTTGATCATTTGTGGGAGAGGTACCTCAAGGAGTGGACCGAATTGGATTATCTTCGAACTTAAATTATGTTTGGACAAACTATTACGAAGACCAAATTTTGGACCGAATCGGCAGATCCGTTCGAGATATATGCGCTGCAACCACTACACTCTGTATCATAGGGGTTTTGTGCACCTTTCAGGCTATTTTCTCAGGAGATATGGACTTGCCCCTGATGAAACTTGTACCGTCGTATGGGGGGCAGTAAATACAAGTTGTTGCAACAAAAATCAAAGCGATTCGAGGGCAGGTCCTAATCTGAACTTATCCGAAATTTTGTGTGGGAGGTACCCGAAGTAGTGCACCGATATAGTCCACATTCCAACCTGATACATGACTGGATGAAATAATACGATGCGCAAAGTCTGCACCAATCAGAAACTCCCTCCGAGGATTATCTTGCGGATTTGCGATTTTGGTTGGTTCCGTCAGGGTTTCTTGAAGATTTTAGGTCATTATCTCCGGATGTATGGACTTGCGCAAGAAAAAAAATTGTACCCTTTACGATGGTGGATGCAAGGACAACCTACTGAAAAAAATCTCAAAACGATCCGAGAGGAGCTCTTCATCTTCACTTTATCCGTATTCGAACACGATCTAAATCAGGAACAAAACAGACAATTTTTGAACTTATGGGTTAGGTATCTGAAGGAGTGGACCAATATGACCCATCTTCGAACTTAAACTAAGTTTATACAACATATTATGATACCCAAAATTTGGTTCGAATCGGTTGATCCGTTCGAGAATTATCGTGAGGACCAGCCAGACAGAGAGACGGACAGACAGGCAGACGGACGTTTCGACTCCAAATTGTCTGAAACGAATTTCGTCCGTTCTTTCGATGAGGCACATTTTTGGTTGCATCAAAGTGTATATACCCTTTCTACCCTAAAGGCTGAGGGTATAACATTTTCAGGGAATTCAATGTTAGAGGATCCAAATCAATTTTATACCCTCAGCATTTATGCTAACAAAGGTATATATATACATTTTCATATGGGCAAAATGTGCCTGATCGAAATAATGGTTTTAGACACCAAGTATGTTTGAACGAAATCCGTATCAGACAATTTGTAGTCGATTTAGCAATGTCCGTCCGTTTGGCTGGTGCGCATGATAACTCTCGGACGGATCAACCGATTTGGTCCACAATGTTGCCTTTGTAATATTTTGTCCAAACTTAGTTTAACTTCGAAGATGGGCCATATCGGTCCATTCTTTCAGGCATCTACCCCACAAAAGCTCGAAAAATTGTGCGAACGATAACTCTTAAAGACATTAACCAATCTGGTCCATAATTCCTGAGAAAATAGCCCGAAAGCTGTGAAACCCCGCTAAGGCACCATGTGTATGCATGCAAGATAACTCTCCAACGAATATACCAATTCGATCCAAAATTTTACAGTCGTAATATTTTGTGAAGACTTAAATCACGTTCTATAATGAGCAATATCGGTCCACTCCATTGGGTACCTCCCCCACAACTGTTAAAGATTTCCGCTAAAGTGGTGTGCACTATAACTCTCGAAGGCAGTAACCGGTTTGGTTCATTCTTTGCACACCGTGATATTTCTATGAGACATAGATCCGGTTGTAATATGGACTATATATGTCAACTCGTTCGGGTACCTCCCACACAAAATTTCAGAAAATTGCAGTTTAGGACCTCCTCTCGAATCGTACTGATATTTCTTGCAACAGGTTACATTCAAGGTCCCTATTACGATGGTACAAGGAGCAAGTCGACACTTCTTGAGAAAATAAGCCGAAAGCTGTAAAAACCCCTACGGCCAGCAAGTGTAGTGGTCGGTCCAAACTTTGGATCTAGAAATATTGTGTATATGTTCAAAAGTGGGACCTATCGGTCCACTGCTGGGGTAACATCCACACAAATGTTAACATTTTGCGAGGATCCTTTGGATTTTTTTACCCAGTGTCCCTGTTTGCAGCGATAATAAGTTTTTCGTGGGTCTAAGTTATATGGTGAAACTGAAATGACTGGTGGGCGCGATATTTATAGAGAGGCATGATATAAGAACCACTTCCAAAATGGACTCTGACGGTCCATTCCTATTGGTACCTCCCCCGCAAAACTCTTGAGCTTTAATCCAAATCCGGCCAGTTCATACGCCCAAAATTCTGAAAACCCCCTAAATACATACGTTTTATACCCTCCACCATATTATGGCGGTTATAATTAAATTTGTATATATATTATTGATCAGCATAAAATTCTATGTCGATTTAACCATGTCCGTCTGTCCGTCCGTCCGTCTGTCCGTTGAAATCAAGATACAGCTCGCAATTTTAAAGATAGAGAGTCAATATTTGGTACAGAAGTTTTTATTACTTGCAGGATAGTTGGTATTGAAAATGGGCTATATCGGTCCACGTTTTGATATAGCCCCCATAGAATGGTACCACCCGATTTTCGGTATTTTGAAAGTACTAGCTTCATTATCACACCGAAATGGCTGAAATTTCGCACTTAGTCTTCTTTAAGGGTATAAAACTTTCCCCCAGAATTTTGTCGGTACCGGTCCACGTCTTCATATAGCCCCCATAGAACGGTACCTCCCGATTTTCGGTATTTCGAAGATTTTAGTTTCATTATCATACCGATATGGCTGAAATTTGGTACTTAGTCTACGTTGGGGGTATAAAACCTTCTCCCTGAATTTTGTCGGTATGGGTCCATGGCTTCATATAGCCCCCATAGAACGGTACCTCCCGATTTTCGGTATTTTGAACGCTTCCACCTAAATGGCTGAAGTTTGGTATATAGCCTTTGTTGGGGGTATACAACTTCCCCCTATAAATTTGTCGGTATAGGTCCCCGCCTTTATGTAGCCAACATAGAACGGTACCTCCCAATTTTCGGTATTTTGAAGGTTGTGGCCTCAATTTTCCTCCGAAATGGCTGAAATTTGGTATTTAGACATCGTTTGGGGGTTCTCAACTTTCTCTTTAAATTTGTCGTATAGGTCCACGCCTTCATATAGTCCCCATACAACGGTACCTCCCGATTTTCGGTATTTTTAAGATTGTGGCCACGATATTCCTCCGAAATGGCTGAAATTTGGTATTTAGACTTGGTTGGGGATACTCAAACTTCCCCTTTAGATTTGACGGTATAGGTCCACGCCTTCATATAGCCCCCATGGAAAGTGACCTCCCGATGTTCGGTATTTTGAAGAATGTGGCTTCAATATTCCACCAAAATGGCTGAAATTTGGTATTGAATTTTCTTTGAGTCTAAAAAACTTTCCGTCAGATATTTGTCCGTATAGATCGACGTTTTGAAATACCCCCGATAGAACGGTGCCTCACATTGTTTTCCCGAAATTGCTGAAATTTTGTATTAAGTTCTCTTCATACACGAATTGAAACTAATTTTTCCATTTTACTTCAATACAACTCGTGGTGGAGGGTATAACGCCGTTCTTACTTGTTTTTTGAAAAGGAAGTGTTTCGATTCACACTGTCTGAGGATATATCTGTCGGCAAAGCCGACTGATGCTTTTTTACTTGTCTATTTATAAAATAAGATGCCATACAAAATCACTTGCACCTCTGCTTGAATATCATATTGGTATTGATTTACTTTCTCTTTACTTTTTCAGGAATGTACACTGGACAAAATGAAATCAATCAACACATGGCTGTTTGAGCTAAACAGCTTTGAATATTTTGATACGGGTGCGAAAAGAAGTCCACTGATGAATTGTCAAAAGGTGGTGGCAAGGAAACGTAAGTACCAATGAAACTCATTCATATCTTAAATAAGTAAAACAAAAAAATAAATAAATTTTCTTCCGATTAGCTGTCACAAATCAACTTGTTACTGCAAGATTTTGCCAACTAAACACCGGAGAATCGGATGCCTGTGCCATATTAAGATCAAAATTACGTATGCCCAATGAAGATTCGAATGGCCACAACAACAACTATCGAAACCAAAATGGTCGACAAGATGGCAGTGGTGATCCCAGTCAGGATTTTTTCTGTTCAATTTGTACCACAGATAATTGTAATGCTGCTGGAAGTATGAAGAGTTTATTCTGTTTGGTGGGTGGTGCCTCAGTTTTGGCTGTACTAATGTCCCGATCACTACAACAAATGGTGTTTTATATAATGTGGTGAAATTCTATTGGAGGTTATAAGAAATAATATTGTTAAGTTTTTTATTATTATTAAATTTTTATATGAATTTCAGTTCTAGTTAAGATTTAATTGCAAAATATATATATTTTTATTAATATTAATAAAATGAAAAAAGAACAATAATTTAATTATAATAAACAAATCAACGCAAAACTTATGTATATAACCCAATTTCAATTATATAAAATATGATTAAAATAAAATGAAAATAATAATATTGAATAATTCGAATTAAACAAAACAACTTATGTATGTAAATAGGCCTTATTAGATGTATGAGAAATGCTAGCAGCTAAACGAAAAAAAAACATATATTAAATAGCGGCGACACACCCAATGCAAAAACAACTTAAATATTTAAATATTTATTTTAAAATTGTAAGAAAAACCAAATAACGTAAATAATCAAGGTATGTTATAGAAGACGAATGTGTGATATTATAACCATCACTGAGAGTATTTAGCTGTTATTTTAAAATTTTTGAATCATAACACTAAAGGTATTTAAACTTCTTTTTAATAACTTATGGAAGACCCTAGATTGAAATGGTTACCAGTCTATAAATGATTATACACAGCTGAAATACTCAGATATCTTGCTACCATTCAATCGACGATTATTACTGGAGTGTCTGCCCAGTAAACATGCGTTGGTTATGACAATAGTATTTTATGAGTGGTGTTATATCAGTCCTATAATAATATACATAAATGAATGACAAAACTCTCACATAAATTAGGGGTAAACAAAAAAAAGAGTTTTAACACACGTTATAATATGATACATTTTCTAAATAAACACAAAAATAAATAAAGATGCAATAAACTTTAGCATTATTTTAAACTCTTAAGTGGTTTCCTAGTGCAGACCCCTAAAATAACATAATTATATAAGAATAATACATTTACACGGCTAGAAAAACCGATCATTATTACATGGGTTGTTTTGTGTGTATTATTCACCTTAATGCCTTTTTATTTAAAGAAAAGTATCGATATTGGAAAACCACATTGAATATAAAGAAGTACTCATAAGTAAATATAGTAAATCAAAGCAATAATGATTACGTATTTAAAAATTAACTAGCACAGTTCTCGCTACTTCGTATGCGGAAAGGTAATAACAAACTAATAAACAATATTTAATGTGGAAATGGTGAACAATTGATATATAATTTCAATTAAGTACAGCTCGTACCAAAATACTAATACCATCTCTATCCCTACACCCAGTAACATATTGAGTATTATTTAGTTGACCGATATAACCCATCTTCGAACTTAAACTAAGTTTGGACCTAATCGGTTCATCCGTTCGGGAGTTATTGTGCGCACCAGACAGACGGACGGACGGTCATGGCTAAACCGACTGCAAATTGTCTAAAACGAATTTCGTCCAAACATACTTGGGGTCTAAAACCGTTATTTCGATAAAGCACATTTTTGGTCGTATCAAAGTGTACATACCCTCGTTAGCCTAAAAGCTGAGGGTATATAAATAGGAGTGTGAAAGAACAAGTAAGAAAGTATCAGTCAGAAAAGAATAAATAGCATACAGAACATATTACCAAAAATTTAAAAACGACGAAAGCGGCACTCTTTCCAAACTTGGTGTGAGACGTACCCGAATGAGTGGTCTTATGTAGTCAATAGTCGGACATAATTCGAGGCTGTAGATAATAATACTATGTTCAACATTTGGACAATATCGGGTTCTCCCAAAAATAAAAATCAAAACGATGAGAGACGAGCTACATATTAAAGTGCACTTTTCCCAAATTTTGTGTGGGAGGTACCCGAAGGACGGGACCAATGTTGTCCATGTTCCGACCAGTTACGACTTTATGAAATAATACGATGTGCATAGTTTGGACCAACCAGAATCTCCCTGCGAGAGTAATCTTGCAGATATGCAATTTTAATTTGTGTTTTCAAGGTTTCTTGGAGCTTTTAGGCCATTATCTCATGAAGTATGGACTTGCACCCAAAATAAATTGTACCTTCATAAAGGGAGTCGCAAGGACATCCTGCTGAAAAAAATTCAAAACGATCCGAGAGGAGCTCTTAAACTTCACTTTACCAGAGGTTTGTGTGGACGGTACCCGAAGGAATGGACCGATGTAGTCCATATTCGAACCCGAACTATATCTGGAAGCAACAATACGATGTCCAAAGTGTGCAACTTGTATTCACTGCCCCCTTTACGACGGTACAAGTTTCATCAAGGGCAAGTCCATACTTCCGGAGAAAATAGCAAAAAACCCCTATAACAAGATGTTGCAGCGCATGATAACTCTCGAACGGATCTGCCGACTTGGTCCAAAAATTGGGCCTTCGTCATATTTTGTACAAACTTAGTTTCAGTTCGAAGATGGGCAATACCGGTCCACAACTTCCGGTACTTCCCCCCAATATTTAAAAAAGTTTCACTAAAATCATGCATACCGTATCTCTCGAACGGGGCAACCAATTTGGTCCAAACATTGGATCTCCTTATATTTTGTCCAAATTTAGTTTAACTTCTAAAATGGGCCACATTGGTCCTCTCCTTAGGGTACCTCCCCCACAAAAGTTCAACATTTGTGTCTAAGTGCAGTTTAGGGTCTGTTCGAAGATCCTTTAGAAATATACACCGATCCTGTTCGTTGTGGTCCTGTTTAATGCGATATTCAGTTTTCCGTTGACAAGTCCATGCTTCCTGGCATACTGGTCCAAAAGTTATACGATGACCCACAGAAATTACCAGTGGGCGCGATATCTATTGAAAAAATATGACTCCCAAAATAAGATCCACATCCATAATGGACTATGTCGATCCATTCCTTAAGCACCTCCTCCGCAACACTTTTGAACTTCAATCCTAGTCCACATTTTTGTAGGTTCATACGACCAAAATTTTGAAATCTCCCTAATACATAAGTTTTTTTTGGGCTGAGGGTATATCTCTGTCGGCAAAGCCGACTGATACTACTTTAATTGTTGTAACTATTGTTTGTGGCGTTTAAAGGACCAGTGGCATTTTGTGGTTTAACACAGGCTAGGGTATATATTTGTCGGCAAAGCCGACTGGTACCTTTTTACTTAAAGATTTCTATTAACACAGACTAGTCGGCAACGCCGACTGGTATTTTTTACTTGTTTCCGTTTGTAATGGAAGGATATTATCGATAATGATAAAATTCCGAGTGGATCTAGCCTTGTCCACCCGTGGTAATCACCCTAGCGTCCACAATAATGGAAGGAGAACACTATATTTTTGCGCTCTAGTTTCTTGTTTTTTGCATAGGCAGGTCATACTCGAAGATAGTCTATCGGTCCACTTTTTGGCATAGCCCCTATACAACAGTGCTTCCCGACTTTCGGTATTTTGAGAATATTAGTTATTATTTTTAACCGAACTTGCTATAATTTGACCAACAACACATCTCCACCAAAAATGGTCAAAATTGTCCATGTTTGGTATAGGCCCCATGTAACGGTACCTTCCGATTGTTGGTATTTTGAATGTTTTTAGCTACAGTTTTTATTGAACTACCCGTAATTTGACATGTAAAATTCCCTGACGTCATGATCAACATAGGTCCATGTTTTTATATAGACCCCACATAACGATACCTGCCGATTTCCGGTATTTTAAGGATATTAGCTATATTTTTACCGAACTACCAGTTATTTAGGATCCCAGTGGTCACAAAACTTCTCCATAACAAGGAAAAAATGTGTCGGCCGGCTTTGCCGACAGAGACCCGAAATAAAGTGTAAATTTTTCCGCGAACATGTCTAATTCTGTTCTTAAGCCTGATTGTTTGAACGTTGGTGAGTATCGGAAGAATTGGGCCGATAAAGCTCATGTTCGTCTAAGTTTGGACAAAACGAGAACCAAAGTTATCCGTTCGTGAGTTATGTTGGTCAAATTGACTTCAAATTGTCTGAAAGAAATTTCGTCCAAACATACGTGGGGTCTAAAATCATTTTCATCGTATTCTTTAGTCTAAAGGCTGAGGGTAAAAATTTCAAATTCTGAAATTGATAAATTTGAAAAACTGTAGAAAAATTATGTAGTTAGATATGTCCCAATTTACATTAGGCGAGTTTACTTGCGGCAATTGTCAGTTTGTAGGTAAGAGAGGGTGCTGAGAGGCAAAGGGTTACCATATGCCTCACCTCTCTCTCCTACAAAATGACAATTGCCGCAAGTAAACTCGCCCAATGTAAATTGGGACTATGTATGTGCATACATATGTATGTAAAAATGTTTCGAATACAATTTTTTTATTTCAATCCGAATAATAAATAAGTAATTCATAAAACATTTTCATTATTGCTTTGAAACACTGTCGTTTACATTAAAATACTCACTTAAACGAAAATGTTTAGAGTTGTGGCAGGGCAAAACAGAAATATGAAATAGTAGTTAAATTTTTAATGAATGTTAGAAAAATGGTGGCAAAAAAAAAAAAATAAAACCAATTAAAATGATAAGCAATTGTTAGAACAATAAAATTGTTAGAATTTCATATGAAATGTGAATTCATAAATGTAAAAACAAAACAGCAATAAAACTAAATATTCACACAAAACGGCAAACATTTAAATTGATAAATTATGTAATAGACAACATACACACATACATAACAGCCGATTTCATTTGGAACAGGTGTGTCATACATATTTGTTTGTCTGTGTTCCTCATTCGGAAGGAAATTACGGAAACAATAAAAAAACAAAAAACAAACACAAACAGATAAACAAATTATTATACATAAATACTATGTAAACAATAAATGGACAAACATTAAACATGAGAACAATAAAAATAAAATAAAAGAAATATTTGCGAAAAATACAAAAAAAAAAAAAATTAAATTATTACTCAACTCCCCAATGTTTGTTAAAAAATTGGAGAATAGGAGAATGATATTGAGAGGAAATCGGTAAGTAAAAACAAATAAAACAAGTAAAAAAGTATCAGTCGGCTTTGCGGACAGAGATATACCCTCAGCCCATGTGAAACTTTCATCTACGGACAGATCAAATGTACTAAGGGTCTTTTCTTTCTTTTGTGGCCCTTATCGGACATTATCGGTCCATAATGGAAGTGGATCTTATTTTGGAAGTCATATCTTTTCGATAGATGTCGCGTCCAATAGTCATTTCAGAAGGTCGTCATAGTATAACTTTTGAACCAGTATGCCAGAAAGCATGGACTTGTCCACGAAAATATAATATCACATTAAACAGGACCACAACGAACAGCATCGGTATTCATTTCCAAAGGATCTTCGAACAGACCCTAAACTGCATGTAGACACTAATGTTGAACTTTTGTGGGGAAGGTACCCTAACGAAAGGACCGATATGGGTCATTCTAGAATTTTAACTAAATTTGGATAAAATATTTGGAGATCCAAAGTTTGGAACAAATTGGTTGCCTCGTTCAAGAGATATCATGCATACCATTTTAGTGATATTTTTTAAATTTTGGGAGGGAAGCACCGGAAGTTGTGAACCCATCTTTGGACAAAATATGACGAAGGCCAAATTTTGGATCAAATAGGGTGATCAGTTCGAGAGTTATCGTGCTCTGCCGTGGGGGTCTTTTACAACTTTCGGGCTAAAAAAACTTTTACGGTCGTAACTGAGGTAGCGAGTTGCTTCAGCAAAAATTAAAGTGATTCGAGAGCAGGTTTTAAAGTGACTTACTTACTTAGATGGCTTTTATATTAAACAGAACGTCTTGTTTCATAAACCGAACTAAGAATAGATTTCCAAACGCATCCAACTTTGCTTTACTTCTCCAATTTTGGATGCCATGATATCTTCTTCAACTTGGTCTTTCTAAGTCAGTTTCGGCCTTCCCTTGGGGCGTATACCGTCGAGTGGCTCGTATTCAAACTCTTTTTTGACGGGGGCTTCTTTATCCATCCTGTTGACGTTGCCAAGCCAACGTAATCGTTGTAGTTCGATACGTTTAACTATATCGATGTCGGTCGGCTGGTATACCTCGTGGTTCATACGACGCCGGTATTCACTGTCAACGCATATTAGTCCATAAATCTTTAGAAGAATTTTTCTCTCAAACAGACCAGGTTCTGCCTCATCTGCTTTCGCAAGTACCCATGCTTCAGATCCATACATAAGTACGGGTAGTTGTCTGGTAGAGTGTAAGTTTTGTTTGACGAGAGGTGGTTTTACTTTTAATCTGTTTAGTTAGACCAAAGTAGCATCTGCTGGCCAATATTATTCTTCTTTTGATTTCAAAACTTATGTTGTTCGTTTTATATATGGCGGTGACGAGGTAAATAAAGTCATTTATTACCTCAAAATTGTAGTCCTGAACATCAACAGTTGGTCCGAGTCTACTGGACGTCTTGCGTTTTGATACCATAAACTTTGTCTTACCGCCGTTGACTGCCAGACCCCCTTTGGCAGACACTTTTTCAATTTTCGCAAAGGTGGCTGTTACGGATCGAGTTGATCGACCTATTTTATCAATATCGTATCGGCCAGTAACATTATATCCTTATTGTATATAGTGCTATTTTTATCTCTATCGGTATATACATTCTCTTCCCGTATGATCTTTTCCAATAGAATATTAAATAGGTCACACGATAGGCTGTCACCTTGACTGAAACCTCGTTTTGTTTTAAAAGTTTTCAAAAGGTTCCGAGAGGTTCTTTTCTACTTTAGCAGTTGATCTTGTATTAGCCAATGTCATTCTGCATAATCTTATAAGTTTTGCAGGGATACCAAACTCAGACATGGCTTGAAACACCTTTGATCGAATTGGGCTTTCGAAGGCGGCCTTATAGTCGACGAACAGGTGGTATGTGTCGATCTGTCTTTCGTGGCTCTTCTCCAGTATTTGACGCGGTGTGAAGATTTGGTCAATTGTCGATTTACCAGGTCTAAAACCGCATTATGTTATTGACCATGGGTTTTAAACGTTCACACAGAACACTCGACAGCACTTTGTATGCGATTGGGGGCAGACTTATGCCTCTGTAGTTTGTACACAACGTGTTGCTTCCTTTCATATGTACGGGACATAGGAGGCTGAGGTTACAATCGTTGGGTATGCTCTCTTCCTGCCAAATTTCGTTAATTAACAGATGCATACTCCTTATCAGCATTTCGCCACCGGTCTTGAACAGTTCGGCGCGCAGAGCATCAGCTCCTGCTGCTTTATTGTTTTTCAGCCGATTAATTGCTGTCATGACCTCGTTTTGGCTAGGTTGAAGACATTCAACGTCGTCGTATGCGATTGGTTCTGCTGTATCTTCATCGCCGCCCATATTCGATACCAAGAGCTTCATGAAATTCTCCTTCCAGATCCTCAGTACGCTAACTGTATCAGTTACCAGTTTGCCTTCATGATCTTTGCAGGAGAATGTGCCTGCACCATACCCTTTAGTCTGGCGTTTTACACTCTGGTAAATTTTGCGGACTTCATTCTGACTCCTGAACTTCTTTAGTTTCTCACGCTCACGTTTTTCTTGCTCTTTCTTTTTTCTTCTGATAATACGCTTCTCCTCTCTCCTCTTCTCGCGATATTTTTCTTTCGCGCTTCGTGTTGCTACTGAATGCAGGGTTGCTTTGTATGCCGCTGATCGTACCATCGATTTTTAGGTGGTCGTTTTTGGTACTAAAGCACAGGTTTTGCGGCAGTTTGATGTGAGTGGGCTATTCTTTGCCACTGCGCTTCCACATTATCGGGGCAAGCAGTGCCGTCTTCCAGCATGTGAGTCAGTTAAGCGGAATAGGATTGTGCTATCTGTTGTGTGTGCAGCTTCTCGACATCCAGCTTCCGTCCTGTGTTAGATCGCACTTTATTTTAGAGAAATGTAACATGTTAGGAGCAGATATGAACACATTTGGTACCAAAAATTAGACTTTAACTTTTTTAATTTTGGCCAATGGCTGCGACCACTGTGCCTCGTTAGCATAAATGCTAAAATAAACATGCGAAAACAAATATTTAGGCTAACATTCAAAACGTTTTCAAAGTCACCCTAACACTCCCTGATAAAGGAAAATAGAAACACGTTTCCTATGCATTTGGTTGAAGTTTTTTTTTTTTAATTTATGGTTGACTCATTATTTAAAAATATACATATATAAAAACACAGTGTTCTTCTTCTAAATTAATATTCTCGCTCATTTTGCACATCACTTCAAAGCAACTCTTACTCACCAAATAATTCATGAAAACTTTTAAAAACTTCAATTGTTCAGCTACCACCACCACTGTGTCATTAAAATGTTTTGTTTTTCTATTATTATCATGTCTGCATGTCATTTTTTTAATGGAACTTTTTAATTTTCTCTATCTTTGACGTTTGATGTTGTTGTTGCTGCTGTCGTTTTTGTTGTTTATGTGACATCTTGCCAATGTTATTGATATTCGAACAATGATTGTTATCGGACCCACGAAATTGCACTGTTCTCGAACCTTGAATCTTTCTTAAACAGCAGAGCAAAAGGCAAATGATATTCTTCTGAAATTTGATTTTCAAAAAATTTATCATCATTTTAGTGTTTCATTAACGTTTTTGGAGTTCAAATCTTTGACGAGTTCTTTGTGTGATTGAACGCATAATTGTAATTTAAAATAAAAATATAACTAACATTATCAAATATGATAACAAATAATAATTTGAAATTAATAACTTTTATTGCAATTGGAATATTAATACCAACAGTTAAAGGTACAAAAATACTTAAAGTATATTAAAACAAAAACTTTAAAAATGCTTTTGAACGTCACCGAAACACATAAGTTATCAATATCAAAGTGATTAAAGTAAAGGAAATATTAATCATTTTCTTGTGTGTGAAAAGTTTCTTTAAAAATAATATAAAAGCGGATATAACTGTGAATCATATTAAATATGGAGCGTGCAGCGAATATACTTGTTACTAAAATATAATGCCCATAATACCGCTACTAAAGAATATTTTTATTATAAACACTATACTTAAATTAAAGTGGTACAAAAATAATTTCCCACAAACAACCCAGAAGGAACAATGCAAGCCATTTTTTTTATCAATAAATGCAGTCCGGTTCTATTTTTATGTCTTTGATATGGAGTCTTCTTTTTATCGCCGCATCCCAAAAGGATTGTCAATAATACGACAGCACCTCTGGAGAAATGTTTCATGGCACACACAAATATCCCAGATGGGCCCAGATGGGACAAGGGAGACTTTTCTCATATCAATGAGTGCACCCATGACTCACATCAGCTCAATGATATGTGACCTACTGTTTATCGCTGAGTCCGAACGGCTTTGTCTTACGACACCACTTATAGACAAGTTTTTCATTACTGGAATACTCAAGAAATGTCGTCTACATTATACTGAGGGGTATTTTTGCCAACGTTGGAATGTATGATGTTTTTGCAGGGCCTGGAATCGAACCGCAGACCTTATGAGTGCAAGACAGACTTGCTTACCACTGCAACACGGTGGCATGAAACGACGAATGTACAATAGACTGAACCAACAAATAATAAGACAACAATTAAATAAAAAAAATGTTTGGAGTTCTACCGCGTACATTTTTTCAATTCTGTCCAAAAAAAAAATATAAATGAAATTTTATAGCAATCGGTTAACGTTAATCCGTGCCAAACTAGCGATCTTTGTTTCCATAGTAATTTGTATGGGGCCAAAGGTGCATTTTCACGAAAATTCTCTAAGTTCCGCAGATATATTTCAATCGCTGAAAAAACTTTACCAGTTCATTGTTGTAGCTAAAAAAGAATCCTACAAAAATTCGTGGTCATGAAACTTCTCCACCAAAAATCGTCAACATAGCTCTATGTATGGATATAACGGTACCTCCCGATTTTTGGTATGTTTAGGGTTTTGGCTACCATTTTTAGATGACTTACTTACTTAGCTGGCCCATTACAGAACATTTGTTCCATAGACCGAACTAAGAAAAGATCTCCATTCCTCTCTGTTTTTCGCTTCGCTTTCTGGAATACCGCGCCTTTTCTTTTCTTCATCCACTTGTATGCTCCATCGAAGCTTAGGCCTACCGATTCTGCGTGCACCGCCATGTGGCATGTATTCATACGCATTTTTAGCGGCTTCATCATCGCTCATTATTATGATATGGCCTAGCCAACGCAACCGTTGCATCTCGATACGTTTACCTATATTCATGTCAATGCTTATATAGCTCGTGGTTCATACGACGCACAGTGGACAAAAATAGAAGGAGTTGACCTAGGTTGATGAATTTTTGCACAAGTACTTATAAGGGCATAGGAATGAAAATTTTCAACTGTGGTCCATATCGGTTCAGATTTGGATATAGCCCCCATATATATCTTTCCCCGATTTTGCTATAAATCAGTAAATTTTAATCGAATACCCTTCAAATTTTATATGTGATATTTTCATAGGTCCCTGAGTAGTTTCACTGATTTTCATAAAAATCGGTACAGTTGTGGATATAGCTGCCATATATATCTTTCCTCAATTTTTGGTAGACGAAGTCTTTATCTACCTCAAAATTATAGGTACCAACTTCCACAGTTGGTCCGAGCTCTATGGACGCTTTGCGCGTCGACACCATCAATTTGGTCTTTTCGCCGTTTACCGCCAGACCCACTTTCGCAGATTCTGCTTCGACCTTCCTAAAGGTATCAGTTACTTCCTTTACTGATCGTCCCATGATGTCTATGTCATCAGCAAAAGCAAGTAACATGTGGCTATTGGTGTAAATTGTGCCATTTCTTTTGACATTTGCATCCCGTATTACCTTTTCCAGCAAAATGTTGAATAGGTCACACGAAAAGCTGTCTCCTTGTCTGAAACCTCTTTTGGTACTGAACTGTTCGGAGAGGTTCTTTTCAATTTTAACTGAGGACCTAGTATCAGTTAAAGTCATCTTACAAAGCCGAATGAGCTTTGCGGGGATACCAAATTCAGACATTGCATAGAATACCTTTGATCGGAGGGGACTGTCGAATGCTGCTTTATAATCTACAAAAAGGTGATATGTGTCGATCTGCATCTCTTGGGTCTTCTCCAGGATTTGCTGCAGGGTAAATATCTGGTCAATAGTGGACTTGCCAGGTCTAAAGCCGCATTGGTATGGTCCAATTATCTCGTTGACCATAGGCTTTAGTCGTTCGCACAATATCCCTGACACGATCTTGTAGGCAATAGGGAGAAGACTTATAGTTGGAGCATACAGTCTTGTCTCCTTTCTTGTGGACGGGATATAGGATGCTCAGGTTCCAATCGTCGGGTACGCGTTCTTCCTGCCAGATGATGCTAACTAGCTGATGCATACACCTTATCAGCGCGTCGCCTCCGGTTTCAAACAGCTCGGCTGGTTACCCATCGGCTCCTGCTGCTTTATTATTCTTCAGCCGGTTGATTGCTGTTTTTACCTCATCTTGGCCGGGCGGTATACATTCTATACCATCTTCTGGGATTGGATTTGTGGTATCATCGTCTTCGCTAATATTGGATACCAGCAGATTGGAGAAATATTCCTTCCATATCATGAGCACGCTATCTGTATCTGTATATGTTACCAGATTACCTTGCTGGTCTCTACAGGAGGATGCGCCTGTACCAAAGCCATCTGTTTGATGTTTCACTCTTTTGTAGAATTTTCGGACTTCATTCTGGCTCCTGTACATCTCGATTTTTTCACACTCCCGCTTTTCCATTTCTATCTTTTTCTTGCGGAAAAGTCGTTTCTCTTCTCTTCTTTTCTCCCGATATCTCTCGTGCGCTACGCGTTGCTACTGATTGTAAAGTAGCTCTATATGCCGCATTTTTCTCTTCGGTAGCAGCACTACACTCCTGCTCATACCATGAATTCCTTTGTGGAGGTCTCTGGAATCCAAATATGGATTTTGCCATTGTGTTGTTATGTTATCGGGACAAGGAGTGCTCGCGTTAAGCAATTGGGTTAGTTGAGTAGAATATGCTGTGGCTATCTGTTGTGTTTCCAGCCAATCGATGTCCAACTTCCGCGTTGTGTCTATTCGTGCTTTATTTGCAACGTTTAGACGGGTACGTACCTTTGCTGCAACAAGGCAGTGGTCCGAATCAATGTTTGCGCCTCGGAACGATCGTACATCCAACACGCTCGATGAATGTCTTCCATCTATCACAACATGATCACGCTCGTAAAATATATCTTTGGTCTGTTCGTCCTTTTCTTCAGTGGGAGCATGAGCGCAAATAAAGCTGATGTTGAAGAATTTAGCTGTTATTCGAATTGCAGCAAGTCTTTCATTCACTGGGGTGAAGCTGGATACCAAATGTTTTAGTCTCCGACTAACTACGAATCCGCAACCAAACTCATTGCAGCTATAAACAGTGCGTCACCTTTAGGTGTTGTTGTGACGCCTTTCCCAATCCATCGTATTTCCTGTATGACAGTAATATCGGCCTTGTACTTTTCAAGTACGTCTGCCAATTCGAAGACTGCACCTTCTCTATAAAGAGTGCGAACATTCCAGGTGCAGATTCGCAGATCATGGTCCTTAAAACGTTTGCGGGGTTCGTCAACTTTAGAAGGGTTTCTTTTTCTTTTCTTTCGTTTTTTCATAGTAGGCTGTTTTTACTAGGGGAGGGTTACTAACCCGACGCCCAAACCCAAGTTTTAAACGTTCTTATGGGTGAACGCGCGGCACTTGTTAGCTCACTACCTTTAACGGGTGTTAAAGGCAGTTCCCCAGGTGACACCACGGGGAGGTCAATGTCCACTTGGGATGAAAGAGGGACCAAGATAAATCCTGGGCTTTGCCATGTTAAAACCGGTCAGGACCGTTCCTTGGTATCTTCCATCCCCTACGTCACCCACCATTTGTAGATGAACCATGTGTAATTTGACATCAAAACTTCTCAGTAATCATCCAAAATAGTCAACATAGGTCCACACTTTGATATAGGCCCCATATAAAGGTGCCGCTCGACTGAAGACATATTTAGGTACACTTTCTAACCTAATTTAAGCATTTGGGTAATCCATGGTCATAAAATGTATCCAACTAAAGTTGTTGAAAAGAAATTAAAACTAATTATTACATTTTAGTTCAGAATATTTCATGGTGGAGGGTATGAAAAGTTCGGCCCGGGCGAACTTTTGCTCACTCCATCAGAGCATTGGCCTTCCGGGCCTTGATGGCCCTTTTTATCGAAACGAAAATGTGTGCGCATGGAACACACCAAAACTTTCGTTTTGGAAATATTATTTCCTTTGCTTTTGTTTCAAACAGAAACATTGCCAATGGTTTCGTATTTTACATGGGAACAATACAGAACGAAACATAACCCACATTAACCAAACTTATTCACTGTACAGTTTCGTTTTCTTTACATTCGTCAGTGCGAACAAAACGTATAGCGAAAAGTTCTCAATTCCACAACAACAGATAGAAAACAAAAAAAGTTCAGATTCATGTGTTCTTAACTTTTTCGTTTTCTATTCAATTCAATTCCGATTCAATCAATGATTCGTTTGTTGGTTGAACAACATCCACCTCCGTAGTATGTTCCATATAAGTATGCTGATGTTAGCTTATAAGGTTGTTAAGCAATCAAACGCATGTGTGTGTCTGAGTGTGTCGTTGATCATTTCGCATAGCAAATGTTTGCCAAAAATTCCTTTTGTTTCGGTGGTGAATGAAACAACTCGGGAATCGTTATGTTTGGTGGCGTTCATTGGTTAAAAAAATGAAATTTAAAATCACACTCGTTTTTGGTAGTGTACATAAGAAACATAGATAAACAGGTTGTTAGTGTAGTAGTGTGGAGTGCAGCTTTCGTAAAAATACTTTATGAAACATTTCCAATGGTTTCGTTTCGTATTTTCCACAGGAACAATACAAAAGGAAACATAACTCACGTTGGCTGAACTCGCTGTTTTGTTTCGTTTTGGTTACATTCGTGAGTGCGAACAAAACGAATAGCGAAACGATCTCAATTACACAACAACAGATAGAAAAGGAAAAAGTTCAAAACACATGAAAGATTCAATAAATTATTCGTTTGGTGATTGAAAACATCAACCGCAATATGTATGTTCCAAGTATGTTGATGTTAGCTCCCAGCAAATCAGTCGTACCGACATCGTAACGAAATCGAAACAAAATTCGGACGCTACATCCGATGTCGGATCCGAAATCGTAACGATATCTTAACGAATGGTGTATGAAGTGGTTGACATAATATCGGAACGAAATGTCGGAGCGAAATCGGATCGATTTCGTTCAGAATTCGGAAGAAAATCGTTGGGAAATTCGGAAGGCGAATTTTGTCTTCCGAATTTTCGTACAGATTTCTGAACGATTTTGGAATAATATCGTATCAATATTGAAGGAAACCATTTTTCTCTGACGCCTCTTTTTTATTGATCAATTTTTCTTTGTTATGTTTTCATTGGAAGATTGTAATTTCAAACGTTTCTAATGATTTTTCACTGTTGTTATCATTTTTTAGTTATAGTAGAACAATGTAAACTTTGTGTGCGATTATGTTGAGTCAGCACTAGCGTGAATTATTATATATTTAAAATATTTAAAAAATGTATATGCGAATTTTATAACCAACCATTTTGTTTTTTCGACATCAAACTAAAATGAAGCCAACCCATTGCTGTTAGATATATACTAAAGGTGGTTATTTTGCGAAGGGAAAATTATTTCCCGACATATCGACCCAATTTCCTAACGACATCGAAAGAATAACATTAGTGTATTTGAAGGGAAATTTACTTCCGACATTCTCTTCGAAATCAGAACGAAATCTAAACGAATTCCCCTACGACAAATCGGATAGAAGCAAAGTATAGCCGAAGTATAATTCAGTAATTGTACGGTTTTCGTATTTTTCGATTTTGGAAAATTTCAATTGAGCATAATTGCTCATCAAATCCTTCACAAATACAGTCGAAATCGCTTATAACGTCGGTCAAGGGACCGACCAAATTCGGACGCTATAAGCGATAGTCGTTATAAACGATATTAATAGAAGAGGTCAAATTATATTATGTATAGTGACTTTTGGGTATGAATACGTTGTTTTATTAAGTAAATAAAAAAATTCAATTCAATTTTGAAACCTTTTCAATCAATATACTTTCGTATAAAAGACTTAAAAACAAAATAATAAAAAATAAGGACATTTAATTCATTCGTCAGCAGATATATTACGTTATATGATATGGTTTTATTTAAAATAGCCTGTTATTTTAGTTTTGGCTTTTTTCGAGTTCATAAGTTTAAATTTCTGAGTTTTGAAAGGGTTTCCAAAACACAATCTGCGTTGTAACGTCTTCTAAATAAATAAATTTTTAAAGGGTTTTTACTGTTAGGCATGCCTCTAACACTGGCGGTAATTGAAATTCTGGTTTTGTAGGATCCTCAATTTCTTTGGTAGAATTGCCTTCATCTAAAACTTCCAACATTTTGTCGTCGTCATTATACATGGCATCGATGGTAACTAATTCATCAAAAATGACAATGTTATGAAAGCAATGAGCAATGAAAGAAGACGCTACATTTTTCATGGCTTCATCTAACAATAACACTGCATCCAACACATTTAATTTCGTACTTTCTTATTTTTCTATTCTTGCCAGAATAGTGGATATTTGTCGATCCCGGTAATGCAATTTTAATGATTTTATAACTCCTTGGTCTATGGGTTGTAAAACAGGTGTGACATTGGGTGACACAAATTCAAGCTTTATTGACTTGAGACCGCCTATATGACAGTCGTAATGTAGTTGTCTAACATAATCTTCGAACATGTTGTGCATATGTTTGGTGGTTTGTTGTTTGAGTTCCAAAAAATGCATACAACAAAATATTGAGAAAAATTGTTCTTCCGTGTATGATTCGACGTTATAACAGATAGCAAAATTGAAATATTTCTCAAAAATCCGACGTTACAACCGATATGACGCTATAAGCGCTGACGTTATAAGCGATATTTATTTGTGTGGAATACAAAGGGCAGAAATTCGGGACTTTTGGATTTCGACGTTATAAGCGATATGACGTTATAAACGACGACGTTATAAGCGATTTCGACTGTATATACTCAATGTTTGGTGATTTAGTCGACCTATGAAGCTTATTATCCACGACAACGCGAAGAATGCGATCTGACATAATGACCCAAACCCTGTAAAAACAAGTAAAAAAAGTATCAGTCGGATTTGCCGACAGAGATATACCCTCAGCCTACGTTTGTGGTCTTTTCAGAATTTTTTGGCCCTTTTTGGACATTTAAACTTGCCGACAAAAATTATGATTAGGATTAAAGTTAAGAAGTGTTACGGAGGAGGTACTTGAAGGAATGTACAGACAAAGTCTTTATGGAAGTGGATCTTATTTAGGGACTCATATCTGTCCGATAAATATCGTGCCCGTTAGCCATTTCCGTGGGTCATCGTATAAATTTTGGACCAGTAAGCCAGGAAGCATGGAATTGTCCACGGAAAATATAATATCGTTCTAGACATGACCACAACGAACACCATCGGTATATATTTACAAACGATCTTCGAACAGAGCCTTAACTGCACTAAGGCACAAACGTTCAACATTTATGGGAGAGGTACCCTAAGAAGAGGGCCTATATGGACCATTTTAGAAGTTAAACTAAATTTGGACAAAATATTAGAAGATCCAAAGTTTGGACCAAATTGGTTGATCGGTTCTGGAGGTTTCCTGCTCTCCAGCCACTACATATTATGCCATAGGGTTTTTGGTTTTTTTACACCTTTCGGGCTGTTTTCTAAAGAAGTATGACTTGCCTTTAAAAAAACTTTTACCGTCGTAATTGAGGCAGTAAATTCAATTGCTTCAACAAAAATCAAAGTGATTCGAGAGCAGGACTTAATGTGAATTTATCCGAAATTTTGTGTCGGAGATACCTGAAGGAGTGGACAAATATATTCCATTTTCAAACCTGATATATATCTGGTAAATATATTAGGATGGGTAAAGTATGCACCAAATCGGTCACTCCCTTCAAGAGTTATTGTGGCCATCTTTTTGCGAATATTTTTGAATTTTTGTGCGAGAGGTACCTAAAGAAGTGGACCGATATGGCTTATCTTCGAACTTAAACTAAGTATGAACAAAATATTGCAGAGGCCACATTTTGGACAGAATCGGCAAATCCGTTCTAGATTTATCTTGAGCTCCAACCACTACACACAGTGTCACAGGGCCTTTTCGTAACTTTCAGGATATTTTCTCAGGAAATATGGACTTGCCCCTAATGAAACTTGTACCATCGTATGGACGGCAGTGAATACTAGTTGCTAAAACAAAAATCAAAGCGATTCGAGAGATGGCCCTAAACTGAACTTTTCCGAAATTTTGAGTGGGAGCTACCCGAAGGAGTGGTCTGATTGAGTCCATATTTAAACCTTATTTAAGTCTGGTACACATTTCACGATGGGCAAAGTATGGACCAAATCGGTTACTCTCTACAAGAGTTATCGTGTGCACAAATTTTCCGAAGGGAGGTACCGGAAGGAGTGGACCGATATAGCCCATCTTCGAACTTAATCTAAGTTTGGGTAAATTATTACGAAAGCCAAAATTTGAACCGAATCGGTTTATCCGTTCGAGAGTTATCGTGCGCTCCAGCCAGACAGACAGACGGACGGGCATTGCTCAATCGACTCCAAATTGTCTGAAACACATTTCGTCCAAACATACTTGGGGTCTAAAACCATTATTTCGATGAGGCACATTTTGCCCGTATGAAAGTGTATATACCCTCGTTAGCATAAATGCTGAGGGTATAAAAATATATATTTTTTTGTGGATAGGTCCAAGCTTCCTGACATAATGACCAAAACGCTGTAAAAAATCTACTGGTTGGTCTGTTCAAGTATTGTTTTACAATTTTAATCGAAAATAGTATTTTTGGTTCTGATTGCAACAATATAATTGTTTGTGGTCAAGTCCATGCTTTATGGCATACAGAACCCAAAGCCCTAAAAAAACCTACGGTGACGAACTAACGACTTCCAAAATAAGCATGTGGGTCTATTCCTTGATGTACCTCCTCAGCAAAAGATCAACACGTTTGCCCTTTAATCCAATTCTTGAATTGCAAAATATTTTCTTTTTAAAATTACCTATTTGGCATTGTCTGTTTTAATGCAAATTTTTATTTCACATCCCAAGGCAATCCCGTATGACTAATTTTAATTGCATTTATTTGCCACAGAAACTGTATTAATCTTACCATAGGTGTTATCAATTATTTCATTTATTAAATATTGCCTAAATATATTCTAATTAGTAATAATTTTTGTTGAAGTCAGGTCAGTAACATTGACGTCAATTATATTTTGCCCAAACTCGTAATAGGACTAAACATTTCAACATAAATGACATTGAGAATTTATTGAACGGAAGTCGACAAATAATCATGTGTATGTAGGTATGATCTTCTGTATTAACACTTCAAGAAATATGTATGTATGACATAGACATGTTGCTACTACAGTGGAGGGCAAAAAGAAAGTATTGATGAAATAGTACTCCAAAGTATCCTAACCAACATGAAATCTACTGGACAATTTTGTTGTTGCCACTATTGGCTATTACAACACGCTTTACCGTGATGATATGTGAGAACCTGTAGTTTTGCACAAGACATCAAGACATTTCAAGGAATTCAAATACATTGCTCCAAGACTTGCATGTAGAAAGAAGTGACTTGTGCAGTTGTTGAGTAAATTGTTTTCTGGGAAATTCATACTAACGCTGTTAGATAAATATTTTGTCTGCCTAACATGTGTAGATTCATAAAAGTTTGATAAGATAAAACACACACACAAAAACGGTAGATACGGTATTCTCCGAAACATAAGAAATATCTGTGACCACGTTGTCGGTGATAACTGGCATTGTCCCAAAAAGACAGGTGATAAATTATGTTTATTATTGGAAATGCATTGTCAAATACTTCATAGAATTTATATGTAGAAAATGAATATATGCAACAATATCGGGTGCATTTATCGATGCATAATGTTCTTGGCACACCTTTTGTTCCACAATTTTCTATATATTTTTTTCTACATAATCTGAAACCGATACGAGAGAAAAAGTTAACAATACCGAATCGATGACAACGAAATCGGACACGAATACGTCAATGGAATGTTAGAACATTAAGAGAACCAACGAGACTTGCCCAACTAGAGGCAGAAACAAATAAGTATAGAATAGCAGTTCTTGGAATAAGCGAAATGCGGTGGTGTGGGAGTGGTGAAACAATATATGCAAACGGCAACCTTATTTTGCACAGTGGAAAGGAAACCAGAAGTGAAAGTGGTGTCGGCCTAATTATAAGCAAGGAATTTCGAAAAGCCCTTTGCTCCTGGAACCCAATTTCAGATCGGATAATAACAGCACGTTTTTACAGTGACGTAAAAAAGTATGTCTGAGTTGTTCAATGTTATGCACCTACAGAAGACGCAGATGATGAAATGAAAGAGTCGTTCTATAATCAATTGTCAGCAACCATCCATAAAATTGCCAAACGCGACATACTAATTTTAATGGGAGATTTTAATGCAAAAATAGGTAGCGACAACCGCGGCGCAACTGAAGTTATGGGAGAACATGGTCTGGGAATAAAGAACAATAATGGTTAACGTTTTATTGAACTTTGTCAATCACTTCAATTAGTGATCGGCGGTTCTTTATTTCCACATAAGGATGTCCATAAATATACGTGGACATCACCAACCGGTAACACGCGAAATCAAATAGATCACATATGTATACATCGCAAATGAAGAGGATCACTAATAGATGTGCGAACAAAAAGAGGCGCTGATATCGACAGCGATCACGAGCTAGTGGTCGGTACAATTAGAATCAAACTTAAAAGGATTTATAAGAGGAATCAACAAGCGCTACCAAAGAGATTGAATGTATCGCAACTTAAAAACAGAGAAAAGAAAGAGGAAGTAGGAAACGCTCTAAGAGAGTGCGTACCATCCGGTAGTGTAACGTGGGAAGAGACGTGTGAAAGAATTATAAACATCGGAAAAGAGAAAATTGGATACAACTATAAAACGCAGATATCTGACAACACGTGGAACCTTATTCAAGAAAGGAACAATTTAAAGCTTCAGGTTAACACAGACCCCACACTAAAAACTAGATACTCCACTATTTTGCTAAATGTTAAGAGAGCATCTCGAAACGATAAACGAAAATTTTTAAAATCTATGGCAACTGATGCAGGAACGGCAGCAGGTGCTAATAACATGAAGGAACTACACCAAGGTCGAATAACAAACCAAAATACTACCCGAAACTATGCAGTGAAGGATGGCAATGGTATGCTTATAACAAATACGGCAGATCAAACACGTAGGTGGAGACAACATTTTATGGAAATAAGCAACTACCCAAACTCACACGACGCAAAAGAAAATCCAGCTACGGATGATGACAGAATAGTAGACCAAAGGATATCTGTAGAGCATCCAAATATTGAAGAAATTGCTAGTGTCATAAATAAACTAAAGAGAAACAAAGCTCCAGAAGATGGTATGCCTCCAGAACTCCTCCAATCAAATCCTGTGGTATCCGCCGAGATAATGTAACGGCTTATATATGAAGCATGGTCCAATAAACAGTTTCCCAGCAAATTGACAAACGGGGCAATAATAAAATTACACAAGAAAAAATGACCGGACCGACTGCAAAAATTGGAGGGGCATAACCCTTTTAAATGCTATATACAAAATAATAGCCACCATTATAAACAACAGACTCAAATGCGTTGAAGTATCACTGCGTGATGAGCAAGCCGGCTTTAGACCACACCGTAATTACGTAGATCAAACCAATAATCTTCGTATTATAATAGAGCAATCGGTTGAATGGCGGTCCCCTCTATACTTGGTATTTGTAGACTTTAAAAAGGCCTTCAACTCTATCCGGCGTTGCGCAATATGGTCGGCACTGAAAGAAAGAGGAATAACTCAAAAGATTTTAAACCTAATAAAGGCAATGTATGCAAATACAAAACTACATGTCCGACACAATGGCACAAGAAGCGAGGACTTTGAGACGAACGCAGGAGTAAAACAAGGTTGCCCCTTGTCACCTCTCCTTTTTGCAATTACTTTGGACGTAATAATGTCAAAACTGGCAACGAAAAAAAGGGGAATTGTCTGGAACCTGAATAGACACTTGGAAGATCTCGATTTTGCAGACGACATCTGCTTATTGTCGCACAAATTCAGCGACATACAGAACAAAATAAATGAATTTGTCCAACTGGCTAGAGCAGCGGGACTGGAAATTAATATTGAAAAAACAAAAGCTATGCGCATTAACAACTCATCGAGTAGCCATATAATGATTGATAACCAGCAGATAGAATATGTACATTCATTCTGCTATTTAGGAAGTATGATGTTGGCAAATGTTGATGTGGAAGATGACATCACAACCAGAATAAACAAGGCGATATCTGCATTTGGCAGAATGAACAAAATATGGCGGTCATCGCAAATATCAATTAAAACTAAAACAAGAATATTCAACTCATGTGTTAAATCCACCCTCCTGTACGGTAGCGAAACCTAGAAAATGACGTCCAGTATAATGCAGAGACTACAGACATTCATAAACAAATGTCTTCGAATATTATGTCGCATATTCTGGCCAAACCAAATAAGAAACGACGACCTTTGGAGAATAACAAATGAGGAGCCAATTAATGTTCAAATAAATAGAAGAAAATGGAAATGGATAGGCCATACACTGCCAAAGACTCAAAACAGAATAGCTAGAAGTGCTCTAGAATGGAATCCACAAGGTAGCCCCGTTCAGGACGACCAAAAAATACCTGGAGAAGAACTGTTGTAAAAGAATTACAAAATCAAAACATAAACGTTGAACATTTTAAATATATATGTAATGATAGAATAAGATGGAATTCTCTCGTAGAAGCCCTATTTTCCCATGCGGAATAAATAAAGGAAAAAAAAACATAATCTGTGCAGGGGCCTAATTATGGCATTCGAATCGATCGAATATTTGCTCGTGAATGAATAAATCGAACTATGGGCCCCATATTTTTATAAAATATTCGTTTGTTCTTTCTTTCAAATAAAACACGTCTAATATACATTTTAAATATGTATGTCGATTTTTTATCCTAACAAAATTGTTGATAGCATTTCTTATCAGAATCGACGATTGTTTGGTATACCAGTCAATTAAATTTTATTTTTCTATTTTTTTATTCCAACATTACGTTAAAATTACGATAAAAAATATAAGATAGATAACTACGATATTTCATCGACTCGATAAAAATAAAGTTAACTAAAAATATCCACAATTAAAAAAACAACAACACAGTCAGTAATGAGACCAAAGTTTGATGACGGTCATTCGTTTTCTTCTACAGATTTCCATAGAATGTGGGGTAGGGCTATAACCAAAAAAAAAAAAAAAAAAAACACGCCAGTACCACAATGGGAAAAATTGTCCTGATAATGAAAACTCGTTTTAAGTCCGATTGGTGAATGAAGTTCTCGCACCGAAAACGATTCCTAACGGCCTTTTGATAATTTTTCTTTGCAAAAATTGTATTTTAATTTTTTTAACAACCATTTACATTTATATGTACATATGCTTTATTTATGTTAAAATAAGAACTTAAATATGGCGAATTTGGGGAAAATTATGTATTAGATTTCACTCGCAAAATTGTTTTCCCGGGAGCAAGGAATTATTTTTCACATCATTATTATTGTACAACAATTATTATTCATATATCTCTTAAGCGCTCGGCACATACGATGCGTGGAGCGTCGCGCTACAACAACCACATGAAAAATGTTTAAGTGATGCCAAGTTTTTTGAAAAACAACAACATGGTTGGCGCATTAAAGTTAAACATAATTTAACTGTTTTGGGACAACGCATGTCCCAACGTGTCACTAAACGGACCGTATGTGCCGAGGGCTTTAAAGCATGGTGCTGTATACATACCTACACTTATTGTAAATTTGGACAACACATTATAACGTTAACACTGCGTTTACACATGATCGGACAGTTGGGTACATGTATTGATTGTCAAAAACCCAAAAGTTGCCTGTGTGACGTAGGCTTCCAGACAACTGCAAAAACAGTTGTAAAATTATGAATATAAATCGTCGATTTCTTTTTGTTTTCCGTTCACATATTTTGTTTTTGTTCATGTTCTTTTGTTTTCAACACAGTTCAGTTATGGACAGCTGGGAGACAGCCGACAAATGTATGTATGTGTTAGTAAATCAGAGTTGTATTTGAAGACAAATTGTCTGGTGTAAACGCCTAGTAAGTATTACTTCTATCTATTGGTGCTATCTATTGGTCCCCAATAAATTAAACCTTAAACCTTATGTATTAGATTTATGTAGAATGGTCCCATATTGAAGATTAAATTGAATTTCAGTAATAAAATAACTTATATAAGCAAGATTTTCTGTCCTAAACAAAATATATACGAAATAACTGCATTGGAAAACTGTGGCAACACAGTTCTTAATATTCGTCTATGGTATATACAACTATAGCTTTGTTCCTTTAAAGAGAAAACTGTCAAAATTGCTCTCTCATGACCTCATGACGGTTTCACAAAGAACGGAAAAATTTTAGATCTGGTAACAATGTTTAATTTTTTTACCATAGATTCATGGCACAATTACCCAGGTAGTGGCATCGTAAAATTTTGAATATGTTATGTCAAAACTTTCTTTATGATGTTGGGGAAATTACAACAAAAATATTTTTTTAATAAAGGGATTTGACTTTTCATAATCGGTCAGCTGGTGTGATACCACTCACTACCTGGTAGTTCTGCCATGCGTAGATCGCATTTTTTCATGGTACAATAATACAGGTAGCATTATCATGCCAGCTGATGGTAACATAATGTGTCAATTGCATTGAATTTATGTCAAATTTTGACATCTTATGTTGCCAACAATTGCCGATGCGGCTACCTGTGTATTTGTACCATGCATTTTTCTTTTGTTTTTGTAATTTTTTTTTCACCACTGCCAAATAATCGTCATAGAAATGTCGAAAAATCAGTTAAAAGAGAAAGCCATTTTTGTTATCTCTCTAAAAATTTGTTTGCAGCTTTACCAATTTTCGGGGCTTAAGCGCCCCATACACTATCAAATTTTGATGTCAAAATTTGTACTAGTATGTGTACATTTTTTAAAATATGAGAATGTGTGTGTGTATTTTATGGATTGAGGAAAATCAAAATAGTTTTGATTTTCAAAATGAAACCCAATCAATCCGATGAATATGGTTTATTTTCAAAATTGTCAAAAAGAAATTATGAAAAAAGAAAACATTGTGTTTGGAAAGAAATACAAAAAATTAAGTTCATTCATTTTTTAGAGGACAATTTGAAGATTTCGGTTGCAGATTAAAGGCTGATTGAATGTTTGCTACACACTTACAGAAGGAGTTCATCGGATGGACAAGCCAATTTGATAGTGTATGGCCCGCTTAAGGAACGCTTTGCAGGTTAAAAATGGTAAGAAATGATAGCCTCAGGCAAGTACGAGGGCTGCAAGAAAACTAGCTGGCCTAGGCAACACCGAGTATTGCCAGGCGCAATTTGAATTTTATTTGAAAGATTGAAAGTTTTTAGCCCAAACGTACTCGGGACAGTTTGTCATACAACCATGAGCTGTGTTGTTTATAGTGACTTAAAAAAAAATTACTTTGGAAAAATGGAATTTTCTTGTGAACATTTTCCTCCGATCATTTTTCACAAATTTCGACGTGGATAATCACGGCAAGACAGCATCGATAAATTTAAGTCTTTGTATGTCGATAAAGAGCCATCCTATAGCACTATGCAAAACTGGTTTAATGAATTCAATCGTGGCCGAAACTCGCCAAAAAAACGAAGGTCGAAGGAAAACAAGTAAAAAAGTATCAGTCGGCTTTGCCGACAGAGCCATACCCTCAGCCTATGTGAATTGAAACTGTGAGCCAAATTTTGGACCAAATCTGTTGACCACTTCGAGTGCTATAGTACTCTTCATATGGGGTTTTTGCACTTTTCAGGCTATTTTGTCAAGAAGTATGGGCTTGACCCTGATGAAACTTGTACCGTCGTATGGAGGGCCGTGAATACAAGTGGCTACATCAAAAATCAAAACGATTCGAGGGCAGGTCCTACACTGAACTTTTCCAAAATTTTGTGTGGGAGGTACCCGAAGACTTGGACCGATGGAGTCCATATTGGAACCCCATCTAAGTTTGGTAGAAATTTCCCTATGTTAAAGTATGGACTAAATCGGTCACTCCATTCAAGAGTTGTCGTACGCACAATTTTTCCGAACATTTTCGAACTTTTGTGGGCGAGGTACCGGAAGGAGTGGACCGATATAACCCATCTTCGAACTTAAACTAAGTTTGGACAAAATATTGCGAAAGCCAACTTTTAGACCAAATCGGTTCATCCGTTCGAGAGGTATCGTGCACACCAGACAGACAGACGGACATTGCTAAATCGACTCCAAATTGTGTGAAACACATTTCGTCTTGGGGTATAAAACCATTATTTCGATGAGGCACATTTTGCCCGTATGAAAGTGTATATACCCTCGTTAGCATAAATGCTGAGGGTATAAGGAGTGGTACGATGTACGTTCCATATTTGGACGTAAAGCAAGTATGTACGCGAGTGTTATGTTAGACACAACAACGTTTAGTTAGTGCCGGCAGATTTTTTGCTGCTCCAGGGCCATTATCTCAAAAAGTATGGACATGTCCGCGAAAAAGAATACACCGTCAAGGAAAAGAATATAAAGTCAAAATTTCCATTTTTAACAAAAAATGGGCCGTTTATTGACCATTAATCGGTCAAAAGTATTTTAAGGAAAATTCTCTTTATATATATTCTCTTTATATATATTTATATTTATACCAAAATTCATCTGCCAACGCCAACTCCTTTTATATTTGGCCACCGTTTATATGAACTCGCGACATAGTGCAGCGTTTTCTTGAGGTTATGCGCCATTAAATCGGGAACTAAGGACTTGCCCTCGAAAAAAATTACAATGAAGTAACGGAGGCCGCACGAACATCCTGCTACAAAAAATTTCGTACGATTCGTGAGGTGTCACTAAACTGCACTTATTTCAAATTTTGTGTTGGAGGTACCTGACGGAGTTGACTGATATAATCCATATTCGAACCTGATGTATGCCTAGAGGTAGTATTACCATATGCAAAGTTTGGTTCAATTCCGTTATTCCCTTCGAGAGTTATCGTGCGCACAAGTTTTGCGACAATTTTTGAACATTTGTGGGGAGGTACCTGAAGGAGTGGACCTATATAGCCCATCTTCGAACTTAAATCAAATCTGGACAAAATATTTCGATACCCAAAATTTGGACCGAATCGATTGATCCGTTCCAGAGTTGTCGTGCGCACCAGCCAGACAGACAGAAAGACGGACGGACATTGCTAGATCTACTCAAAATTGTCTGAAACGGATATCGTACAAACATACTTGGGGTCTATTCCATTATTTCGATGAGGCACATTTTTGGTCGTAGCAAAGTGTAAATACCCTCTTTAGCCTAAAGGCTGAGGGTATAAAAATTAAGCCGTGCGTGAACGGATAATGCAAGATCCCTAAATTAAAAACTGTGAGATAGAGGCATCCTTGGACATTTATTCCACCAACTAACATATGATATTGCATGAACACAGGACCGCAAACATTGATTTTTCTCGTTAGATCCGGCAAAATTGGTTAATCGCTCCAAAAAAGGCTTTTGTGGATTGGTGCAAAGAAATTGTGAATAAAAACGATCGCGGTGCTTCAAACAACGCTTATAAGATTGCCACAGACGACGAATCTTGGATCTATGCTAGGGATCCCGAAACAAAAGAGCAATCAACCGTGGAGGTCTTCGAAAGCGAGCAAAATCCAACTAAAGTTGGTCATGTATGAAGCACTTCGAAGCAAATGGTCGACTGTTTCTTTAGCAAAACTGACCGTGTGACGACTATACGGCTTGAGAAGTTATGGACGTTTAATTCTGAGAAGTACACTACAATTTGTTTGCTAAAAATCTCCTGAGAAATTCGAAAAATGAACAGAGAGAAGACGAAACATTCTGCATCATGACAATAAGAGCTCTCAAACATCGTTTTAAACAAGCGCCTGTTTGACCAAAAAAAACCTGGAATTTATGGGTCATCCGCCGAACAGCCCTAAGTGGGGATCCAATGACTTCATTTGAGTCCATCGTAAAGGAACACAACTTATGTGGTGGCATTTTTATACCCTACACCACTATGTGGGGAGGGTATTATAAGTTGGTTTTGGCCAAAAAGTTTGTAACGCATCGAAATAATGGTCGTAGACCCATACTTATATATACCAAAATGAATGTCTCGACGAGCTGAGTCGATCTGGCTATGTGTGTCCGTCCGTCCGTCCGTCTGTCCATCTAAACCTTGTAATCACGCTACAGGTCGCAATTTTGATCGGATCGTCACGAAATTTTGGATGATGATGGGGGAGGGGAAGAAGCCTATTGATTTCGGTGATGGTCGGATAATATTTAGGGGTCGGAATGCGCAAAAAACTTATGTGGATAAAAAGACAACGTTTTTTTTCCAAAGCGAATATCTCAGCTTCTATATGGAGTATACTGAAAGCAAAACCTGACAATGAAAGTACAAAATATCACCTTTCAATTGATGTAAAGTAGGTTCTCGTAGGTGGTCAAACAACGAAGATATCGCAATAGTAGAAAATAAAACCCAAATTTTAATTTTTGCGATTTTAATATAATGACGAATATCACAGCTTTGGTTGGAAACTTACCAAAAGTAAAGCCTGGCTATGAAAGTAGAAGATCCCATCTTTACAATGATGCAAACTAGGTCGGCGTAGGTGACCTACTAACGGAGATATCGCAATAGTCGTTAATACATCAATTTTTCTATTTTTTTGGAAATCACGCTACAGGTCGCTATTTTGATCGGATCGTCACAAAAATTTGAGGGTTAATGGGGATCTCACAGATGAAGAAGCCTACTGATTTTGGTGATGGTCGGATAATATTTAATGGGTCGTAATGGGCAAAAAATGTATTTGGAGAAAAATCCAACATTTTATTCCAAAGCAAATATCTCAGATTCTATAAGGGGTATACAAAAATCAAAACCTGGCAACGAAATTTTTCCACTTTCACCTTTATATCGATGTAACGTAGGTTGTCGTAGGTGGTCAAACAACGAAGATATCGCATTAGTCGCTAATAGAACCCAACTTTTCATTTTTGCGATTTTAATAATAATGACGGATATCACACCTTTGGTTGGGGACCTTCTAAAAGCAAAGCCTGACTAGAAAGTAGAAAATCGAACCTTTAAAATTATGCAAGGTTGGCGTAGGTGGTCAAATAATAGAGATATCGCAATAGTCGGCAATGCATCCCTTTATTCCACTTTTTCTGATATCACACTACAGGTCGGAATTTTGATCGGATCATTACGAAATTTTCTCACAGAGATAGAAGCCTATTGATGTTGGTGATGTTGACAGTAGTCAAATATAAAATTAAGTATTAATTATTTTGGTTCAGTTCGCCTTAAGTCATTTGGTATAAAAGCCATATAGGTGAAAACTTTCGTATCTCCCTAAAAGAAATGTTTTAGAGTGAAAATATTATGCACAGAGGTGGTGGTGTAGGGTATCATATAGTCGGCCCCGTACCGACTATAGCCTTTTCCACTTGTTGATATCTGATTAAATTCAAACACCATTCTTATTTATACCCTGCCCTTTCGGTATTTTGAAGGTTGTGGTCACAATAATCCACCGAAATGGCTTGGTATTTGGTGTTCATTTGGAATATTAAACGTTCCACATGAAATTTGTCTGTATAGGTCCACGCCTTCATGTATCCCCCATAGAACGGCACCTCCCGATTTTCAGAATTTTCAAAGTTTTGGCCTCAATATTTCTCAGAAATGACTGAAACTTGGTATTTAGCCTTCGTTGAGGGTATAAACTTGTTGGTACAGGTCCACGCCTCAGTACAGCCCCCATAGAACGGTACCTCCCTATTTCCGGTATTTTGAAAGTTGTGGCCTCAATATTGCACCGAAATGGCTGAAACTTTGTATTTGGTCTTCATTTGGGGTACTAAACGTTCTATATAAATTTTTCGGTATAGGTCCAAGCCTTAGTATAGCCCCCATAGAACGGTACCTCATTATTTCCGGTATTTCGAAGGTTGTGGTCTCAATATTCCACCGAAATGGCTGAAATTTTGTATTTAGTCTTCCATGGGGTTATCAAATATTCCAGAAGAGAATTATCAGTATAGGTCCGCGGGTTCCTATATAGGAAATATTTAATTTGATAGAAGCGTACCTCTTGATTTTCGGTATTTTGAAATTTCTACTAAAATATCGGAAATTTGGTACTTAGTCTTCTTTGAGTCTAAAAACTTTCCGCCAGAAATTTGTAGGTATAGATCGACGTTTTGATACCTCCCGAATTTCGGTATTTTGAAGTTTAGACACATTGTTTTACCGGACTTGCTAAAAGTTGGTATTTAGTCTTCTTCATAAACGAAAGGAAACTAATTGTTCCATTTTACTTCAATACAACTCGTGGTGGAGGGTATAACAAGTTCGGCCTGGCCGAACTTAACGCCGGTCTTAGTTTGTTTTTTTTTTTTTTGTCATAGGACGGTGTTTTTTTACCCTGACTCCCAATAGAAGTCGTTATTGTTTTATGTTTGAGTGCGCGGCACATGTTAGCTCACTACCTTTAACGGGTGTTAAAGGCAGCTTCCCAGGTGTCAAGTACAGGGAGGCTAGTATCCACAGGATATGAAATAGGTACCAAGCATAGTCCTGCTGTACCATGTTAAAGCCGGTCAGAGCCGTTGCTTGGTACATATCATCTCCTACGTCACCCGAACTACAAACAAAATCTACAACTTAATATCAGAAAATAAAACAAACTGTATACACTCTGATAATATTTATATTTACCTAAACGCTTTGCAGGTTGCCAAAATATGAACCTTTTAAATATAAATTCATTAATAAATGTTCAAACTTCGAACGCACACACATACACACAATCAGTGTTTGCAATGTGATAACTAATTTTGTGTTTCGTTTTCTCATTTTCAAGGTCTACAGTGTTATGTTTGTGAAGATTGCAATGAATATCAAGATTTTAAAGAGCTAAGCATATGTGGAGAGTTGAATACGGTGGTGACGCAGAAACCCAATAACATACCGGAAGTCATATCAACAACAAATAATACTGGCGATGGCACGCAATCACAACTTCCCGATAATAACACTTCACCGGAAACAGCAGCAGGAGAAGCATCGGTGCAAACACCAGCGGCTGTGGTTCCGCCAGCAGCAGTACCCGCTCCTGCTCCGGCTCCAGTTCCTGCACCTGCACCTGCTCCCGCGCCAGCAGTAAAACCCCCCGAGCCTGTTGATACTGACGACTATAATTATGACTATAATGATGATCCAAAACACAATCCTTCTATTGCTGGAGGATCCTCCAACAAGAGGCCGTTAAAAGTAACAACGACAACAACAACAACAAATCCAGCAAGTATTGAAGTAAAAACTGTTACATCGACAATGAAACCTGTCGTTAATATTGTGGCATCTTCGTCTTCATCATCACCAATACCGTCGACAGCATCATCAACCTCCCAATCCTCCTCTTCAACTGTGGGCAACGTTCAACCAGCACCCTCTCCACAAGATTACGATTACATGGAATATGAAGATCCTAAGTCGTTGAATTTGGAATCAGAGCATTCGAAATTGTCCACAGGCTCCTTATTGAAACTCGAAGAACCTGTGTGTTTTATGTACAGATATTATGGTAAGAGTGTTTCTTTATACCCTCCACCATTATATGGAGGGTATAATTAAATGTTTTATTCTATTCAATTCAGGATATTTATACCTTCAGCATTTATGCTAACGAGGGTATATCACGAATATTGTCAATTATTTCATATTCCATTTCAGAAAAAAAGGATAATTTTTTTTTCGCGCTACATCAACGATTTTTGATATGTAGGTTAAGGAAAAAAATCCCAGTACGAATCTGGTCGCGAGCCAATTTTTGGTTGTTGCGGACAAAAGTTATAGCATTTTTATTTCGCTTTTTAAGAAAGAAAATATTATAAAAACGCAAATCATTTTAATGAGCACCATTGTTACAAAAAAGTTCTCTCGAAGTGACTTCAGCGAGTAGATTGCATAGTACCTGCAAAATTTTACTCAGAATTCGCGGAATGTACATAAAATTGGTAAATTATTGAATATAAGTCAATTTTTTTCAAAATTAAGGTCCATTTAGTGGTCAGGAAATTACATAAACATTTGTTGTGGATCAAAACTTCACGGCGAATCAAATGAGACTACAATCGTACAGATTGGTGTTATAGTTTCGAGGTTACAGCCAAAATAAGCACATATTTTGGTCAAAAATTTTTTTTTTTGTTTGAAAAAATATTTTTTCACATGCATTATGTAGTAGAAAATATTGGAAAAATCTATAGGAATACTTCCCTCATTTTGATTAAATCTCCCAATAAAATAGACGGATTTTGCTTAATTGACATTCATATTAAAGCTTTACCGTTAAGGAAGATAACTGGGTTGATGAGGATATATCTCAAAGCTTCTGAAATGGAAACAGAGGTCAAATAACCCATTTTAATTTATATGCATTTTAAAATACGTGTAAATCGCATAATTATCAAAATCATTTTGTCCGCATGTGATTTTCATGTACAGCAACACTATATTTTTTAATTTATATATATTTTTCGAAATTTACATTGGAGGCTAAGGTGTAGCATCGGCTGCATTCTAGCATTAAAAAACCTATAAAATATCGCAATTTTGCGCAAAGTGCATACAATTTTTGTCCGCATCCGATTTCAGTGTTGACCATGACAATCTTTATCGATATATATCTATTTCAAGGCGATCAATCAAGAACCGTGGATGTAGCATCACACACTATTTTTTGGGATAAAATGAATGTAGCTCCCTTATCAGTGTGGTTTTCAAATCTCTGTTTCCGCTAAAACGAAGATGCTGTACTAGATTTTTCATTGCAGTGGAAACAAACCGTATAAAACGCGATAAAATGCGCGATATTTCCAAAAACAATTTTAGATGATTTTTCTACTTTGGAATTTCTTGTAACTCGCGTTTTAGTAGATCGATTTTTACGGGGAATGATTTATTGGATCAGGAACGTAAAAAACTAAAATGTGCAATCAAGTATGAAGAAATCGAAAGACAATTGTTAAAATTAGGTCCGAAAAATATGAAGTCAGTTGTTAAGAAAGAAGGTTGAAGTGGTCATCGATTGATTTGTAACAATAAAAATCTCCCTGATGATGATTGTCGAAGACAATCCAAATATCGGAAATAAATGCAATTATAAAACAAAATAAATGTTTGTTTTATTACAAGGACCTGAAGCCGAACAAAGATAAAAAGAAAAAATTTTAGAAAAATGTTCGCACAAAATTTTCCCATTTGGATGCAGATTTCTATGAAGCTATGCAGACTACATTTACAATATTCGTACTAAGTAACTCAGAATCGCAAGTACTACAATCCTATATATGGTTTTCTGAAAAACCTTTTTGCGGACTGAAATTAGAAGAAAATTTCAAAAAACACTGTAAATCTGGCTTCAAAATGTCAACATCATTTGATGGTAGAAGCAGACGAAATTTTGAAAAGTAATACATTAGTGAGATGATCCTTATTTAGTTTGCTTCTGCTTTTGCTTTGACAGGAAAATCGAGAGAAGTGTGGTTTACTCACAAATCGAGAGATAACAAAAAAGACATGGTGGCTTCAACCCATTTTCTCCAATTTTTTAACATAAATATAGCCACAGCTTCCACGCAAATTATCTTTTATGGTCAATATTTTTTGCCACGTCCAAAAACATTTCATTTTATCCAAAAGTATTTAATTTGTACAATATACAATCACGAGTCGCGTGTTCTAAAAGGGTAAACCTTGGCTTCAGCTATGTTAAATTTTCAAAAATATTGGTGATATACACTTTCATACGGGCAAAATGTGCCTCATCGAAATAATGGTTTCAGACCCCAAATATATTCGGACGGAATCCGTTTTAGACAATTTGGAGTCGATTTAGCAATGACCGTCCGTCTGTCTATCTGGCTGGCTGGTGCGCACGATAACTCTCGAACGGATGAACCGATTTGGTCCAACATTTCACCTTCGTAATAGCTTGTCCAAACTTAGTTTAAGTTCGAAGATGGGCTATATCGGTCCACTCCTTTAAGTATCTGCCCGACAAAAGTTCGGAAAATTTGTGCGCCAAATAACTCTTCAAGGGAAGAACCGATTTGATCCAAACTTTGCACATCGTGAAGTTTCTGCAAGACCAATATGGACTCAATCTGTCCTCTCCCTCGGGTACCTCCCACGCAAAATTTCGGATAAGTTCAGATTAGGACCTGCTCTCGTATCGCTTTGATTTTTGTTCCACCAACTTGTATTCACTGCCCCCCATACGAGGGTATAAGTTTCATCAGGGGCAAGTTCATACTTCCTGAGAAAATAGTCTGAAAGGTGCAAAAAAAAACCCTATGATACAGTGGGTAGTGGTTGGAGCGAAGGAAGAAAAATCTCGAACGGATCTGCCGATTCGGTTCAAAATTTGGTCTTCGTAATGCTTTGTCCAAACATAGTTTAAGTTCGAAGATAAGCCGTATGGGTTCACTCCTTCAGGTACCTCCCCCACAAATATTCAAAACTGTTGGGAAAAATTGTGCGCACAATAACTCTTGAAGGGACCGACTTGGTCCATACTTTACACATTCAAATATATCTATTATATATAGATCATGTTCGAATATGGACTTTATTTGTCCACTCCTTCGGGTACCTCTCACACAAAATTTCGGATTTCACTTTAAGACCTGTTTCCGAATCGCTTTGAATTTTGTTCAAGCAACATACATTCGCTGCCTCAATTACGACGGTATAATACCTGGCATACTGGTCGAAAAGTTATAAGACCCACTGAAATCACTAGTGGAAGCGATATCGCGCGATAGAACGGTACCTCCCGATTTTCGGTATTTTACAGGTTGTGGCTTCAATATCCAACCGAAATGGCTAATGTTTTCACATAGCCCCCTATGTGAGTACCTCCAGATTTTCGGCATTTTTAAGGTCATGACCTCAATATCCAACCGAAATGACTGAAATTTGGCATTTAGTCTTCGTTGAGGCTATACAACTTTATACCTGAAATTTGTCGGTATAGGTCATCGTTTTTTTATAACCCCCATAGAAGGGGACCTCCCAATTTTAAAGGTTGTTTGGAATTTAGTCTTCTTTAGGAGTATAAAAATTTCCACCAGAAATTTGAACCCATAGAAGCGTACCATCCGCTTTTCGGAACCCAACAGAAAGGGCTAAAAATTGGAATTTAGTTTTGGTTGCTGGTATTCAACTTTGCATAAAAAATTTATCGGTATAGATCCACGTTTTCACATACACCCCATAGAACGGTACCTCCCGATTGTCGGTATTTGGAAGGTTGTGGCCTCAATATTCAACCGAAGGGACTGAAATTTGGCATTTAATCTTCGTTGAGGATATAAAACTTTCCACTTGAAAATTGTCTGCATAGGTCCACTTTTTCATATAGCCCTCATAGGTGGGTTCATCCCGATTTTTAGTATTTTGGTGGTTGTGGCCTCATTATCCCACCGAAATGGTTGAAATTTGTTATTTAGTCTACGTCTACTTTCCACCTGAAATTTGTCGGAATAGGTCCACGTATTTATTTAGCTCCCATGTAACGGTACCACCAGGTTTTAGGTATTTTGAAGGTTGAGGCCTCAATATTCCGCCGATTTGGCTGGAATTTGGTAGTTAGTTTTCGTTGGAGGTATACAATTTTCCACCCAAAATTTGTCGGTATATGTCCACGTGTTTACATAGTCTCCATTGAGGAACCCTCCGATTTTCGGTATTTTGCAGGTTGTGGCCTCAATATTCCACCGAAATGGAGGAAATTTGGTATTTTATCTTCGTCCGGAGTATAAAACATTCCACCTGAAATTGGTCGGTATAGGTTCACGTGTTTGTATAGCCCCCATAGAACGATAACTCCCGATTTTCGGCATGTTGGAAGTTGTGGCCTCAATATCCCACCGAAATGGCTGAAATTGCGGATTTAGTCTTCGTTAAGGGTCTAAAACTTTCCCCCTGAAATTGGTCGGTATTGGCCCATCTGTTTATATAGCCCCCATAGAAAGGTACCTTCTGATTTTCTGTATTTTTTAGGTTGAGACCTTAATATCAAATCGAAACGGCTGAAAATTGGCATTTAGACTATGTAAGGGGCATAAAACTTTCAATCTGAAGCCTCCACAAAACGGTTCGTCCCGATTTTTGGTATTATGAAGGTTCTGGCCTCAATATCCCACCCAAATGGCTGACATTTTGTATTTAGTTTTCGTTGGAGGTATATAATTTTCCACCTGAAATTTTAAAGTATAGGTCCACGTTTTCATATAGCCCCCATAGAAGGGTATCTCCCGATTTTCAGTATTTTGTGGCCTTAATATACAAATTTAATGATTGAAATGTGGCATTTTGGTCTTCGTTGGGGTATAGAATTTCCCACTTCAAATTGGTCGGTATAGGTCCACACGTTTATATAGTACCTATAGGAGGTACCTCCTTTGAAGGTTGTGGCCTCAATGTGGGATGAAATTTGGGAGTTAGTTTTCGTTGAGGGCATAAAACTTTCCACCTGAAATTGCTCGGCATAGGTCCACGTCTTTATATAGCCCACATAGAAGGGTACCTCCTGATTTTCCTGATTTTCGGTATTTTGAAGTTCGTGTCCTCAGTATCCCACCGAAATTGCATGAATTGTACATTTAATTTTTGTTGGGTGTATAAAACGTCCCATATCATAGAGCTAATATGAATCGGGGGTGCACTCATTGATATGAGAGAAATTGGTCAACTTAGGTCCACGTTTTCATATTGCCCCCATGGAACGGTACCACTCCACTTTTGTTCCTTTGAAGATTGCGGCCCAGATATTTCACGAAATGGCTGAAATTTGGTATTTAGCCTTTCTTAGAGATATAAAATTTTACACCTGAAATTTGTCCGTATAGGTCCACTTTTTTATATAGCCCCTATAGAAGGTACCTCTCGGTTTCGGCATTTTGAAGGTTGTGCCCTCAATATCCAACCGAAATGTCTGAAATGTGGCATTTAGTTTTCGTTAGGGATACAAAACTTCCACCTGAAATTGTTCGGCGTAGGTCCACGTATTTTGAAGTTTATGACCTCAATATCCCACCGAAATGTCTGAAATTTTTGTTTTTATACCCTCCACCATAGTATGGAGGGTATATTAAGTTTGTTTTTCCGTTTGTAACGCATTGAAATACTCATTTGCGACCCTATTAAGTATATATATTCTTGATCAGGGTAAAATTCTGAGTCGATCTGTGCACGTCCGTCCGTCTGTGGTAATCACTCTAGCATCCACAAAACTGGAGATAGGACGCTGACATTTTGTGAAAATGCGTCTTTTGTTTGCAGGCAGGTCAAGTTCGATGATGGGCTATATCGGTCCACGTTTTGGTATAGCCCCCATATAACGGTACCCCCCGATTTACGGTATTTTGACGCTTTTAGCTACATTTTCAGACCGATGTAGCTATAATTTGACATTTAGGGTTCTTAAGTGTCAATAAACTTATATAACAAAAGTTGTGGACATAGGTCCACGTTTTGGTATAGCCCCCATATAACGGTACCCCCCGATTTACGGTATTTTGACGTTTTTAGCTACATTTTCAGACCGATTTATCTATAATGTGACATTTAGGGTTATTAACTGTCAACAAAACTTATATAAAAAAGTGGTGGACATAGATCAATGTTTTGGAATAGCCCCCATATAACGTTACCGCCCGATTTCAAGTATTTTGACGATTTAAGTCGCATTTCTGGACCGAATTAGCTATAATTTGATATTTACGGTTCTTAGTGACCAAAAAGCTTATATTTGAAAAAATTATGAACATAGGTCCATGTTTTGGTATAGCCCCATATAACGGTAACTTCCCGATTTTCGGTATTTTGAGAATTTTACCTACAAGTTTTAACCGAATTAGCTGTAATTTGAAGATTTGACATTTGTAGTTATTAGTGGTCACCACACCTCTCCACCAAAAATTGTCAAGAAAGGTCCATGTATGGATAAAGCCCCCATATAACGGTACCTCCCGATTTTCAGTAATTTGATGATTTTAGCTACAATATTAAACCGAACTAGCAGTATTTTGACATTTGAAGTTCATAGTGGTCACAACACCTATCCATCAAAAATTGTCAACATAGGTCCATGTTTGGATATAGATCCCATATAACGGTACCTCCCGATTTTCAGTAATTTGGCAATTTTAGCTACAAGACAAAATACATGGTGATCAGTAGAAAAGATAATAACATTTTTGATACAACACTAAAAATAAAGAACGAGACAATTGAGCGTGTAAAAACATTTAAATACCTTGGTGTCCTAATAAACGACAACTGGAATAATTCAAATGAAATCAATCGTCGAGTGGAGATGGCTAGAGATACCTTTTTCAAATATAAAACCGTGCTAACAAATCATGACATAAGCTTAGCAACAAAGATAAGATTTGTGAAATGTTACATTTGGTCAGTGCTACTATATGCAGTCGAAACCTGGACTATTAAAAGTGCAGATGAGAAGAAACTCGAAGCTTTCGAAATATGGATATATCGACGAATTTTAAGAATACCATATACTGCACATATAACAAACCAGGAAGTTCTTCGAAGAATGAACCATGACAGACAACTCCTGCATACTGTTAAATCGCGAAAAATCTCATACTTAGGTCATCTAATGAGAAATGAAAAATACAAATTTATACAAAACATTATAAAAAGCAAAATAGAAGGAAACCGAAACAGAGGCAGGAGGGAGACATACTGGCTAAAAAATATTCTAGATTGGACGGGATACAGAGATGAAACCAACTTACTATATGCCGCTAAAAATCGAGAGCTTACATACACTTAGATAATATCTATATTTTGAAATATATTTTTGAATATGTAAACAATAATATTGTATGATCGCTTTACATCCGAATATCGGATACGCAAATAAAGAAGAAGAAGCTACAAGTTTTAACCGAACTAACTGTTATTTGACATTTGAAGGTTGTAGTGGTCACCACACATCTGCATCAACAATTTTCAACATAGCCCCAAAATAACGATACCTCCAGATTTTCGGTACTTTGAGGATTTTACTTAAAATGTTTAACCGAACGTAGGTCCAAGTTTTGGTATAGCCCCAAAACAAACCACCCGATTTTCCGTACCTTAGCTTTATTTTTTGGACGAACTTTCTGTAATTTGAAATTTAAGAGCCAACAAAAATTCTGCAACAAAAATTGTTCATTTAAGTTCATATTTTCGTATAGCCCACATATAGGGGTACCTCCGAACTAGCTGTTAATGGCATTTGAAGTTCCCACGTTATGTACCGATTTTCGGTATTTTGAGGATTTTAGCTACAATTTTTAACCGAATTAGGAGTTATTTGACATTAACGGCTCCCATCAAAAACTGTCAATATAGGATCATGTTTTATTATAACCCCTATATAACGGTACCTCCCAATTTCTAGCCCACCAAAAATTGTCAACATACATAGTTAGATATAGGCACCATAAAAAAGGGTCTACCGAATGAAACATTTTATGTACATTATCTGACATTTTAACGTACCCACTTAAAGTTGGGGACAGGAATGAAAACTAATTATTCCATTTTAGTTCAGAATATTTTATGGTGGAGGGTATGAAAAGTTCGGCCCGGCCGAACTTAACGCTTTTTTACTTGTTTTGTCTTCGTTGGTGGTATACAATCATTTAAATACAGTTCATGGTGGAGTGTACAACTTAAATTCGGCCAGACCGAGCCTTTCTTACTTGTTATTATGTTATTCCCTTTATACTTATTTTTTCTCTTTGTTGTTTTCTTTCTTTTAGCAAACAATACAATTTTTACAAATCGCGGCTGTACCACCCTCCTGAATGCCAATAAATTTCTCACCTGTCAAAGTTTTTCGAATGGTTATCCAATGGTTGGATGTCGCATCTGTGATACGGATGGCTGTAATAAATACGATTTGGACGAAGTTAGTGATGATCATCTCAATGGAGCCGGTGGTAATCCAACTGCCTTAGCGGCAGTTCTTATTACGATTTTCATTTATATGCTTCGCAATATCTTTTAATATTACTTTAACAGCATATTCTTTCTTTAATTTTATTAAATAAGATTATAAAGTAAAAAGTTACACATGAAATGTCTCAAATAATTGTATAATATTTATTCGGAAGATGTTAAATAAATGAACCTTCTACGGATTTGTTTTTTTTTTTTTTATTCAATTTTCGAGTATTAAAAATTAAGGTGGGTGACATAGGGTATGAAAGATACCGAGCAACGAGGTAACTGGTTTTAACAGGGCAAAGCCCGGAACTAGTCTTGGTACCTCTCTCATCTCAAGTGGACACTGACCGCCCCGTGGTAGTGAGGTAACATGTGCCGCGCGGTCACCCATAAGAACGTTAAGAACTTGGGTTGGGCTTTGGGCTAGTAACCATCCCCTAGCAAAAAGCATACTACTATGAAAAAAGGAAAAGAAAAAATCCTCTCTAAAGCTGACGACCCCCACAATCGTTTTAAGCACCATGATCTGCGAATCTGCACCTGCAATGTTCACACTCTTTATAGAGAAGGTGCAGTGTACGCATTGGTTGATGTACTTGAAAAATACGAGGCCGATATTACTGCCATCCAGGAAATACGATGGATTGGGAAAGGTGTCACAACAACACCTTGTTATTGGTCAGATGTTAAAACATCTGGTCCCCACCTTCACCCCAGTGAATGAAAGACTTGCTAAAGAAAGCACAATTTTTCATCACCACCGAAGACAAGGACGAACAGATCAAATATATATTTTACGAGTGCTTATCCTGTCCATAACATTTATATTATTCTAGGCGATTTTAATGTCAAAATTGGAAATGAGAAGATCTTTGACCCAACAGTCGGGAAATAAAGTCTCCACAGTTAAACATCGGACAATGGAATGAGGTGGACAATGGTGTTGTTGTAGCAACGCAAATACATATGTTCGTGTATTATTTCAGTTATTAGGTTTTCTGGTTGCTCTGTGTCCAGACTCAATAATTCTGCAATCTGGACTGATTGCGTCCATAAAGAATCAGGAGACATATGTCTGGGGTTAGCTGTTCAACGAAACAAATGCAGCGTGTCGTATGGTCACATTCCACATACCGGTCATGTGTTGGGTATCGTGGCATCATTTCGGGCCCGATACGAATTACGGCGGCTGCATCGTCCCGATCTTAACTGGGCTAAAACTACTCGGGTTTGCCTTGTCTTCTGCTACGATGAATGGGGGTGGTCCCTAAGTACGGCACTCACACTGTATCTCTGTACTGCCTGCGCGACTGTATCCGTGTGAATGCTATCCAAGCCTGCCTGATAGGCATGCTGGTCTAGAGGTTCGTTTATACCTTTGGACCTCTCTCTCTAGATTATGAAGACCTCACCTGACGTAACTGGGTTAGGTAGCCTGTCCATTAAATCGTGACAGGGATACCCACGGCGATAACACCCAAGCAAATACTGCAGCGACAACATCCTGTTGTGTTGATGCACCGATAAAACCTTCGCCTCCTCATAAAGATGGTCCACTGGTGTTATGAGGAGGCACCTGTGGCAGTCTACAGTGCGGCATTCCGGCATGTTTGAATATTCTTCCACTGCGTAGCTCTTACATTTGCATACTACGCTGGCGCCGCATTGCTTACCACGGACCGGCCTATTGCTTTTGTAAGTGGTCAACAAGGTTTCTTTGTCAACACCCCAAGTGCTGCCGGCCAACGACTTGAGGACCTTTTTCCAACTTCTCATCTTATATATGCCCATATTTTCATATAGCCCCAATAGAAGGTACATCCCGATTTTCGGGCCAACTGGAAAACTGCTTCTGATCGTGGAGGAGTGGTGCCTCTTGAAACTTTGCTACTGGCCACAGGAGGGAAATCGCCCTGTACGATTCGCCACTGCTGGCATCCTTGACGGGCTTTAGTAGCAGGACCAACCTGCTAACTTACCAGGTTTCTGGTGTAATATGGGTGGCTAACGACAGGTTGATGACACTTGATATGTTATACCCTCAGCATTTATGCTAACGAGGGTATATACAATTTCATACGGGCAAAATGTGCTTCATCGAAATAATGGTTTTACACCCCCAAGTATGAAATCCGTTTCAGACAATTTGGAGTTGATTTAGCCATGTCCGTCCGTCTGTCTATCTGGCTGGCTGGTGCGCACGATAACTCTAGAACGGATCAACCGATTCGAACAAAATTTTGGGTATTATATTTTGTCCAAACTTAGTTTAAGTTCGAAGATGAATTATATCGGTCCACTCCTTCCGGTACCTCCCCCACAAAAGTTCGAAACAGTTCGGAAAATTGTGCGCACGATAACTCTTGAAGGGAGTAACCGATTTGGTCCATATTTTGCACATCGTGAAATTTCTTTCCAACCTAGATAAGGTTCCCTTATAGACTCAATTGGTCCACTCCTTCGGGTACCTTCCACACAAAATTTCGGAAAATTTCAGTTTAGGACCTATTCTCGAATCGCTTTGATTTTTGTAGTAAGATCTTGTATTCACTGCCTTCCACACGACGGTACAACTTTCAGCAAGGGCAAGTCCACCTTTTTGAGAAAATTGCGTGAAAGGTGCAAAAAACCCCTATGGAAGCATATGTAGTGGTGGAGAGCACGATTAATTTCGAACGGGTCTGCCGATTCTGTCCAAAATTTGGCCTTCGTAATAATTTGTCCAAACTTAGTTTAAGTTCGAAGGTAAGCCATATCGGTCCACTCCTTCAGGTACATCCCCCACAAAAGTTAAAACATTTTTGGAAAATTGTGCGCACGATAACTCTTGAAGGGAGTGACCGATTTGGTCCATACTTTATTTACACTTCCTAATATATCTACCGGATATAGATCAGGTTCGAATGTTGACTATAATTGTCGGAGTTCGGGTACCTCCCACACAAAATTTCGAAAAAGTTCACCTTAAGACCTGTTCTCGAATCACTTTGATTTTTATTGACGCAACTTGCATTCGGTGCCTAAATTGCGACGGTAAACATTTTTTTCAGGGGCAAAAATAAAATGGTAAGCACGATATTCCTTGAACGGGGCAACCAGTTTGTTCCAAACTTTTGATCTCCTAATATTTCGACCAAATTTAGTTTAGCTTCTAAAATGGACCATATCTGTCCTCACCTTAGGGTACCTACCCCACAAAAGTTTTTGCGTCTAAGTTCAGTTTAGGGTCTATTCGAAGATACTTTGGAAATGTATACCGACGCTGTTCGTTGTGGTCCTGTTTACAGCGATGTTTTCCTTGGACAAGTCCATGCTTCCCGGCATACTGGTCCAAATGTTATATGATGACCGACTGAAATGACTAGTGGGCGCGATATCTATCGAAAAGATATGATACCCAAAATAGGATCCACTTTCATAATGGACTTTGTCGGTTCATTCCTTCAAGTACATCCTCCGCAACACTTTGAACTTTAATCCTAATCCACATTTTTGTCGGCAAGCTCAAAAGTCTTAAAAGAAAAGACCCTAACTACATACAATCTGTCCGTAGATGAATGTTTAAATTCACATAAGCTGAGGGTATATCTCGGTCGGTAAAGCCGACTGATGTTTTTTTACTTGTTTTATCTTATTTTTCAATTTCTAGTGGACATAGAAGAACTAGTTATTCTAGTGGTAATAGAATAATTAGTTATTCAGTGCGGCATAATTATATTGTTTACAAACATCGCAGACGGGACAGGGGAGACTTCTCCCATATCAATGAGTGCACCCCGATTCATATTGGATCAATGATATAGAACCTACTATTTATCGCCGAGTCCAAAGGGCGGTTTACTCTATACTGGGCCGGTCGTTCACAGTACTTAAATGAGTATTTTGTATTTATGTATAGTATAAACTATTCGACTTTTAATACATTCGATTCGTTTCTACCAAAGATTAAATTAAATGGCTCATTAGGAAAACGTCATCCATCCTTCACTTGCTCATAACTCATACTTTTCATTAAGTGGATATTAATAACTTTAATTGCAATTGATTTCTGTTCTCCCTCTCTGTTTACAAATCCCACACTTAACTAAAGTGGTTTGAAGATAAACCAAACCTAACCAACCAACAGACCGCACTAAACGATTGGGGTATCGAATTACAAATTCAATAAACAATTTATTATTTGATCAAATTACCATTTTAATGAATGCCTCTCGTACGAAGTTTGAAGATAACATTGTGGCGATAAGATTTATTTACTCGTTCTTTGCCATTGGAATATTCGGTGAAATTGTTTTGACTTAGCGCAACCATCGGCGAAATATGATATCTTACTTTATAAGTTGTTAATATGTATTGGGTAGTCAAGAAGGAATAATGAATGGATATGTACAGCGGATAATTAGTATGTTGTAAATAAAAAAATACCTTTTGGTTGAATAATAAGTCTCATAAAATGGTTATGATATGAATTGGGATTGTGGTGTTTTATTATTTTGCTATTGACGCAAAAAATTTATTTACGTTTTTATTGCATAGAAGTTTTTGTTGTAAAGAAGAAAAAACAATTAATTGTTTAGAATTTCCATTGAATTTTTTAATTTGCAGACCGCGGACGAGATTAAGAATAAATGTTATGCCGAAGTGTAGATGGCAGCCCTCATTCCTATATTGTGCGCTGGGTGGTCCCGCTACTGACGACTGGCAAGTATACCAGCAAAGGTGAATCTTACAGACCAATCAGAAACAGTTTTGTCCCTCGTAGCAAAGACTCTTGAGGCTTTACTTCTCCCAAACATGTAATAACTATCAAGTCGCAGATCATCAGCATGGGTTCTTTAAGTAGCACAGCACGATAACAGAGCTGCACTCCATCTCCACACATATCAGTCGAGGACTCAACCATAGCAAGCCGTGCGATAGCAAAGTAATGGTGGCGCTCGACTTATCTATCATAAGTCCTTGATACTGTCAGGCACTTCAAGCTGTTTGAGGACATTGAGCAGACTACCCTCTCGCCAAGTTTAAAACTTGGATAACCAATTATTTGTGTGGACGCCAGCCGTACGTGGAATTCAGGGACGAGAAGTCCCTGTATATTGAAACAGGGAGTGATAACTCCAGAACTGTTTAAGCTTTACCTCATTTGCGGATGATTGTACGATCTTGGCGTTAGGTACCTTCCCTGATTTGAGAAAGGCTGATCTCCTATTTAACAGATCTATTTTAGGACGTTGAGCAGAGTACTTTGTAATGGATCAAGGTTGGATAATATGGAGCGGTGGCACTCTTTGCTGTGGCTTCGGCTTGAGCTCGCCGGAAATGGGGGTTCTGTCCGCTATAAATCCATTTACAAAATCTATTTGTAGTGCCAGATGGAATTTGATTGTTTTCTGTGTGAGAGATATACACTCTGATATAGATGTTTCAAAATAAGTAAAATTTAGGCAAGATCGAATTTCTAAAGTTTTCAAACAACAGTGAATAATAATTCGACTTAGCTATGTGGATTTGATGAGAAGAAATCTGGTAGAGTGATTTCTTAGGCTGCCCTCCCTCGACATGATCCCTGAAAGATCATCCTTCGAGATTCCCTTTGCCCTGTAATTTATTGTTAAAGAATCTCCCTTGTACTCACAAATGTTTCCTTTTTAAGTTACTTACATAGCCTTAGAAAGAGCAATTCAAAACATTTTAGTTTTCATATTATATCGAAATCTATAACATTCTTATTTTTAATTTTAATATTTAATGAAAATTGTAATTTGACATTTATAAATGATATGATGAGATGTATATAATTCTTACAATCCTAAATGTAACAATAATTGGGGTTTATACATATAATTCTAGGGACTTTAGTAGTTCACAAATAACAATAAAGAGATAAGAAAATAATTTTCTTTCGCATGCAGAATATTTTTGTTAGACAGTTTTGACTCTTTTTTAGTGTTTACTCTTATTATGGAATTTGTAATTGTTAATGAATCTTGTAATTTACATGTTCACTATTTTTGGATATAAGATAATGATTATGCCGTTATTTTACATTTATGGTTTTCACAGCGTGCTTATTCTAACCTGCATATACATATATAAAGAGGCGGCTATTTTGATTTTTCAATACTTATTGGACATACATATATTCATGTACGACACATAATGTGCGTATAACACTTAAACTCTTCTGTTGTATTTTTGAGACACGCATTCCACTGTTTCCCGCAAGGTGAATAATTTACAAAGCATTTATGGCATCAAAGCTCCTTATGGTTATGGTAAATCAAATTATCATAGTGCGGTTTGTGTACTCACTTAAGCAAATTGGTAAAGTTGAAATTTACCTAAATCCCGGGGCAACAAGCCTGGTCTGGTCAATCACCAATATTATCTGAGCTTTTCTCCTCTTTTGGTGCAATTTTATGGAATTTATCCTTCATATACTTTTAGGCTTTAAATTAATCGTATACCCTATTGAAACAAATTATTAGCTACCATTCACAATTTTACGTCGTTTTTTAGGTTTTTTTTTAAACTCACCCGGGATCATTATTTTAAATACTTCTGAATTAAAAGTTTATGCTTAAAATTTTATTATATTGCATATTTAACAACATACAACATTATTATTGACGTTAATTGATATTACACTTAAAGTCGATAATTACATTAATTTTCATTATTGTAACTGTACACTTTGTTCTGCAACTCTTATTGATTTTGACACGAGGTAAGTTCTTTTAAGACTGTACCGCAACTTTATTCTTATCCCGCCATCTAGCTAAAGTTCTCAAGGTGACGATAAAGGTCGATTTACCTCATGTATGGCTTTGAAGAAATACAAATCTTACGAATATGAGATAAAAAGAGAAATTCAACGAAATGGGTCGAAGGAAGGAACATGAAACTAGTCGAATCTTGTTGTTGCACTATTGACCGCAAGTCGTCGTCTGTCAGTTATTTAAATAATTTGATAAGAAATGGAAATATTGCAGTTTTGTGTTCGATTTATTCAGAAGTAAATTATGTCTCCATAAAAAAGCTTAACCGAGGCCGTCACAACTTTCCGGCCAAGTTTGAAAAGTTGCATAATGAATTATATGTGTGGAATCCAGTGGTACATGGAATTCAGGAAAATTAAGTCCAAGGCTAGTAGAGTAAAACAGAGAGTTCTCAATGTAGGTGATATCTCCGGAACTGTTTAAAATCCACCTCTCATGCATTTCACCACCTCCAGATGGCATTGAAATCGTAACGTTTGCGGATGATTGATTATTAAATTAGTTTTAGAGTTATCTTGCACAATAGCCGGCAGGGTTTTGGAGCTTCTGGGCCATTATCTCAGGAAGTATTGACTTACTCCAGACAAAAATTTTACCGTTATAAACGATGCCGCTAGAAGAACCTACTGAGAAGAGAATCAAAACAATGGGAGAGGAGGTCTTAAACTTAATTTTTGCCTAGAGAGGTACCCAAATGTGTGGGTCGATATAGTCCACATTCCAACCTGATACATGACTGGATGAAATAATACGATGTGCAAAGTCTGCATCAATCAGAAACTCTCTGCGGGCATTATTTTGCGGATTTGCCATTTTTGTTAGTGCCGTCAGGGTTTCTTGGAGCTTTTAGGCCAATATCTCAGGAAGTATGGACTTACGTCGTAAAGGGAGCCGCAAGAACAACCTACAAAAAAATGCAGAACAATCCGAGAGCTGCTCTTTAATTTCACTTTTTCCGAATTTTATGGTTAGGACCGATATAGTCCATATTCGGGAAGGAATAGTACGATGTGCGAAGTTTGAACCAAATCAATTTCTCTCTTCGAGAGTTATCATTCACACCATTTTACAGGAAAATGTTTAACTTTTGTGGGGGAGGTACCGGAATCAGTTTACCGATATGGCCCATCTTCGAACTTAAACTAAGTTTGGACAAAATATCCGAATCGGTTGATCCGTTCGAGAGTTATCGTGCCCTCCAGCCAGCCGCACAGACAGACGGACGGACATGGCTAAATCGACTCCCAAATATCTGAAACGAATTTCGTCCAAACATACGTGGGGTCTAAAACCGTTATTCAGATAAGCCACATTTTGGTCGTATCAAAGTGAATATACCCTTTCTACCCTAAAGACTGACAGGGTGCTCTTGAAGCAACTTGAAATGGAAGGTGCTTACACCTTGGAAGTTTTTGCGGATTCTGAAACTACAGTGTTCATAGATGAGAAAAATAAAAAAAAAAAATCGCCGGAGCGCTTTTTATATAAATCGCGGTTAAAGTTTACAATTTTAGGGGTTTTCTAGGTATTCATGATTTTGCTTGCGGTAAAGAAAATGTTGTAGCTATGAAAATTCTGTACAAGATTGACCTTTATGATAGGTTTTACTGTTATTGAGATATAGAAGTTCAAATTGGGACAATGCATTGCCTGTATCGCTACCTTATAAAACAAATTTATACATGTTGCGCCTTAACTAACTTTAAGGGAAAACTGCTTACACATGGGAAGTTTTTGTGCATTTTGAAACAGCAATGTGAGAAAAATACAAAAACAAGAAAAAATCGCTGGAGGGATTTTAAAATAAATCGCGGGCAAAATTCACATTTTTAGGTTATTTTTTCCTAAATTTTACCATTTTCGAGATATATATTAGTTTAAGTTGGGAAATTGCAACCATGACCTTGTTTTATAATTAGGCGATACAGTCAATGCTTTGTCCCAATTTGAACTTCTATATCTCAATAACGGTAAAACCTATGAGATTATCATAAAGTCCAATCATGTAGAGACTTTTTATACCATTTCGATAGTACCATTTCGATAGGACTTGCGGTTTCCAAGCAAAAACGTGAAAACCTAAAAACACCTAAAAATGTCAACTTGAATCGCGATTTATTTAAAAAGCGTTCCGGCGATTTTTTTTTATTTTTTGGATTTTTCTCATCTATGAACTTCCCAGGTGTAAGCACCTTCCATTTAAAGTTGCTTCAAGAGCACCGTGCTGAGGGTATAAAAATGTTAGTTATTGAAAATTTCGGCTACTATATATTCTACATGTCCACAAAAATATAACTAACAATTCCTCCTCTACCGCTAGATACATCGGTACTTGGTTGGTTCTAATCAGATAAATCAGAGCGTATAACGCAATAGATCGATTTGCAGTAAACTATGCGGTGTCAGTGTGGTCCGTGAAAGTAAGTGCAACTGGCACATCCTAGAACTGGTAACAGACCTATTAGTCTAGGATGTTTGGTATCGGTTCACGATTTGATACAGACCCCACAAAACTGTGCCTCCAGATTATAGGTTTATTGGCTTCAATATCCTACGGAAATTGCTAAAATTTGGTATTTGGCCTTCGTTGGTGGTACAAAACTTTCCACCAGAAATTTGTCCGTTTACGTTTACATATACCCCCCATGGAGCATTCCCTTCCGATTTCTGGTATTTTGAAAGTTTCATTATCACAACGAAATGGATGAAATTTGGTATTTGGACTTCGAACTATTGGTATAGGTCTACGTTTTCATATAGCCCCCATAGAAGTGTACCTCTTGATATTCTGAATTCTGAAGGTTGGGGTTTTAAAATCGCACTGAAATAGCTTAAATTTTGTATGTAGTCTTAATTGAGGAGTATTAAAATTTCCAGAAAAATTTGTCGGTATAGATCCACGTATTCATATAGTCCCCATAGGACAGTACCTCCCGATTTTCGGTATTTTGAAGGTTGTGGCACCAATATTGCACCGATATAGGTGAAATTTAACATTTTCTCTTCGTTGGGGGTACACAAACTTTCAACTGAAATTTGTGTTTATAGGCCCACGTCTGCATGTACCTCCCATAGAACGGTCCCTTGTGATTTTTGGTATTTTGTAGATACACTCCGGTTCATCTAATAGAACCAACCATTGTTTGTCTACAAATACCGTTATATCAGACGAATGGAGAGGAATTGTAAATTATAATTTTGTGGACATGTAGAGTATATAATAGCCGATATTTTCAATACCTAACATGTTTCAGATATGCGTCATAACGGTACTTTTTACTCGCTTTATTAAAAAATGTCAAAATATTAGCATGTTTTAACGGTTCAACAGGATAGAACCACCCTAAGAATTTACACAAATCCTTTGTTAGATGTGGTAAACTTTAACAAAAAACTATTTATAATTATAAATAAATGCCGTTAGTGTTGATTGCCAACAAATATTGTGCAAAAATTTGTATTAGGGTCTTGAAATTTGATGAAAATCGCGGCTTAGAGCTCCAAAAAATATTTTTATGAAGAAATCGGTAGAAGTAATTTATAAAGTCAAAATTTTATAATGAATTATGTTCCATATTTTCTATACTACAATAAAATTACAAAAAAGTTCACATTTTGGGTATCGAAATATTTTGTCCAGATTCGATTTAAGTTCGAAGATGGGTTATATCGGTCCACTCCTTCAGGTACCTCCCCCACAAATTTTCAAAAATTGTCGCAAAACTTGTGCGCACGAAAACTCTTGTAGGGAATAACCGATTTGGTCCATACTTTGCACATCGTGTAATTTCTACCAAACTTAGATGAGGTTCCAATATGGACTCAATTGGTCCACTCCTTCGGGTACCTCCCACACAAAATTTCGGAAAAGTTTAGTTTAGGACCTGGTCTCCAATCGCTTTGATTTTTGTTTACACAAGTTGTATCCGCTGTCCTCTATACGACGCTGTAAGTTTCATTAGGTGCAAGTCCATACTTCCTGAGAAAATAGCCTGAAAGTTACAAAAAACCCTATGACACCTTGTGTAGTGGTTGGAGCGCAAGATAACTCTCGAACGGATCTGCCGATTCGGTCCAAAATTTGGCTTTCGTAATATTTTGTCCAAACTTAGTTCAAGTTCTAAGATGGATTATATCGGTCCACTCCTTCCGGTACCTCCCCCACAAAAGGTCGAAAATGTTCGGAAAATTTGTGCGTACGATAACTCTTGAAGGGAGTAACCGATTTGGTCCATACTATGCACATTATGAAATTTCTACCAGACTTAGATGAGGTTCCAATATGGACTCAATCGGCAAACTCCTTAGAGTACCTCCCACACAAAATTTCGGAAAAGTTCAGTTTAGGACCTTCTCTCGAATCGCCTTGGTTTTTGTTGTAACATCTTGTATTCACTGTCCCCTATACGAAGCTTCAAGTTTCCTCAGGGGCAAGTCCATACTTCCTGAAAAAAGCCTGAAAGTTGGAAACAAACCCTATAACACCATGTTTATGGGTGGAAGCGCAAGATAATTCTCGAACGGAAATGCCGATTCCGACCAAAATTTGGCCTTCGTAATATTGTTTCCAAACTTAGTTTAAGTTCGTAGATAAGCCAAATCGGTCCACTCCTTCAGGTACCTACCCCACAAAAGTTCAAAAATATTCGGAAAAATTGTGCGCACGATAACTCTTGATGGGAGTGACCGATTTGGTCCATACTTTACACATTCTCATAATTTCTACCAGATATAGATCAGGTTCGAATATGGACTATATTTGTCCACTCCATCCCGTACCTCCAACACAAAATTTTGGATAAGTTCACTTTAAGACCTGCTATTGAATCACTTTGATTTTTGTTGAAACAACTTACATTCGCTGCCTCAATTACGATGGTAAAAGTTGTTTCAGGGGCAAGTTCATACTTCTTGAGAAAACAGCCCGAAGGGTGTAAAAACCCCCTATGGTACCCCCATGGTCTATGTCGGTCCATTCCTTTAAGTACCTTTTCCGCAAAATTTTTGAACTTTAATCCTAATCAACATTTTTGTCGGTTCATACGACCAAAATTTTGAAACCCCCTAAATACATAAGTTTTTTGTGAAAAAAATTTTTCAATTTACACAGGCTGAGGGTATATCTCTGCCGGCAAAGCCGACTGATATTTTTTACTTGTTTTTACTTCAATTGGGATATATTACATTCCAGAAAAGAATTATCAGTATATGTACATAAGTCCACGTTTGCACATAGTTCCATAAAAGGGTACCACCCAATGTTCGGTATTTAGAAGGTTGCGGCCCCAATAGTAATAGCTAAAATTTTGTATTTAGTCTTCGTTGGGGGCTTAAAACTTTTTTACTAGAAATGTTTGGGTTTAGGTCTACGTCTTAATATAGCTCACCATAGAACGGTACCATTAGATTTATAAACTTTGTGGCCTCAAAATACCACCGAAATGGCTAAAATTTGGTATATGGTTTTCGTTGGGGATATAAAACATTCCAGAAGTGAATTATCAGTATAGGTCCATGTTTTCATGTAGCGCCCATGGGAGTTTACCTCTTCTCTAGGGGTATAAACCATTAACTGGTACAGAACATCCATTGTAGAAAATAAGAGAGTATAGGTCCATTTTTTAGTATAGCCCCCATATAAGTGTACCACCCGACTTGAGCTTCTTGAGAATTGTAGTCACACATTTTTACCGAATAAGATTTTACTTTTATGTCACCAGAGGATAGAATACTTATTCGCAATAACCAGTATTGCCTATTTTGATTTATTTCAATTTTTTTCCTGTCAAATTTTCGAACCGAGATTGCTGTAATTTGGTACTGTGTTGTTGGTAGAGCATACAAACTTGATGTATATATTTTCTTGATATATATTGTAAATACATATTTCATTTATTCGGCGACTTATATTGAAATTTGATGGAGAGTATTTTTGTCTTTGACGTTTTCTATCTAGAATGAAGTTTTGTGGTACAAAACTTAATAAATTCAGATAAAGTACAACATTAACCCTAAAACGCGATTTAACTTTTGCCAGATTTCTGGCGTTTAGGTACGATTTAGAGTTTTGGTGTATTCGTGGACCTAAAGTAAAATTTTATGACAAATAGTTTTGTAGAATACTTTCGTCTGATACGATCACATTTTAAAGGAGTTTTTAAACGTTTTTGGAAAAAGGATCAAAAAGACCCGTTGAGTGACTCGCATGAGGGTTAATTTTTTCACAAAAAGATACCCCGCATTGTTGTCAGTAATATTGCCAAAGACGCTTTATATATACAATGCAAGGATTCCAAGGAATCTGATTTGGAATATTTCAAAACCTGTAGAAATGGGCGGAACTTGCCACGCCTATTTAGGTTACTTCCCGACGTAAACTTTCAAAAAGCGGATACACGTGTCTTCTTTTTTCGGTAAAAAAAGTTTAATTTTGTTGTACTATGTAATTTGTTGAGTCAGTAAGTGATGTTTTTTTATGTAGTCTGTTGTATCGTCCATATGTTCTTTGGAGTAGAACTTTCGGTATCGGGGCGTATTCTCGTAAATATATATAATTGGTGAAAGGTGACGATATCAGCTAACAGTTTTTGAAAAGAAATTTTGCGTAAAAATTTTGATATTTTTCTTATTAATTTTTTCGTTTAGAGTTAAGCTTGATGATCGGACATTTTTTGCAAGTGAAAAAGGAAAGCCAAGGACCCACACAACCACCAAATTGCGTTACCTGGTTTCGTTGTTGGTTAAGCAGCTCTTCAGACGTATCGACTGTCGAATGGCTTCTCTGTCCTAGAACTTTTCGTTTTTCAAATGAAAATGTGTTCTTGGATATTTTTATTTTTTGGTTGGAAAACCATCGAAAGCCTAAACATGTAATAGACTGGATTTCTGCCGAGGTTAAAGGAGGTGACAACGACAACTATATTACGGCAGTTTAAAAACAAATTAATAGCATTTGTGCACGCCTTAACCAAATTAATAACTTCTCTGCACAGGAAAAGACTTAAGCCGGACGGGGCCGGCTATGTGATACCCAATCTTATCAAATTAACATTAAATAGGATTAACATATAAAAGGGGGCTATAGTTAACCCTGAACTGAATATAACAAAAATTTACGAACTCTACTCTTGGCTGAATTCGGCCAGAAGTGCCGAATTTAATCCGAATCGGAGTTATTTTATGAATTTTGAGTTCAATAAACATCAAATCGGAAGAAAAATTTATATGGGAGATATATCCAAATCTCAACTCCTCAACATTTGCCAATTTGCATCAAAATTAGACAGAATTTGCGTATTTGCGAATACCTCAAATCGGGCCAGAATATATTTGGGAGCTATATCCAAATCTGAGCCGATTTCAGTATATCTTGTCAAACTTTTTTCTAGTGCAAATTCAGTCATACATTCCAAATTTCATCAAAATTGGACAGACATATCGTGATTGGAGCACAAAATTCCTAAAATCGATCGAAAATATATATGGGAGCTATATCAAATTTTGAACCGATTTCAATATATCTTGGCAAACTTATTTCTAGTCCGAATTAGGTAACATTTTCCAAATTTCATCAAAATTGGTCAGAATTTGCGTGTTTGGTCCATCAATTACATGAAATCGGGCGAACATATATATGAGAGCTATATCTATATATGAACCGCTATCAACCAAATTTGTCAGATTAGTTTCTAGGACGATTATAAACATCGGCACTAAATTTTGAGGGTCTAGGTTGCCCCTGTGATTTTTTGCCTCAAAACCCTAACATTGGCCCCACAGTGCAATAGTGTAAATAAACTCTCGGATCAAAGTACTTTTCTTTATTCCTAAGTATTTGTTGCAGCATTCGAACAATGATCAACTTACTAACATTTTTTTCAACAGTGTACGTCAGCACAAATTCAGAAAAGCCATTTTATTTCATTCCATAGTTCGCTCTACCATATCTAGGGTACCTTCACCAAAAATGAAATCATTTTTATTTTCTTTTACGCATACTTCTCGCTTAATTGTATTTTGTTCGATTCCGTCACATCGTGTGCCATTCTATTTCTAAATTCAATTATTGGCGCTAAACGTTAAGTGGCGGGACTATTATCGACACTTTCTGCTTGAAAGATTTGAAATTATAAAATGTATTTATTAGCCTTTATTTGTCAACATATGAGGCGCCATATATCATCACATGCGAATGCTAATAACACGGCGATATGCAAGGTGGGTAAGGTGGGTACTGGTAACCATGTTGATTTATTATCTTACGAACAAGAACAAAATGGTAATGAAATTTTCCACATTAAGAATTTGATGGACAGCAACAGAAAGAACCAAGGGAAAAACGTGCTGTCAGATTTCAAAAGTATTTTTTTATTGAAGCATAGGTCTCAACTTGTAATAAAATAAGTAAAGATATGTAGCGACGATAAATAAAAATTGTCATAAATGTTTAAACTATTGGAAAACTACGCGAGATATCCATAGTATTAGGAACTGGCATGTTTATAACTTACATAAAATAAATAAAATGAGAATTCAGCCCTTCATTTTCGAGCTAGTTCCGATTTCAAAAACGTAATTTCCAACAACAACAAAAAACGCTTAAAAGAACGGTCGTTTACGCAAAGTATTGTTACGGAATTAAGGTTGAACTTAGTGCAGCTTTAAGACTAGGCAATAATTGCATTAAACTCCATACAGTAGTTGTTGTTGCAAAACTGATACAAATAGGCTAAATGCTTAGTAAAAATTTACATTACAATTCAAATTTTTAAACTAGCAGAAATTGTTCTAAATTTACTTAAACCTTCCAGTTACATTCGTAACAGTACTGTTTTTTTTAAGTCTCATACCAATTACTGCTACTTATACTTCAAAATAATACAATAACATTTTGTTCGAATTTTTGAACTTTCCAATTGGTGGTCGCCGGATATTTTTTGCGTAACCACTGTACTTTGCAGAAATCTTACTTATCAATTTGCGTAATTATGTACTGTTAAATTGTATGAGGTAATGTGAATATTTTTATTTCAATTAACTAATATGTGAGAGTATTTAAATTTGATTTTATTGTTGCGTTAAAGTGTACGATAATTAATTAGGCAGATAACAAAAGCTAGCAAAAGGCTATTGCGCTACTTTAATGAAGGTATTTGCCTTCGTGAAAAAACACAATTGCAAAATTACTCTTGTTGAATGAAAATAATTAAACTTTGTTTCGATACAATTATTTGTTTTTAATTACACTCCTAAGTACTAAGTGTCAAGTAATTAATATGACCTAAATAGGCTTTTAAGTTAATGGATCTGTACACTGAAAGAAAAATGCTTCGTTGTATCAATGAACGGGTTTCATTGATTATTTTTCATTGATGCTATGAAATGTTACATTAATACAATGAAATGTTTTGTTAATGCTATGTAACCTTACGTTAATTAAAATTTAATGATTTTTGGTATCATTGAATAAATGAAACGTATTTCATTGATGTAATAAAACTTTTTATTTCTTTAAATTTAAAAAAAATATGTGAGTATTGAAACTATGCTAAATAGTATGTGCTTAAAAAAACTAGTATTCAAACATCATTAAGAAAGTGTTGGAAAATTGAATATATTTAATGTTTTTGGTTGGCTCCAAAAAATAATGATATAGTTTCACTAAATAAATGAAATAGTTTCATTAAATAAATGAAACAGTTTCATTGAATAAATGAAACATTTTCATTAAATAAATGCAACAGTTTCATTAAATAAATGAAACATTTCTGAAGTCCCCAATACTATTTTGCGGAATAAAAATAGGGTCTGAAATCTTATCTATATTATGACCCTTATATAATCATTTTTCTTCTAATTATTTTTCTTTATTAAACAAATGTTTTAAATTTTCTCAATCATAAACAGAACACATTTATAAATCTGCCACGTACATACATATGTGTGTATAGAATCACATACATATGTATGTATGTACGAATATTGGCAGAAGCGTCACTAAAAGCGTAACTGTACAAAAATTCCTTACTTGCTTTACTAGCGATTGGCTTTGATATACATACATATTCTCATTAAAATGTTTGTCTCATTTCTTCTACTTGTGTGTCAAGGCTTATTCTCTCGGTATGTTATTCTCTGTTGTTCCTTGTTATGTATTTCTTTGTTGTTATGAAGTAAATTCCAGCTGTGCGGTGTGAATGTGCGTTTAACAAGTAGAAAACACGATTAGGCAAACCAACCCTGTCTGCCAAAAAGTTGATCAGCAAATTTTCAACAACATTGTTTTAGTTGACATTATAACGCCGTCAAGTGCGGATGAATAAAAATTTTACGATTCGTGTTTTTAACTTAGAAAAGTAAGTATGTAAATATTGGACAAACTATTTCTTTTAAGTTTTACGTATTCATTTGTTTATATAAGTGAATTTTCATTTATTTGGTTTTTTCTTTGTAATAAATGTAAACAATAGAAAATCTAAAGAAGAGTGGAATGACGGAGAAAATGCCAAGAGTTTGGTTTCCAGCGACAAAAGACAAATAAATTACTAACAGCTTTTATGATTTTCAATTTTACTTAATGGTGACAACGCCCAATAGAATCATAAATCATGAATTTTGTATGCTGTATCCCAACATCATGGAAGTACACAGGGGATGACTGAGCGGCAAAATATGAAGGTAAGTTATTGTGTAGAAAACCAGTTATTTAGTAACAAATTGTTTATTCTTTCAATTTTACTTACAGATGACAACAACCAATGGTATCATTAATGTATTGAGTTAATACCTAAGGAATCAAAAATGACGTATTGTATCCATGGTCAAAACTAATTGCAATAAAACAAGTAAAAAAGTATCAGTCGGCTTTGCCGACAGAGATATACCCTCAGCCTGTGCAAATTTAAACACTTTTTTCACCAAAAATCTTATGTATTTAGGGGGTTTCAAAATTTTGGTCGTATGAACCGACAAAAATGTTGATTATTATTCAAAGTTCAAACACTTTGCGGAAAAGGTACTTAAAGGAATGGACCGACATAAACCATGGGGGAGCCATAGGAGGTTTTTACACCCTTCGGGCTGTTTTCTCAAGAAGTATGTACTTGCCCCTGAAACAACTTTTACAATCGTAATTGAGGCAGCGAATGTAAGTTGCTTCAACAAAAATCAAAGTGATTCAATAGCAGGTCTTAAAGTGAACTTATCCAAAATTTTGTGTGGGAACCTGATCTATATCTGGTATATATTATGAGAATGTGTAAAGTATGGACCAAATCGGTCACTCCCATCAAGAGTTATCGTGCGCACAATTTTTCCGAATATTTTTGAACTTTTGTGGGGTAGGTATCTGAAGGAGTGGATTGATATGGATTATCTACGAACTTAAACTAAGTTTGGAAAAAATATTACGAAGGTCAAATTTTGGCCGGAATCGGCATTTCCGTTCGAGAATTATCTTGCGCTTCCACCCATAAACATGGTGTCATAGGGTTTGTTTTTCAACTTTTATGCTATTTTTCAGGAAGTATGGACTTGCCCCTGAGGAAACTTGTACCTTCGTATAGGGGACAGTGAATACAAGATGTTACAACAAAAACCAAGGCGAATCGAGAGCAGGTCCTAAACTGAACTTTTCCGAAATTTTGTGTGGGAGGTACTCGAAGGAGTTTATCGATTAAGTCCATATTGGAACCTCATCTAAGTCTGGTAGAAGTTTCATAATGTGCAAAGTATGGACCAAATCGGTTACTTCTTTCAAGAGTTATCGTGCGCACAAATTTTCCGAACATTTTCGAACTTTTGTGGGGAGGTATCGGAAGGAGTGGGCCGATATAATCCATCTTTGAACTTCAACTAAGTTTGGACAAAATATTTCGAAAGCCAAATTTTGGACCGAATCGGCAGATCCGTTCGAGATTTATCTTGCGCTCCAACCACTACACACGTTGTCATAGGGTTTTTGTAACTTTCAGGCTATTTTCTCAGGAAGTATGGACTTACCCCTAATGAAACTTACAGCGTCATATAGAGGACAGCGAATACAACTTGCTTAAACAAAAATCAAAGCGATTCGAAGCCAGGTCCTAAACTGAACTTTTCCGAAATTTTGTGTAGGAGTTACCCGAAGGAGTGGAACGATTGAGTCCATATTGGAACCTCACCTAAGTTTGGTAGAAATTACACGATGTGCAAAGTATGGACCAAATCGGTTATTCCCTACAAGAGTTATCGTGCGCAAAAGTTTTGCGACAATTTTTGAACATTTGTGGGGGAGGTAGAAGGAGTGGACCTATATGGCCCATCTTCGAACTTAAATCGAATCTGGACAAAATATTTTGATACCCAAAATTTGAAACGAATCGATTGATCCGTTCGAGAGTTATCGTGCGCACCAGCCAGACAGACAGACGGACAGACAGACAGACGGACGGACATTGCTAGATCTACTCAAAATTGTCTGAAACTGATATCGTACAAACATACTTGGGGTCTAAAACCAGTATTTCGATGAGGCACATTTTTGGTCGTATCAAAGTGTAAATACCCTCTTTAGCCTAAAGGCTGAGGGTATAATGAATTAAACATATTTAGCGTTGACTTAATTTTTATGCATTACGTGAGTATGAAATGACTTCATAAAATAAATGAAATCTTACGTTACATCAATGAAATGTATCATTGATTTTGAACCAACGTAAGGCTTCATTGCATTAATGAAAGTATTTCTTTACATTAATGCAATTATTTCATTACACTAATGAAAACATTTCATTGCATTAATGAAAGTATTTCATTGTATTAATGAACGTATTTCACTATATTAATGAAAGTATTTCATTGCATTAATGAAGAGGTTTCATTGTACTAATGAAGAGGTTTCATTGCATCAATGAAAAAGTTTCATTCATTAATGAAGATATTTCATTGCAGAAATGAAGAAGTTTCATTGCATTAATAAAGAGATTTTATTGCATCAATAAGAAGAATAATGAACAAATTCGTTAATTTTACTCCAATGAAACTCAATGAAACTTTTTTCGTTTATTCAGTGAAGCTCTACGTTGACTCAAAATCAATGACAAATTTCATTGATGGAACGTAAGATTTCGTTTATATTATGAAGCTTTTTCTTTCAGTGTAGTGCTTTTAAATTAAATAATCCTCCGAGAGTGACCTATATTCTTATATATTATCTAAATATATAAAATTGAAATTTGTTTGTCTGTCTGTTTGTTTGTTTGTGCCTTATAGACTCGAAAACCGCCGAACAGATCTTACTGAAATGTTTAGGGTACATTGCTACATGGCAAGGAATGAAAATAGGCTATATCATTTTTTGAAATTTCGCGTTGATCTAGAGATATAGCATCAAAACCGGAGGTACCTCCAAAAAATTTAGATTTTGTATGCAAATATCTTTAGAAGTATTACAGATACAATCTCCAAATTTTATATGTGTGACGGAATTTGATGTAGAAATAAATTTACCAAATTATATTCAAATCGGTTCAGATTTGGATATAGCTCCCACATACATATATTTTCGGCCGATTTCCTTATTTTATGTACCAAACATGCTATTTATGTCCAATTTCGATGAAATTTGGAATGTATGACGGAACTTGGTCTGGAAATAAACGTGCCAATTTATATCAAAATCGGTTCAGATTTGGATATAGCTCCCATACACATATATTTTTGGCCGACTTCCTTATTTTATGCCCCAAACACGCTATATATGTCCAATTACGCTGAAATTTTGAATTTCCCACGGAATTTGGTCTAGAAATAAATGTGCCAGATTATATTGAGATTGATTCAGATTTGGATATAGCTCCCATACACATATATTTTCGGCCGATTTCCTTATTTTATGCACCAAACACGCTATATATGTCCAATTTCGCTGAAATTTGGAGGGTCTGACGGAATTTGTTCTAGAAATAAACGTGCTAAATTATATAGATATCGGTTCAGATTTGAATATAGCTCCCATATATATTTTCGCCGATTTGCTGTATTTTATGCACCAAGCACGCTATATATGTCCAATTTCGCTGAAATTTGAAATGTGTAACGGAATTTGGTCTAGACATAAATGTGACGAATTTTATCGAAATCGGTTCAGATTTGGATATAGCTCCCATATATATTTTCGGCCGATTTTCCGCATTTGATGCACCAAACACGCTATATACGTCCAATTTCGCTGAAATTTGGAATGTGTAACGGAATTTGGTCTAGGCATAAATGTGCCGAATTATATCGAAAACGGTTCAGATTTGAATATAGCTCTAATATATATTTTCGGCCGATTTTCCACATTTTATGCACCAAACACGCTGTATATTTTCAATTTCGCTGAAATTTGGATGGTCTGACGGAATTTGTTCCAGAAATAAATGTGCTAACTTATATAGAGATCGGTTTAGATTTGAATATAGCTCCCATATATATTTTCGGCCGATTTTCTGTAGTTTATGCACCAAGCACGTTATATATGTCCAATTTCGCTGAAATTTGGAATGCGTAACGGGATTTGGTCTAGACATAAATGTGCCAAATCATATCGAAATCGGTTCAGATTTGGATATTGCTCCTATCTATATTTTAGTCCGATTTTCTGTATTTGATGCTCTAAACACGCTATATGCGTACAATGTCGCTGAAATTTGGGATGTCTGACGGAATTTGTTCTAAATATAAATGTGCCAAATTCTATCGAAACCGGTTCAGATTTGGACACACTACATATGTCCAATTTCACTGAAATTTGGAAAGCGTGACGCAATTCGTTCTAGAAATAAATGGGACAAATTATACCGAAATCGGTTTAGATTTCGGTTTAGATTAGATTTAAAGGCGGGCATCATATCTCCCATATATATTTTCGGCTGATTTTCCGTATTGTATGCACAAAAAGTGAATGTAAGACGGGATTTGGTCTAAAAATAAATATGACAAATTATATCGAGAGCGGTTCATATAGGAATATAGCTACCCATATATATTTTCGGTCGATTTAATGTTTTTGTTGCGTATGTTCAATTTCAATGAAATTTTGAAGACTTAGCAGTCAGTAAAAGTCATCATTATTTACAGAAGTACTTATAGTTGGGAAGGAATTGACCAAGGCTACAGCAATAAAGTATCATATCTTTGCGAGACTTCTTAAGATTTATGTTTTATTATGATATATCAAAATCATTAGGAATACTTATAGGCGGAAAGGCTTTCCATAGTAGCTTCATAACAACCCTGAATAGCTATATAACGCCTTCATATCTCCTTTATTTATTCGTTAAAATATTAAAAACGTTTATATAATTATGCATTCCATTATATTTTATCGTAGTCGGGGCAGCAAAGCGCACCGGGTTCAGCTAGTATAATATATTATCTAAATGACTTTCTGTAGAAACATTACTTTCCTTTTCATTTAACATCAGATTTTTTGTCGGAAAAATGATAAATAAAAATAAGATATATTTTGAACATTGATTTGATATCTTAATTGACGCATATAACAGATTTAACGTTTCCGCATGCACACATCTAAAATGAATTTTCTTATCTGGGACACTATAAATGATCACATATATCATTAAATTATATAACGATTAAGATTTAATGATATTTGTATTGACATATTTTCCATAATTACTTCAGAATACAACTGTCATTTATTTGGGAGGAACGCTGACACATTTGTTTACTTTCACGTGAATATGTATTTTATATAACACTAGATGAACCTGGTGCGCTTTGCTACCTTGACTGAGATAAAATATAATGGAATACTAAATTATATTAATTTATTTTTAATATTTTAACGCCCATTCAGGGCTGTTATGGAGCTACTATGGTATTTTTGTATGTTTCAGGAGGTTACACTCCTTCTAAAGCCTTTTCCAATATAAGTATTCCTACGTAGGTTATATAATCGTACACTATTAATTTCTCTTTATTTCTATAGATTGGACTTGGAGTGAATTTAATTAAGATAGTTGTAATTTATTTGATACATGGGACTTATTTTTTCCAGGTCATATACATAGATATTAACATATTGTGATTTATTCAATTAATTTTATGATATCTCCCACTTATATTGATCATTTTTACTTAAATACTGATTTAGATATATCATAATCTTCTTCTATATCTACAAAAGAAGAAAATGTTTGTACGTTTCTTTTTATTTGTAATTTATGGACTCGAAAACCACTGAACAGGTCTTCCTGAAAATTTGAAGGTATATTGCAACATCGTCTGAAAGTAAAATAAGCTATATTAAATTTTGAAATTCCGCACCGATTCGGAGATATAGCCTCAGGATCGGAGGTACCTCACAGAAATTTAGATTTTGTAGGCAGATATCTGATGAACGGTTATATATACAGTCTCCAAATATGGAATGTGTGACGGAATAAATTTGCCAATTTTTTTTGAAATCGTTTAGATTTGGATATAGCTCCCATATATATTTTCGGCCGATTTTATGTATTTGATACACCAAAAACGTTATATATCTCCGATTTCAATGAAATTTAGAATGTGTGACGGAATTTGGCCTATAACTAAATGTGCCAAAGTATATTAAAATCGGTTCAGGAGGTACCTCCGGTTTTAATGCTATATCTCCAGATCAACGCGGAAGTTAAAAAAATGATATAGCCTATTCTCATGTAGCAATATACCCTCAACATTTCAGGAAGATCGGTTCAGCGATTTTTGAGTCTATTTTATATATGGGAATTTCTGAGTGAAATCGAACAATTTTTCAAAATGAGCTTTTTGATTTCCTTTTTATACCCTATACCACAATGTGGAAAAGGGTATTATAAGTTTGTTTTGGTAAAATTTCATGTAACACCGCGAAATATTCGTCGGAGACCCCCAATGTGGTATACCAATTTTCATATCTCGACGAGATAAAGGGATTTTGAGATGTGTGTCCGTCCGTCCGTCCGTCTAACCATTATAAATTGTAAACACGCTCCAGGCCGCAATTATGGACCGATCGTCACGAAATTTTGTATGGAGGTCGGGTTCAGATCAGAATAGATCCATATTCTTACTGATGATGATCGTGAAATATTTAGCGGGTGAAATGGACCAAAAACATAATATTTATCCAATTTTCTAGCGGCTCTGTGGGTCTCAATAACACTGCTCAACAAAATTGAAAAATTTGAATGTTTCAGACGAAGTTGCAATTGTTTCTAGATGAAATCGGCGAGTTATTTTCAAATCCGGCCCCGGTTTTTCTCCATCAGCTCTTGTTTTTGAGATATAGCTCAAAATCGGTTTTTACGAGTTTAACCCAGACTTTCGTTATTTTCGGATTCAAACAAATATTTTTTGTGGGTTTTTCGACGTTAATATATTAAGGAGATGTTGTACGCTCGATACAAATCGTTTTTGAAATATTAATGGTGAGTACATATCAAAAAAATATAGAAAATATACAACGGACCTTGTAAAAATTGTTTACTTTGAATACTTTAAGGTGTAATTACGTCATCGGGGGAAGTCATAGGATCTTCATATGGCAATGCGGATATGCTTAGGGTGTCTACTATATAGTCCAGTATTTAAATATATAATATAAAGTTCATAGCGCCCATTCCTCGGCCATAACCTAAAAATCATCATGAAGACTGCCAATTGATAATTCCCTTCGCCGGGATGAAATCATGATATTGGTAGCGATCAGTAAAATTTTGCAACACTGTCAGTTCGTTTTGAAAAACATTACTCTCTGTAATAGAGGGTAATAAATGAAGTTGAGCCAATGGGGGAATACTCCACTCAAACAATCGAAAATGAGATTGAACTTCAACAATAAACAAAACAAACAATAAATTTTTATATATTTATATACCGTTATAATTGACCATTAAGAGGGTTGGCGTTTTTTATTTGGGAGATGACTTCTATTTTTTTTTTTTTTAATAGTCAGGCTTAATCCCATAATCGTTGCTTTAATATTTTATTAAAACAACTTGAATTTATTAGTGGAAAAAAAATTGGCAATGTTAACCAAGGGGTAAGGCAGGGAATACTATAGTTTCAGATGTCGCCACAGATCTTCACCAGTTCCCTTGTTTCTTGTTTTTCCACAAAAAATACCCAAGTGTCAATTTCTCGCTCAAATAGATACGTGCGCAAAGAAACACTCTGATCGAGAATTTCTTTGGCACTACCTAAACTCGAGCAACTTCTCTTGCAAACAAAACCAAATCTCTCCCACTGCTATGCGTTCGTTGATTCTCAACGAAAAAACACATAACTAATTTGTTGGTATTGCATACTACAGCAATAAACAACATTTCGAAGGTGCCCGGTCTAACAATTATGAGGGTTGGCGTTTTTTATTTGGGATGACGACTTCTATTTTGTTTTTTTAAATAGTCAGGCTTAATCCCCTTCGATTTTCGTGAAAATTTTTCTACTCTCCACTATAAGATTGGGGTGTATATTTAGTTTGTCATTCCGTTAGTAACTACTCGAAACAATCATTGTAGACCCCACAAACTATATATATTCTTTATCAGCGTGCAATTCAACATCGATATAGCCATGTCCGTCCGTCTGTGGGAAATCACTCTCGCGTCCTATTGAATGGATTGAAGTAGGTGGATGAAATTTTCGTAAAATCTATTATATGTACGTAGGACTTTTGGTATTGAAAGCGGGCTATGTAGGACCACGTTTTCGTATAGCTCCCATACAAAGTGACGCGTCGTCGTTTTAAGACATTTTTAAGATATTTTTCCCATTTTACCACCGAATTGGTTGTTATTTGGTATTTTGTGTCTCCAGAGGCTAAAAAATATTTCTAACAAAGTTTGTTTATATAGGTCCACGTTTTGGTATAGCCCCCATATAACGCCCCATATAAAGTACGCGTCATTTTAATATATTTTGAATGTAGTAGTCCCATTTGACAACAGAATCGGTTGCAACATTGTATTTTGTGTTTCCAGAGGCTAAGAAACATTTCTATCATAAAATGTTTATATAGGTCCACGTTTTGATATAGCCCCCATAGGACGATATCTCCCGATTTTCGGTATTTTGAAGGTTTTGGCCTCATTATCACACCGAGATGGCTGAAATTTGGTATTTAGTCTTCGTTGGGGATATAAAACTTCCCCCCCAGAAATTTGTATAGGTCCGCGCCATCATATAGCCCCCGTAGAACGGTAACTTCCGATTTTCGGTATTTTGAAGGTTGTGGCCACATTAATCCACCGAAATGGCTGAAATTTGTGGTGGAGGGTATAAAAAGTTCGGCCCGACCGAACTTAACGCTTTTCCCACTTGTTTTGTTTTCTCTCGATTTGTGAGTAAACCACACTTCTCATGATTTTCCTGTCAAACTAAAGGTAGAAGCAATCTAAGTAAGGATAATTTCACTAATGTATTTCTTTTCAATATTTGATCTGTTTTCTACCATTAAAGGACGCTGACATTTTGAAGCCAGATTTACAGTGTTTTTTTTTGAAATTTTCTTCTAATTTCATTCCTCAAACAGGTTTTTCAAAAAATTATATATAGGATTGTAGTACTTGCAATTCTGAGTTATTTGATACGTATATTGTGAATGTAGTCTGCACAGCTTCATTGAAATCTGCATCTACATGCAGAAATTTTGTGGGAACATTTTTCTAAAAATCATATTTTTCGGGTCTAATATTTTCAATTGTCATTAGAACACCTCGTACTCCATTACACATTTTAGTTTTTTACGTTCTGGTTCCAATAAATCATTCCCCGTGATAATCCATCTACTAAAACGCGAGTTCCGACAAATTCCAAAGTAGAAATATCACCCAAAATTATTTTTGAAAATATCGCGTTTCCTACGGGTCGTTTCCACTGCAATGAAAAAACTTGTGCAGCTTCGTTTTAGCTGAAATGAGGGAGCTACATTCATTTTATCTCAAACACTAGTGTGGGATGCTAAATCCACGGTTCTTGATTGGTCACCTTGAAATAGATATATGTATATCGATCGATGGTGACACTGAAACCGGATGCGGTCAAAAATTGTATGCACTTTGCGCTAATTAGCGATATTTTATAGGATTTTTAATGCTAGCATCGGCTACATCTTAGCCTCCAAATTAAATTTCGAAAAATATATACAACTTAAAAGATATGGTCTTGCTGTACATGAAAACCACAAGCGGCCTAAATGATTTTGATGATTACGCGATTTACACGTATTTTAAAGTGCATATAAATTAAAATGGGTTATTTGACATGACTTGTAACGATAAATTTCTGGAGGTAGAATAAATAATGTGGCTAAAACCAAAAAACAAGTAAAAAAGTATCAGTCAGCTTTGCCGACAGAGATATACCCTCAGCCTATATAAATTGAAACACTTTTTTCCCAAAAAAAACTTATGTAAGTTAAAGTAAAAGTGTTGCGGAGGAGGTACTTAAAGAAACGGACCGACATAGTCCATTACGGAAGTGGATCTTATTTTGGGAGTCATATCTTTTCATTTTTAAATATTGGGGCAAGTACCGAAAGTTAGGGACCGGTATTGCCCATCTTAGAACTGAAACTAAGTTTGGACAAAATATGACGAAGGCCAAATTTTAGACCAAATCGGTTGATCAGTCCGAGAGTTTTCGTGCTCTCCAGTCACTACATGTGGTGACATAGGGCGTTTCTACATCTTTCGGGCTGTTTCCTCAATGGACTTGCCCCAGAAAAATGTTTACCGCTATTTGAAGCAGCGAATGCAAGTTGCTACAACAAAACTCAAAGTGATCCGAGAGCAGGTCTTATATTTATATTTATTCCTTTAAACTCCTATAAGGAGCATAGGGCCAGGAGAGCAGGTCTTAGAGCGAACTTATCCGAAATGTTGTGTGGGAGTTACCCGAAGGGGTGGACAAATATAGTCCATATTCGAACCTGTAAAGTATGGACCAAATCGGTCACTGGGGGAAGAACCTGAAAGAGTGCACTCTATGGCTTATCATCGAACTTAAACTAAGTTTGGACAAACTATTACGAATCCATCCACTACACACGGTGTCATAGGGTTTTTTTGCAACTTTCAGACTATTTTCTCAGGAAGTAAGGACTTGACCCAGATGGAGCTCATACCGTCATAAGGAGGGCAGTGAATACAAGTAGTTTCAACAAAAATCGAAGCGATTCGCGAGCAGGTCCCTAACTTGGACTGATGGAGTCCGTATTGGAACTTTATCTAAGCCTGGTTGAAATTTTACGATGTGCAAAATATGGACCAAATTGGTTACTCCCTTCCAGAGTTATCGTGCGCACAAACGTTCCAAACATTTTCGAACTTTTGTGGGGGAGGTCCCTGAAAGAGTGGACCGATATGGCCCATCTTCGGACTTGAACTAAGTTTGGACAACATTTTTGGCCAAATTTTTGACCAAATCAGTTCATCCGTTAGAGAGTTATCGTGCGCACCAGTCAGCCAGACAGACGGACGGACATTGCTAAATCGACTCCGAATTGTTTGAAACGGATTTCGTCCAAACATACTTGGGGTCTAAAACCATTATTTCGATGAGGCACATTTTGCCCGTACGAAAGTGTATATTAAAATGCTGAAATGCTGAGGGTATAAAAACGAAAATTTAGAGGGACCGTTCTATGGGGCTATATAAAGACATGAAATAATTCAGGGAAACAGCAGGCGCAAAGTTGTATACCATCAACGGAGACTAAATATTAAATTTTAGACGTTTCGATGGGATATTGATGGCACAACCTTCAAAAGAAGACTGATAATTCTCTTCTGCAATATTTTATAACCCCATGGAAGTCTAAGTACCAAATTTCAGTCATTTCGCTGTTATATTGAGGCCAAAACTTTCAAACTACCGAAAATCGGGAGGTACCGTTCTATGGGGGTCTATCTGAGGACGTCGACCTATACCGACAAATTTCAGGTGGAAAGTTGTAAACCCCCAGATTTAATCTTCTACTAAATTTCAGCCATTTGGGTGGGATATATAGGAAACAACCCTCAAAAAACTGAAAATCTGGAGGTATCGTTCCATGGGGGCTATATCAAAACGTGAACCGACACCGACAAATTTCTGGTAGAAAGTTTTATAGTTCCAAACATGACTAAATACCAAATTTCAGCCATTTTAGTGTGATAATGAGGCTAAACTAAAATACCGAAAATTTGGATGTACAGTTCTGGGGGGTACATCAAAACGTGGATCGATACCGATAAATTTCTGAGGGAAAGTTTTGTTGCCCCGAAAACGACTAAATACCAATTTTCAGCTACATTGGTGAAATAATGAGGCTAAAACCTCTGGAAACTCGAAATACCAACTTACAACCGATTCTGTGGTCAAATAGGACGAATACATTCAAAATATCTTAAAGTGAAGCGTACCATATATGGGGGCTATACCAAAACGTTGACCTATATAAACAAATTTTGGCAGAAGTGTTTTTTTTAGCCTCTGGAGACACAAAATACCAAAGTACAACCAATTCGGTGGTCAAATGGGACAAATATCTTAAAAATTCCTTAAACGACGACGAGTCACGCGTCACTTTGTATGGGGGTTATACGAAAACTTGGACCTACATAGCCCGATTTTAATACCTAATGACTGCTTGTGGAAAAAATCGCAACAATCCGATAAGACTGGTGGTTTCCAAGCAAAATCGTGAAAACCTAAACAACCCCCAAAAAATTTGAACTTTAATCGCGGTGTTTTTAAAAATCCCTTAGGTGTTTTTTTTTTTGGTTTTATGATTTTTCTCATCTATGAACATGGTGGTTTCAAAATCCGCAAAAACTTCCCAGGTGTAAGCACCTTGCATTTAAAGTTAGTTAAGACGCACCGTAAGCTCAATCTGACGTTCTTCAAAGCAGCAACGGAATGCCACCAGATTTCCGTTAAGAGAATTGATATCCCAACCCCATATCAGTCCGGAATCTAAAAAGCTATCTACAAAGAAGCTTTTGGGGGTGAAGGCGTACTTGGTAAGCATATTTTATCTAGAGAAGTGAAGCATGAACTTTGACGAAAAACTTCTGTAGAGCTTTGAATACCAAACCGTGGTCCTCAAGATTGAATCTATAGAAATTAAGTTAGCTGTGCTCAAATTGAACAATGGAAAAGATCAAATAATCGTTGAAGGACTTCAGAATATGTACGCGCATGCAAACATCGAGTAGCTCTTTGTGCAGGATTAGATAAGCAATGATAATCAATTAAAAGTAGCATTCCCCGATGGTTAAACTGAGATTAATGAAACAGACGGTTGGAGGAACACCTTGACGTTTGTCTTCCGTCATTTCACAGAGAGGAGCGAGACTCATTTCGCAAAGTTTAAGAAGATTCCAAGCATTTGCATTGATGAGGGAACTCTCGTGCCATTCTTGCTCTTCTTCCGTCTATTCTGATGAATGAAATCCGGAACATATTCTTAAAAATCTGTTCATTAATTTCCTACTCATGGGCTGATGATTGGTTCAGTAGACAAAGATTACCCAAAAGCTCTCAAATACTTGAAGACCGTTACAAAACTTATTTCTTTCATACCCAGCTAGAGAATCTGAAGACCTAAGGTCCCATTTCATTGTTTATTAATTTTATTTTTTATTAAAAAATACGATCACCACTAAATAAATGTTTTTAAATAAAAAAAATCTTGGATAATGCTATCAAATCTCCTTCATAATCTATTACAAGTACCACTCTTCGGTTATAAAGAGATACACTTTTTACCAAATTAAATAAAATTATGTTTACCAGAGGTAATTGTCCAAACTACACAAAAAGACAAGAAAACGCCGTCTGATCGTTTCAAGTATAGCACGAGCGGATGGGTTAATAAAACGTTTTCGTGGTTAAACACACTTTATCTTTGTGAAATCAGATACGACGTTATGCTCTACAACGTTCCTACCACAAAAAACAAAATAACTTATGGCTTCCCCAACAGAAACACCCGAAGGGAAATTGATAACCCTCCATTGGAATTTGTCCATTGAATAGAAAAAACAAAACAAACAATAAGGAATGTTGATAATCACAATATATATTGGAGGGCATTAGAAATTAAATAGTCGTATCTGTGGATGACTTCATGAATCTATTTCCGAAGCAATCGTAATTCTTTTGTATAGGTCGTTTTGCATTAGACCACTAGTATGTTTGTCAAATTTTGCCTAGGTAATATATTTTGGCTCCCCATTTATTTATTAGTCTACCCAAATTATGGTCATACGCAAGCAAGTCGGAGCAATTAAATCAAATTTTAATTTTAGGAAATTCTCTCATACTTAATGTGAGGGTCCGCCATAATATGGTGGCCTCTAGAGGTTGCTCTGCTGCCTTAGCGTTTCACTTCAGAAGTAGATTTACAGGCCACTTCCAATTGCGAGTGTGCTCTAGTTTAGCTGAATGATAAGATTTTGTTTTCATTGCTGAGAAAATTAGCCAATTTTTTGTCCGATAAAATAGTGGGGGGTACGTCATTTTATATATTTAAAAAAGGAAAAATGTTCTCATCGCCGACGATTATTTAGCCCGAGTACACTTTAATTATTCCAATGAGGCAATGGAATTTTTAATAACAAAAATAACTCAAAATAAAGTTATCAATAAAATGTTAATTTGTTTATATCGAGCAGTCAGCCGTCCTATGTTACCAGCCAACAGTTTTGAATAAAATGTAGCGTAAGAAACGACTAACTTTGATAATTGTGCCACGGCAAAATAGGAGCCTCAGAGCGAATATGGTGATGTTAATTTTTGGTATTGTATTTCACGAATAAACTGCTAAATGGAACTCATGGTTAGGTTAATTATATTATTACAGCTGCTGAGGACACTGTCAACAATTGATTTTATCAGCACACCACAAGAGTTACACGCCCTTTATAGGTTAGCAACTAGTGAAATATCTGATATCAGAATAATACTTGTAAAAGACAGTGATCGAAATCACTGAATTAGCTGCGCCATATTAACACGTTCGCGGACGTGAATGCTATAGCATTCACATGCAAAGTCAATCTTTAGTCATTTATTTTTATACAATCGCATGTTTTTGTGATTAATGTACATAATACGATTAATTTCATATATACCCACAGTATAATAACTAAACCAGTAGGAAAAGACCAAAGTCGGGCGGGGCCGACTATGTAATACCCTACACCAGTCGAAATATGTAAAAATGGAATAATTAGTATACATCCCAATACGCAAATTGGAGCCATATTTGGGGAAATCGTTAAAATACCTAAAATCGGGAGGTACCGTTATATGGGGGCTACAAAAAAACATGGACCTATCTTAACAATTTTAAGTGGCCAAATTTCGTGGCCACTGGGAGCCACATATGTAAAATTTCAGCTAGTTCAAGCAAAAAATGTGGCTAAGATCCCAAAAATACCTTAAATCGGGAGGTATCGTTATATGGGGACTATACCGAACCGTGGACCTATCTTGACAACTTTTAGTGGAGCAATTTCGCGACCATTGAGAACCTCAAATGTACAATTTCAGCTAGTTTGGGCAAAAAATGTGGCTAAGATCCATAAAATACCTTAATTCGGGAGGTATCGTTATATGGGGACTATAACGAACCGTGGACCTATCTTGACAATTTTTAGTGGAGCAATTTCGCGGCCATTGGGAACCTCAAATGTAAAATTTCAGCTGGTTTGGGCAACAAATGCGGCTAAGATCCTTAAAATACCTTAAATCGGGAGGTACCGTTATATGGGGGCTATACCAAAACTTGGACCGATATAGCCCATCTTCGAACTTGATCTGCCGACGGCTAAAAAAATGGTATTCCCCAATTTTCAGCGAAATCGGTCAACAAATGCGACCTGTATGTTGCGAACGGACGGACGGACGGACATGCATAAATCGACTCAGAAAGTGATTCTATGTATATCCCTAGAAGGAACTATGGGTCTATCTCGCTTCCTTTTGTATGTTACATACAAATGCACTAACACATAATACCCCTTACCACATAGTGTTGTAGGGTATAAAAATTATAATAATATTAATAATTAATTAAAAAATACACAAAAACCAATTTCGAAAAAATTGGGTGTCATTTTGTGTACCTCTCTGAGTTTTTTTTTTGCGTCCGCGAACTTGTTAATAACCACCTGCCTAGTTGAGGGTACATCAAATTTTAATTTGAAAACAAATTGTTTAAATTGAAGTACGTCCGTTGGAAGTTATGACTTCGGGTTGGTAACCCACCTCTATATATCACGAATATTGTCAATTATTTCATATTCCATTTCAGAAAAAAATGATACATTTTTTTCGCGCTACATCAACGATTTTTGATATGTAGGTCAAGAAAAAAATTCCCAGTACGAATCTGGTCGCGAGCCAATTTTTGGATGTTGCGGACAAAAGTTATGGCGCTTTTATTTTGCTTTTTAAGAAAGAAAATATTATAAAAACGCTAATTATTTTAATGAGCACAATTGTTGCAAAAAAGTTCTCTCGAAATGACTTCAGCGAGTAGATTGCATAATACCTGCAAAATGTTACACAAAATTCGCGGAATGTACATAAAATTGATAAATTATTGAATATAAGTCAACTTTTTTCAAAATTAAGGCCCATTTAGTGGTCATAAAATTACATAAAAATTTGTTGTGGATCAAAACTTCACGGCGAATCAAATGAGACTACAATCATACAGATTGGTGTTATAGTTTGGACGTTACAGCCGAAATAAATACATATTATGGTCAAAAAAAATATTTTTTGTTTGAAAAAATATTTTTTCACATGCATTATGTAGTGGAAAATATTGTTTACATTTATAGGAATACTTCCTTCATTTTGCTTAAATCTCCCAACAAAATAGACGGATTTTGCTTTATTGACATTCATATTAAAGCTTTCCCATTAGGGAAGCTAATTGCGTTGATGAGGATATATGTCAAAGCTTCTGAAATGGAAATAGAGGTCAAATAACCCATTTGTATTTGTATGCATTTTAAAATACGTGTAAATAGCGTAATTATCAAAATCATTTTGTCCGCATCTGATTTTCATGTACAGCAAGACCATATCTGTTAATTTGTATATATTTTTCGAAATTTAATTTGGAGGATAAGATGTAGCATCAGCTGCATATTAGCATTAAAATACCTATAAAATATGGCTAATTTGCGCAAAGTGCATACAATTTTTGTCCGCATCCGATTTCAATGTCCACCATGAAAATCTACATCGATATATATCTATTTCAAGGCGATCAATGAAGAACCGTGGATGTAGCATCACACACTATTTTTTGGGATAAAATGAATGTAGCTCCCTTATCAGTGAAGTTTTCAAATCTCTGTTTCCGCTAAAACGATGATGCTGTATTAGTTGTTTCATTGCAGTGGAAACGAACTGCAGAAAACGCGATAAATTACGCGATATTTCCAAAAACAATTTTAGGTGATTTTTCTACTTTGGACGTTCCTGTAACTCGCGTTTTTGTAGATGGATTTTCACGGGGAATGATTTATTAGATCCGGAACGTAAAAGACTAAAATGTGCAATCAAGTACGAGCAAATCGAATGGCAATTGTACAAATTAGGCCCGAAAAATATGTTTTTTACAAAAATGTTCACACAAAATTTCCGCATTTGGATGTAGATTACTATGAAGCTGTGCAGACTACATTCACAATATACGTATCAAATAACTCAGAATCGCAAGTACTACAATCCTATATATGATTTTTTGAAAAAACCTGTTTGCGGAATGAAATTAGAAGAAAATTTCAAAAAACACTGTAAATCTGGCTTCAAAATGTCAACATCATTTAATGTTAGAAGCACTTAAATTTTTGAAAAGTAATACATTAGTGAGATGATCCTTATTTAGTTTGCTTCTACTTTTACTTTGACAGGAAAATCGAGAGAAGTGTGGCTTACTCACAGATCGAGAAAAAACAAAAAAAGACATGGTGGCTTCAACCCATTTTTACACATTTTTTAAGATAAATATAGCCACAGCTTCCATGCAAATTATCTTTTAGGGCCAATATTTTTTGCCGTGTCCAAAAACATTTCATTTTATCCAAAAACATTTAATTTGTATAATATAGAACCACAAGTCGCGTATTCTAAAAGGGTAAACCTTGGCTTCAGCTATGTTAAATTTTCAAAAATATTGGTGATATACATTCTGCTATTAAATAACAAAGAAAAACAAACCTATCTAATTTTGACGACCCTCACAAACGTTTAAAAAGCTATAATCTACGAATCTGGATCTGAAATATTCGCACTCTTTATAGATAAGGTGACAAGGTGTGCTCACTGACAGATGCAACTGCAAATTACAAAGCTAATAGAAACAAGAATTGCAAAAGATTGCTAAAGGCGTCACAACAACACCTAAAGTTCTCTCTCACGGAGATCGGATCTACGTTCCGGAGCGATCCCAGCAACACTCGAGCAGGTATCGTCAACCCAGCAATAGCTGTATTTATAGCTGATGTGTTCAGTTTACCACGAAGTTATTCGCAGAAACATTGGTTTGAAAGCTTATGGATATGCCTATCACATGACGTTGCTATTTTAACCGGTTCGCCACATGTTGTTCTCACGCGGCTTACTTCTTCACAGGTGTAATTTGACACTTATATCACGATATAGTGACTCCTATTGAAAAGTCATAAAGGTCATTCTTGTAGACAATCTACAAGTTTTATTTTAGTCAATTTCTGATAGGACTTACCATTTTTACAGTGTTTTATTTTTATTTAACTTGCTTTGGTGTCTGTTTAGTTCAAATCTAGTAACTCATTTTTAACACAGTTGCAGCTGACAAATCGGACCGAAACTTTGCACACTTTTCAGATTTGGGTGAATATGAAACCAAAACAAGTAAAAAAGTATCAGTCGGCTTTGCCGACAGAGATATACCCTCAGCCTATATGAATCGAAACTTTCATCTACGTACAAAATTGTGTGGCTCTTTTTGGACATTTGAACTTGCCGACAAATATGTGGATTAGGATTAAAGTTCAAAATGTTGCGGAGGAGGTACTTGAAGGAATGAACCGACATAGTCCATTATGGAAGTTGATCTTATTTTGGGGGTCAAATCTTTTCGATTGATGTAGCGCCCACTAATCACTTTAGTGGGTCATAGAAAAACTTTTGGATCAGTATGCCAGGAAGCATGGACTTGTCCACGGAAAACATAATCTCGCTGTAAACGGGACCACAACGAACAGCATCGGTATACATTTCCCAAGGATCTTCAAACAGACCCTAAACTGCACTTAGACATAAATGTTGAACTTTAGGGGGGGGGGGAGGTACCCTAAGGAGAACACCGATATGGACCATTTTAGAAGTTAAACTAAATGTGCACAAAATGTTAAGAGATCAAAAGTTTGGACCAAATCGGTTGATCCGTCCGAGAGTTATCTTGCGCTCCAACCACTACGCACCATGTCTTAGGGGTTTTTTTTTGCACCTTTCAGGCTATTTTCTCAAGAAGTATGGACTTGCCTCTGAAAAAACTCTTGCCGACGTAAAGGAGGCAGCATATGCAAGTTGCTTCAACAGAAATCAAAGTAATTCGAGAGCGGGCCTTAAAGTGAATTCATCCGAATTTTGTGTGGGAGGTACCCGAAGGAGTTGACAAATATAGTTCATATTCAAACCTGATCTATATCTGGTAGACATATTAGGATGTGTAAAGTATGGACCAAATAGGTCCTTCCCTTCAAGAGTTAACGTGCACACAATTTTTCCGAACATTTTTGAACTTTTGTGGGGGAGGTACCTGAAGGAGTGAACCAATATGGATTATCTTCGGACTTAAACTAAGTTTGGACAAAATATTATGAAGTCCAAATTTTGAATCGAATCGGCAGATCCGTTCGAGAATTTTCTTGCGCTCCAAACACTACACACGGTGTCATGGGGTTTTTTTTGCAGCTTTCAGTCTATTTTCTCAGGAAGTATGGACTTGCCCCGAATGAAACTTGTACCGTCGTATGGGGGCAGTGAATACAAGTTGATACAGCAAAAATCAAAGCGATTCGAGAGCAGGTCCTAAACTGCACTTTTCTCGTCTGTCTGGTAGAAATTTCCGAACATTTTTGAACTTTTGTGGGGGAGGTACCGGAAGGTACGAACTTAAACTAAGTTTGGACAAAATATTAAGAAAGCCAAATTTTTGACCGAAACGGTTGATCCGTTCGAGAGTTATCGTGCGCTCAAGCCAGCCAGACAGACGGACGAACGGACATTTCTAAATCGACTCCAAATTGTCTGAAACGGATTTCATCCAAACATACTTGGGGTCTAAAATCATTATTTCGATGAGGCACATTTTGCCCGTATGAAAGTGTATATCACGAATATTGTCAATTATTTCATATTCCATATCAGAAAAAAGGATACATTTTTTTCGCGCTACATCAACGATTTTTGATATGTAGGTTAAGAAAAAAATTCCCAGTACGAATCTGGTCGCGAGCTAATTTTTGGTTGTTACGGACAAAAGTTATGGCGCTTTTATTTCGCTTTTTAAGAAAGAAAATATTATAAAAACGCTAATTATTTTAATGAGCACAATTGTTGCAAAAAAGTTCTCTCGAAATGACTTCAGCGAGTAGATTGCATAATACCTGCAAAATGTTACACAAAATTCGCGGAATGTACATAAAATTGATAAATTATTGAATATAAGTCAACTTTTTTCAAAATTAAGGCCCATTTAGTGGTCATAAAATTACATAAATATTTGTTTTGGATCAAAACTTCACGGCGAATCAAATGAGACTAAAATCATACAGATTGGTGTTATAGTTTCGATGTTACAGATATTTTGGTCAAAAAAATAATTTTTTGTTTGAAAAAATATTTTTTCACATGCATTATATAGTAGAAAATATTGGAAAAATCTATTGGAATACTTCCTTCATTTTGCTTAAATCTCCCAATAAAATGTACAGATTTTGCTTTACAGACATTAATTTTAAAGCTTTCCAAATGAGGAAGATAATTAGGATGCGGAGAATATATCTCAAGGCTTCTGAAATTGAAATAGAGGTCAAATAACACATTTTAATTTACATGTATTTTAAAATACGTGTCAGAATCGCAAGTACTGCAAACCTATATATGATTTTTTGAAAAACCTGTTTGCGGAATGAAATTAGAAGAAAATTTCACAAAACACTGTAAATCTGGCTTCAAAATGTCAGCATCATTTAATGGTAGAAACAGTTCAAATTTTGAAAAGTAATACATTAGTGAGATCCTTATTTAGGTTGCTTCTACTTTTACTTTGACTGGAAAATCGAGAGAAGTGTGGTTTACTACAAAATCGAGAGAAAACAAAAAAGACATGTTGGCTTCAATCCATTTTTACCCATTTTTTAACATAAATATAGCCACAGCTTCCACGCAAATTATCTTTTAAGGCCAATATTTTTTGCCACGTCCAAAAACATTTCATTTTATCCAAAAATATTTAATTTGTATAATATACAATCACAACTCGCGTATTCTAAAAGGGTAAACCTTGGCATCAGCTATTTTAAATTTTCAAAATAATTGGTGATATACCTTCGTTAGCATAAATGCTGAGGTATAAACAGCAACAAAACCAAACACAGTAATTAATCTGTATATAAAATATATTGATTTCTATCACGAGATTGCTTTAAAATCTGAAGGTACCGTAATGTGAGCTATACCAAATCATTGACATATACCAAACATTTTTAGTGACCAAACCTCTTCATAAAGGACTATTAAATTATGTTCAACTAAAATTGGAAGAAATTTTTTGAAAATGTTTTAGAGTTATCTAGCCACTTTAGTTTGTGCTGAAATGTTTTGGAGCTTTTGGGCCATTATCTCAGGAAGTATTGACTTACTCCGCAACAAAATTGTGCCGTTGTAAATGAGGCTGGTAGAACAACCTACTGAGAAAAGAAATTCAAAACGATTCGTGAGAAGCTCTTAAACTTTACTTTATCCGAATTTTGTATGGGAGGTACCCGAAGGAGTGATATAGTCCATATTCGATCCCGATCTATATGTGGAAGAAATAATGTTATGTGGAAACTTTGGACCAAATCAATTGCTCCCTTCAAGAGTTATCGTCCATATCATTTTACAGAAAAATTTTATAGGAGTAGACCGATATGGCCATCTTCGAACTCAGAGCCTGTTTCACTATGTCGAAAGAAAATTATTGCGAAAATTATTGTGTTTGCTTTAAAACAACTACAAAATTTAAAAATCATATACGAGTTTAGTTGTTTTTCTTTCGTTTTCATTTTCGTTCGACATAGCGAAACAGGCTGTTAAACTAAGTTTGGAATATTATGACACCCAAAATTTGATTCGAATCGGTTGATCCGTTCGAGAGTTATCGCACGCACCAGCCATACAGACGGATGGGCATGGCTAAGTCGACTCCAAATTTTCTGAAATGAATTTCGTCCAAATATACTTGGGGTCTAAAACCGTTATTTCGATGAGGCAGTATGGACTTACGCAAGTGTATCAAAATGTACATAACCTCTATAGCCTAAAGACTGAGGGTGTAAGCAAACATTTCTAATATTGACGACGACCCCACAAACGTGTAAAGAACTATAACACTGGTCAACAGGACTTTTGTTTCAACCGAAGTTGCAGTTGTTTCTAGATGAAATCGGCGAGTTATTTTCAAATCCGGTCCCGGTTTTTCTCCATCAGCTCTTGTTTTTGAGATATAGCTCAAAATCGGTTTTTACGAGTTTAACCCAGACTTTCGTTATTTTCGGATACAAACAAATATTTTTTGTGGGTCTTTCGACATTAATATATTAAGGATATGTTGTACGCTCGATACAAATCATTTTTGAAATAGTTATGGTGAGTATATATCAGAGGTCCGCAAAATGCCACTCGCTTTTAATGCATATTCGCAATTTCGTGCCTTTTTCATTGCTTGCTATTGCCATCTCTGTTTAGTGCTATTGCTTGCTTTGCCTTTACTTTCATGAGTGGGTGCCAATTGCACACACACAACACACTAAAAGAGCTCGTTGCCTTTTTGTTGCACGCTGCCTTCGAAAAAGCACGTTGCATTACAAAAAGTAGTAGATATTTCTGGTCAAATTTACATGTTAATAAACATAAAAAATGAATGTTGGGACAATAAAAACAATTACTAGTAATGGTGTTTATCCTATTATTAAAGAAACTCAAAGAAAAAGCGAAATTTGGCAAATGTATTCATTTATTCAAACAGAAGATGGTACGATACTGTGTGGTGGTATGCAGTATTGTGCGTACTGCATTTGCGAATCGTGTGAATACAAATGTAAAAGCAAGCAAGCATGCACTAAAGCAGTGAATCATTTCTTGGGGTGAATCTGCTTTTTGCACATTCATATTTTTTATGTGCAAGGCACTGCACTATTCGCTTTTGGGAAAAGGCAATAGAGTGTGCCTTTTATATGCATTTTGCGGACCTCTGGTATATATCAAAAAAATATAGAAAATATACGACGGACCTTGTAAAAATTGCTTATTTTGAGTACTTTAAGCGGTAATTACGTCATCGGGTGAAGTCATAAGATCTTCATATGGTACTCCGGATATGCTTAGGGTGTCTACTATATAATCCAGTATTCAAATGTATAATATAAAGTTCATAGTCCCCATGATTCGGCCATAACCTAAAAATCGCCATGAAGACTGCTAAAGGGAAATAATTTACCAGTGATATCATTACCACATAAGCCATTTACTTTTCAATGGCAGTTTTCATGATGATTTTTAGGTTATGGCCGAATCATGGGCGCTGTGAACTTTATATTATATATTTGAATACTGGACTATATAGTAGACACCCTAAGCATATCCGCATTGCCATATGAAGATTCTATGACTTCCCCCGATGACGTAGTTACCGCTTAAAGTACTCAAAATAAGCAATTTTTACAAGGTCCGTCGTATATTTTCTATATTTTTTTATATATACTCACCATAACTATTTCAAAAACGATTTGTATCGAGCGTACAACATCTTCTTAATATATTAATGTCGAAAAACCCACAAAAAATATTTGTTTGTATCCGAAAATAACGAAAGTTTGGGTTAAACTCGTAAAAGCCGATTTGGAGCTATATCTCAAAAACAAGAGCTGATGGAGAAAAACCGGGACCGGATTTGAAAATAACTCGCCGATTTCATCTAGAAACAACTGCAACTTCGTCTGAAACATTCAACTTTTTCAATTTTGTTGAGCAGTGTAATCTACGAATCTGCATCTGAAATGTTCGCTCTCCTTATGTTTTCTCAATTTTTTTGTTGTTGTGTGCCGATTGCTGGTCTACGCACCGGCAGATGCAACTGCAAAGTAAACATGCAATATTATATCTCATTTTGACTAACCGTAAATCCTCAACTGGATTTAATAAATCCAGTACAAATCTCATTGCATTTAGATATACATTTTGGAGGATTTAAATGGCAATCACCTGATTTTTGTTCATTGCACAATTACCAAGGTAGATGCATCAGCCCATCTGATCGAATTTGAAACGTCAAAATAATTTTTTGTAAATTGAATTCGTCTCAAAAAACACACGACATCGTAAATATTAGTTTTGGTTGATTAAAATCAACTTTGTACATCAAAACAAATGTAATTTTTCCGCCTTGTTTACAAATTTTTACATTTTAAATTATTTTTAGTGTAGCAATTCACCGATGCATCTACCTTGTTTCTTGTGCCAGCTTGCAACTTTTTGTATTTTCTAGCAACATGTTGCAAAAAACAGAGTTGTATACGAGGATTTATGCCAGATTTAAAACAAATCCACCCAATACGAGGATTTATTTTTGTATGGGAAATCTGGTAGATTTTGGCTGGATTTAGCAAATAAAACCTGATAATGTGCTAAATCCGGCTAATGAAGTCATATCTAAATGGGCTATTACTGCCAAACAGGAAATACAATGGATTACGAAAGGCGTCACAACAACACATAAAGTTCTCTCCCTCGACGATCGAATATACGTTTCGGAGCGAGCCGAGCAACATTCGACCAGTGATGTTGCAAAAATTCCCACAAAGCAAAATTTTGGTGGAAAGCTATGGTTTGTCATAAGAAGCAATGTCCTAAAAGTACCCATCAATCCCATGTGTGCAAAAACACACAAAATCAAAAATTGACTAGAGTAAATATTGTAGACATTCTCTCAAGTTTGGTATTTATAATTTTTGCGTAAAAGGAACCATTCCTAAGATATAGCGATCCTAGGAAACACATCTTTTATATGCACTTATAAGGGAAATACGCACATCTTCAGGTGAAACCGCTAAAATAACCGGAGTAACCAGGTCTGCCCCCTCAAAATAATATATGATTCCTTAAAGAGCGAAACTATAGGTATATCACTCTTGTAGACAATCCACAACTTTTACTTTAGTCAATTTTTGATAGGTTTTATCGTTTTCGAGAAAAAACCGAATAAGGCCTCCAAAAAATGACTTTTGACCCTGAATAACTTCGTTTGCACACATGGGATCGATGGCGAATTTTAGGATGTTACTTCCCATAAACACATCCGAAAGGACATCAATTGGTGCAGCCCCGACATCCAGGATGCGTAGTTTATTAGAATGAGGCTGATAGACTAGGCAGCTGCAAAAACGTGGTAGTTTGCAGAACCAGCCTGTCTGTCACCAGGAGGACATTAATCGAGCATGTTGGATGCGCCAGCGTTCCTACGAGCAAATATCGACTCGGATCACTACCTTGCTGCAGTAAACATATACACGCAAAAAAAAAGTACGAACATACAAGCAAGCTGCCATCATAACAGATTGCCACAGCATACTCCACTTAACTGGCACAATTGTTAAACAAAAGCACTCCTCGTTCCGATAGCATATCAACATAATGGTAAATTATTGCTCACACCATGCAAACAGTCGTGTTTCAAAACCGCCACAGACTTCATAATGTGGAACCTGAGTAATTTAAGCTGAAAACACATCCAACGTTTGAGTAAAGTTTTGTGTCATTTCTAATAGAAGAATAAAGATAAAACAAGTAAAAAAGTGTCAGTCGGCTTTGCCGACAGATATGTATATACCCTCAGCCAATGTGAAGTGAAACTTTCGCCTACGGACAGATCGAACGTATTTAAGGTCTCTTTAGAATTTTGTGGCTCTTTTGGGACATTTGAACTTACCGACAAAAATGTGGATCAGGAATTAACTGCACTAAAACACAAATGTTGAACTTTTGTGGGGGAGGTACCCTTAGGGAGGACCGATACGATAGAAGTTAAACTAAATTTTGACAAAATATTAGGAGATCCAAAGTTTGGACCAAATTGGTTGGCCCATTCAAGTGATATCGTCCTATCATTTTATTGACATTTTTAAATATTGGGGAAAAGTACTGGAAGATGTGAACCGGTATTGCCCCATGAAACTATGTTTGGATATAATATGACGAAGACCAAATGTTGGACCAAATCGGTTGAACAGTTCGAGAATTATCGTTCTCTCCGACCGCCACATAGGGATTTTTTAAACCTTTCTGGCTGTTTTCCTAAGAAATATGGACTTGCACCTGAAAAAACTTTTATCGTCGTAATGGAGGTGGCGAATCCAAATCGCTTCAACAAAAATCAAAGTGATTTAAGAGCAGGTCTTAAAGTGAACTTATCCGAAATTTTGTGTGAGAGGTACCATAAGGAGTAGACAAATATAGACCATATTCGAACCTGATCTATATCTGGTAGATATATTCGGATGTGCAAAGTATGGATTACATCGGTCACTCCCTTCAAGAGTTATCGTGCGCACAATTTTTCCGAAAATTTTTGAACTTTTGTGAAGGAGGTACCCGAAGGAGTGGACCGATATAGCCCATCTTCGAACATGAACTAAGTTTGGACAAAATATTGCGAAAGCCAAATTTTGGACCAAATCGGTTCATCCGTTCGAGAGTTATCGTGTGCACCAGGCAGACAGACGGACAGACAGACAGACGGACGGACAAGACTAAATCGACTCCAAATTGTCTGAAACGGATTTCGTCCAAACATACTTGGGGTCAAACCATTATTTCGATGAGGCACATTTTGCCCGTATGAAAGTGTACCCTCGTTAGCATAAATGCTGAGGGTATAATGAAACTTGGCAGCACTTTGTCTTTTATTCTTCTACAAGAAATGACACAAAGCTTTACTCAAACGTTTGATGTGTTTTCAGCTTTAAAGACAGCTTGATGTAGATAGTCGCTAGTTCAACTATGTCTCTTTTTATACCCTCAGCCTTTAGGCTAAGGAGGGTATTTACACTTTGATACGACCAAAAATGTGCTTCATCGAAATAATGGTTTTAGACCCCAAGTATGTTTGGACGAAATGTGTTTCAGACAATTTTGAGTCGATCTAGCCATGTCCGTCCGTCTGTCTGTCTGTCATGCTGGCTGGAGCGCACGATAACTCTCGAACGGATGAACCCAATCGGTTCAAATTTTGGCTTTCGTAATATTTTGCCCAAACTTAGTTTAAGTTCGAAGATGAGCTACATCGGTCCACTGCTTCCGGTACCTCCCCCACAAAAGTTCGAAAATGCTCGGAAAGTTCGTGCGCACGATAACTTTTGAAGGGAGTGACCGATTTGGTCCATACTTTGTATAGCGTAAACTTTCTACCAGAGTAATATGAGGTTCAAATATGGTTTCAATAAGTCCACTCCTTCGGGTACCTCCCACACAAAATTTCGGAAAAGTTCAGTTTAGGGCCATCTCTCGAATAGCTTTGATTTTTGTTTTAGCAACTTGTATTCACTGCCCTCCATACGTCGGTACAAGTTTCATCAGGGGCAAGTCCATACTTCGTAAGAAAATAGCATGAAAGTTGCAAAATACCCCTATGACACTGTGTGAGGTGGTTGGAGCGCAAGATAACTCTCGAACGGATCTGCCGATTCGGTCCAAAATATGGCCTTAGTAATATTTTCTCCAAACATAGTATAAATTTGAAGATAAGCCATATCGGTCTATTCCTTCAGGTACCTCCCCCGCAAAAGTTCTGAAAAATTTTTCGTACGGTAACTCTTGATAGATCAGGTTCAAATATGGACTATATTTATCCACTCCATCCGGTACCTCCCACACAAAATTTCGGATAAGTTCACTTTATGACCTAATATCGAATCACTTTGATTTTTGTTGAAGCAACTTGCTTTCGCCGCCTCAATTACGATTGTAAAAGTTTTTTAGGGGCAAGTCCATACTTCTTGAGCAAACAGCCCGTATAGTGTAAAAACCCCCTATGGCACCATACATATGTTGTGGCTGGAGATCCACTTCCATAACGGTCAATGTCGATCCATTCCTTTTAGTATCTCCTCCGCAAAACTTTTGATTTTTAATCCTAATCAACATTTTTGTCGGTTTAAACGGCCAAAATTTTTAAAACCCCCCTAAATATATACGTATTTTGGGAAAAAATTGTTTCAATATACACAGGCTGAGGGTATATCTCTGTCGGCAAAGCCGACTGATACTTTTTTACTTGTTATATTGCTTATAAATTCTGCAGGTTTTTTATAACACAGATTTCGGGCGCCTGTGGATTGCTGTTTATGCCATTAATAGGCTAAAGGTCATTCAAATAATGTTTATCAGACAATAGTATTTAAAAAAAATCAAAGTGGTTTGTGCGGAACCCGTATTTATATTAAAATAGATTGAATGTTATTTTAGGCATTAATAGGCAAAAGTTCATTCATTCTCACTATAGGAAATCGTATCACTAGTGTATATATTTGTGTGAGCGATCAACGTAATTCAAATACTGGTATGAAAATTTGTCGAAGTTACCAACCTTCTGTCGTAAATTTCTGACTTCATTCAATATATAAATAAACCCAAGTCTGGCAAAATTAACCAAATTATCATTATCTAAAAAGTATTTAAATTACTTAGCGAATTATGGTTTTCGGCGTCAAATGAGATCTCATAAATGAATTTAAAGCGAAAAATATTTCTAATGTAAACATGCTATTAGCCATAAGGTAAAGGGCTTATCCAGAAAATGTTCCTTACAAGACCACCTAAATTAAAAATTATTATAAATTCGTAATATGCAATTTCTTCCACATGCAACTGTCATAATATTCAACTCATATGATTTTGTTTATTGTTGTTGTTTTATTATTTAACTGACTCATTTCCATCAACAAGTTTTCCTTCAACAAAAAGCGTTAAGGTCTTTTTAGTTTATCGTAGTGTTAATTGAAATGTTTAAACAAAGTCTGTATAAAGCGGTTTAAAATCAAATTCATTTTGTTTAAAATAACTGAGGCGGAACGAAAATTAATTAAAAAAAACAGACCTAAAATAATTTAGATTCTACTCAATATTTACGTCAAAGTAAGCCGACAAAAATATTAAAAAACTGCTATGAAAAATCGATGAAATTCAGAAATACAATATTAGACTTTCTCAATTTCATCAACTGAACTATATTAGTGTAATTAATTTTAATTTATATCGCAATCAAAGTTTTTAATTCTTAATTAATTTTAACTTTATTTATATATTATATAATAATATATAATACATACATAATATATAATACATATTATGTATATTATTCCCGCAAATATTCAGGTCTAATCGGAACTTTAAACAATATTTTTTTATATAAATAAGTGTTGGTTTCGTTTGTTTTTTTTACTGATTAGAGGAAATTCAACAAAATTTTGTATTTGTATCATGTTTCACTACATGTTTTACTTCATGTATGCCGGTTATTGCTCCCTGCAATTGTGACCTTTATTTTTGTTTCCTAATTTGCATAAAAAGCACGTAAATTTAAATTCGAAAACAGTAACAAGAACTCACTCACTCATTACATTAATGTTATAGGTACATGTTTTATTTTCAAAGTGTTTTGTCACATTGTTTAATATTAATATTATAACACGGTTTGATATTCTTAACGAAAAATAGGGAGCTTCTGAATACACTAACAATTTGTTGGTATTTTTTTTAACAATTATAAAACGAAAATGTACATTTTGAAAATGGTCGATGGCTAAAGGTTTTGATCATTAAAACTTTTAATATGGAAGTTTAAAAAAAAGTTGTCTTTCATTTACTTCATGATTTGTCTTGAATCCTTTTTAATCTCAAGCCGTTACTGAACTCCCAGCTCACAGTGGGAAAAATACCGATGTAGCGTGCAGAAAATCAAAAAATGGACTTGAAGGAAACTATGAAACGCTAGTACAGTACGCCATATGTAATAATTAGAAATAGTTAATCAGAACGGAATCTCAGTAATGTTGGCGACATTTCCTGCGTATTTCAGCCATGTAAAACTTCTCTACAAAAGTGGTGTCTTAGACACACCGTTCGGACTCGGCAATAAACTGTAGGTAGGTGCACTCATTGATATGAGAGAAGTCTCCCTTGTCCCTTATGGGATGTTTGTGGAACAATTATACATATATATAATCAGAACGGAATAACGGTACATTTAAAATTGATATTTTTAACAATGTTAACGATGACCTTTTTTAGCTGTAAAATTGCGATAGACGTGTGAATTCTGTGAATACATTATTGAGGAATATTTTGTTTTGTTTAAATAAATTAAATAGCTTTGTAACCCATAAGTTATTTTAATTTAGATTTTTCAGGGTAAATAAATGTAAGCTCCATTTTTTTTAAATTCTTCAATTAAAATAGGTGTTTTGTATGGAAATTAGTCGAGTTTAGCTTTGATTCTTTTTTTAATTTTTATGTATCTTGTCTAGAATAATGTCTTAAATTTTTACCTGCGACTTTTGGTTTAATATCAATTTTTAGAAAATTTGTCAATTCGGGAAGAAACTTTTTTTAAGTTTGGTTCAAATAAAACCACGATTATAGGAAACATTTTGATAAATAGGATCAGATATCACTTGGAATTGATCACGGCATAGCAGATAAGAAATTACAAAATGAAAAAGTCCGTTCTACGGTTCCCACGATATGGTGCAGTGATGCGTCTCCAAAAAACTGTTAAATACAAGTAATTATTACTAAAAAGTGCAGAATGGGGTTATTTTGAACTCTTATTATACCCTCTACCATAAACTATGTACATTCAAATCAGATTTAGTCATTTCGGTTAGATGATGTTGGTTGAATTTTAAAAATACCGAAAATCGGGCGGTGCCGTTCTATGGGGGCTATATCAAAAAGTGGACCTGTACCGACAATTCTCTCTCGGAATATTTTTTACCCCCAACCAGGACTAAATGGCAAATTTCAGCCATTTCAGTAAGATAATGCGGCTAAAGTCTTCAAAATTACAAAATCTGACCGTACCTTCCTATGGGACCAGCCAACGCAATCGCTGTTTCTCGATACGTTTAACTATATTGATGTCGTTGTATAGCAGATACAGCTCGTGGTTCATGCGACGTCGATATTCACCGTCAACGCAGATTGGTCCGTAGATCTTTCGAAGAATTTTTCTCTCAAACACACCAAGCACTGCCATGTCTGCTTGCGCAAGTACCCAGGCGTTATTTTTGTTTGACGAGATGTGGCTTTGTTTTTAAACTGCTTACATAAACCAAAGTAGCATCTGTTGGCCAATACAATTCTTCTTTTTATTTCACAACTGATGTCGTTTGTTGTGTTTACGGAGGTGCCGAGGTAGACGAAGTCTTTTACTACCTCAATATTATAGGAACCAACATCCACAGTCGGTCCGAGCTCAATGGACGCATTGCGCGTCGACACCATCAACTTGGTCTTCTCACCGTTTACCGCCAGACCCACTTTAGCAGATTCTCCTTCGACCTTTATAAAGGTATCAGTTACTTCTTTTACTGATCGGCCCATGATGTATATATCATCAGCATAAATAAGTAACATGTGACTATTTGTGTAGATTGTGCCACTTCTTTTGACGTTTGCCTCTCGTATAACCTTTTCTAGCAGGATGTTGAAGAGGTCACACGAAAGGCTGTCTCCTTGTCTGAAACCTCTTTTGGTACCAAACTCTTCGGAGAGGTTCTTTCCTTTTTTAACTGAGGACCTCGTGTCAGTTAAAGTCATTTTACAAAGCCGGATGAGCTTTGCGGGGATACCAAATTCAGACATGGCTTGGAATACCTTTGAACGCAGTGGGCTGTCGAAGGCTGCTTTATAATCGACAAAAAGGTGGTAGGTGTCGATCTGCATCTCTTGGGTCTTCTCCAGGATTTGCCGCAGGGTAAATATCTGGTCAATGGTGGATTTGCCAGGTCTAAAGCCGCATTGGTATGGTCCAATTATCTCGTTGACCATAGGCTTTAGTCGTTCGTGCAATATCACTGACACGATCTTATAGGCAATAGGGAGTAGACTTATGCCCCTATAGTTAGCGCATACAGTCTTATCCCCCTTCTTGTGGACGGGGCACAGGATACTCAGGTTCCAATCGTCGGGTACTCGTTCTTCCTGCCAGATGGTGCTAACTAGCTGATGAATACACCTTATCAGCGTGTCGCCTCCGGGTTTAAACAGCTCGGCTGCTAAGCCATCGACTCTTGCTACTTTATTATTCTTCAGCCGGTTGATTGCCGTTTTTACCTCATCTTGGCCGGGCGGTATACATTCTATACCATCTTCTGGGATTGGATCTGTGGTAACAGATCCATATCCTGAGAACGCTATCTGTATCTGTTCCCAGATTAACTTCCTGGTCTCTACAGGAGGATGTGTCTGTACCAAAGCCATCTTTTTGATGTTTCACTCTTTGGTAGAATTTTCGTACTTCATTCTGGCTCCTGTACATCTCGATTTTTTTCACACTCCCGGACCAAATCGGTTGATAAGTTCTAGAGTAATCGTTCTCTCCAGCCACTACATTTGGTGCCATAAGCGTTTTTTTACAACTTTCTGACTGTGTTCTCAAGAAGTATGGTCATGCCCCTGAACAAATTTTTCCGTCGTAATTGAGGCAGCGAACGCAAGTTGCTTCAACAAAAATCAAAGTGATTTTAGAGCAGGCCTTAAAATGAACTTATCCGAACTTTTGTGTAGGAGGTACCCGAAGGAGTGGACAAATATAGCCCATATTCGAACCTGACCTATATCTGGTAGATATATTAGGATATGTAATGTATGGACCAAATCGATCACTCCCTTCAAGAGTTATCGAGCGCACAATTTTTCCGAACATTTTTGAACTTTTGTGGGGGAGGTACCTGAAGGAGTTCACCGATATGACTTATCAACGAACTTAATATAAGTTTGAACAAAATATTACGAAGGCCACATTTTGGACCGAAACGGCAGATCCGTTCGAGAGTTATCTTACGCTCCAGCCACTACACACGGTGTCATAGGGGTTTTTTTTTGCACCTTTCAGGCTATATTCTCAGGAACTAAGGACTTGCCCCTGATGAAACTTGTACTGTCGTATGGGGGGCAGTAAATATAAGTTGCTACAACAAAAATCAAAGCGATTCGAGGACAGGCCCTAAACTGAACTTTTCCGAAATTTTGTGTGGGAGGTACCCGAAGGAAAGAACCGATTGAGTCCATATTGAAATCTTATCTAAGTCTGGTACATATTTCCCATGTGCAATGTATGGACCAAGTCGGTTACTCCCTTCAAGAGTTATCGTGCGCACAAATTTTCCGAACATTTTTTAACTTTTGTGGGGGAGGTACCTGAAGGAGTTGACCGATATGACTTATCTTCTAACTTAAACTAAGTTTGAACAAAATATTAGGAAGGCCAAATTTTGGATCGAATCAGCAAATCAGTTCGAGAGTTACATATCTTGAGCTCCAACCACTACAAACGGTGGTATAAGGGTTTTTTGCAACTTTCAGGACATTTTATCAGGAAGTATGGGCTTGCCCCTAATGCAACTTGTGTCGTCATATGGGGGGCAGCGAATAAAAGTTGCTGCAAAAAATCCAGCTCTCGGGTCCGAAATGGAACTTTTCCGAATGTGTGTGGGAGGTATCCGAAGGAGTGGACCGATTGAGTCCATATTGGAACCTCATCTAAGTCTGGTAGAAATTTCACGATGTGCAAAGTATGGCTCAAATCGGTTACTCCCTTCAAGAGTTATCATGTGCACAAATTTTCCGAACATTTTCGAAGTTATGTGGGGAAGGTACCGGAAGGAGTGGACCATCTCTGAACTTAAACTGAGTTTGGACAAAATATTACGAAAGCCAAATTTTGGACCGAATCGGTTGAACCGTTCGAGAGGTTTCGTGCGCTCCAACCAGCCTGACAGACAGGCTAACGGACATGGCTAAATCAACTTCAAATTTCCTGAAATATACTTGGGGTCTTAAACCATTATTTTGATGAGGCACATTTTGCCCGTATGAAAGTGTATATACCCTCGTTAGCATAAATGCTGAGGGCAAAAAAGGTTTTTTTAGAAAAGATATTTTTAAGTGAATTTGAATATCGGTTCAGATTTGGATATAGCTCCCATATATATTTTCTTCCTTTTTCATGTATTTGATGCACCAAACATATTTCTGAGAGACTTTTTAAGTGGGATGGGTGAAGGGGAAACAGTTACATACATACATACACATTTACTTATAACATATCCTTATAACATATCCTTGGAGTAAAAATTGTCAATGCAAGTAGGAGTTACCTACCCTAAGAGTAATTTAAGGTGTCACTGCAAGTTTATATATGCACTTGGAAAATCTACTCAATCTTAGCATTATTCCTAATTTAATTCTCTTCTTTAAATGGAGAATAGGCTCAGGTGGACTCGATTTGTCGAAATTAAGAGTGTGAGAGTATATGACATTTGCAAATGTCACCCACGTAGGTATATTTATAGTTGGAAAGGATTTAGGAGGTGTCTTACTTCCTGCAACATACCAAAATACCATAGCATAAGCTCCATACACGGCACTCAAAAGGTACATAGCGCCTTCATATCTCATATATTTACGCATTAAAATATTTTAAAGAGTACAGTCAGAATAAGTGTATCATTCCATTATATGTATTTTATCTTAGTCAGGGTAGCGAAGCTCACCGGGTTCAGCTATTATGTTATTTTCCGAGAAATAGCTATTTCTTTCTCCACAAATTTGCAAAAAAAATCGTATTTTCCAAAATGGAGGAAAACTGCCGACTTCTGGAGTACGCCACGCCTACTCCTCCAATATTTGACTTAATTTTTTTGGTTTCCACATAGAAAAAATCTTTTTTTTTGCATTTTTTATTTTTTTTTTTTTTTTTTTTTTTTATCAGCTTGTGTACAATTTTCGCGATTTAATATTTAAAATCAATTTTCATCAATGATTGTACTCTGTGATTTTCTTGATTTTTTTTTTTGAGTTAAACTAGGATTAGTTACAAACATTTTAAGTCCTGTTTGCTAGTGGGTTTTGAATAATTACTATTTATTCTAATTTTTTTAAAAGTTGTCAATAAAGTTTTTCCTATATACCACTGTGCAAAATATTTTATTTTACCAAAAAGTAATACGTTGCATTTATTAACATTTGTTTGTTGTTTTATTTAGAAATTTATCTTAAACATCTTAAAAACTTCTTCATTTTGAGATTATAAGAATGGTTTAGCAATTTGTTAACCAGCATTAGTGGGTATTACTGAATGATTTTTTGTTTTGTTCCCGCGATAGTTTTAACCATTGCATATTTCAAACTCAAATCCTCTTTCGTATTTAAATAATCATCTTCTGAAGAAAATATCACTTTAATATTTGGTAGATTATTTGGTTCGGAGCTGTAGTTATTTGATCATCAGTTTAGTTAGTTTATAGTCTGGCTGGTACAATAATTGTTGAACCATTTTCAAAATCGAAAAAATAACTCCGTTTTTAAGATGTTCAAGATGAATTCGAAAATAAAACAACAAAACAAATGCAAAAAAATTTTTAATTTTTTGGTAAAATATTAAATGTTTCACATTGGCATAAAGGAAAAATTGTATTGACGAATTTTAAAAAAATAAAAAAAAAATAGTAATTACTCGAATCCTACTATCATTGATAAAACATGATTTTAAATATTATATCGCAAAAATTACATTCAAGCCCACTGTGCAAAATAAAAAAGTACAAAAAAAGATTTTTCTATTTGGATCAATATTAAAGAAGTTATGAGTATTTCTTGGCATATAGTTTTTACAGAATTCGACTTTTTGAAGACTCAATTTCTGTGGAACCGTTAGAAAAAAAATCTGAAAATGCAGTCAATTTTTTTGCTGATGAGTAGCATCACCACAGAAAAAAATAAAGGAAATCAAAAACCGCATTTTGAAAAAGTGTCCGATTTCAGTCAGAAATCCCCATATACTTCAGTTTTGTAAGGATAAAAATAGTTAGATAGATTTTGTTCCTGAACATCATTCGACAGATATAATAAAACTCCACAAATACCTCCAGGAACCTTAATCACCTCAACCACAAAAACAATACACGGAAACTTTCCAATTCCCAAGGTTAATTAATTGAGAATCGAACCAACAAAGAACATTGAGTCATCAGAATTAAAAAAACCAAAAGTTTTTTTTTTGTGTATGTGACAAAAACCACATTGGGGATTTGTAAAATTACTTTTTATATTGGTAATTGTTTTCTGGTGGTTTTCCCCTCGCGTCATGAAAACAATGAAACAACAAAAATATAACAACATCATCATCGTCGGCGGCACTTCCCAATTAGTTAGGTATGCATCTCACATTTTGGTCACAAATGTTGCACAGGTTAGCTAAAAATGGCCCATTGCTTTAAAAACTTGTTTTCATTTTCATGATGATAATGTTGTTGTTGTTCTTTCTGTATGTTACCAAAAAAATAACAGACAAAATCACACGTTCTCACAGGTAACTACTGATGTGATCTGTTTTTTGCTGTTTGTTTTTTATTCACTGATGTGATTGATGTCGATTAGATTTCCTCAACAGATGTTGCTTCCTTAAATGTAATATCTTCTAAGTTTGTGTATAAATGTATATGTATGTACATAAAACTATAATGTTATATAACATCCGTATATTTAGGCTTTTGTTCGGACATGATTATTTATATACATTAATTATTTATTGGCACTATGCGCCCACGACTTGGCGTAAAAGCAATAAATAATAATAATAATAATAATTATTTATTAAAATTTTAGGCATTCTAAGTGCATTTTAACAAGCGGAAATGCCACATATGGCCGGTATTGTCTGTCTTACAGATAGGTCAATCTATCTCTTTCTGCTTGGCATTATATAAGGTTCACTTAATCAAATCCAAGAGACTTTACGATTATTCTAGCAAAACATACGTTCAAAGTACCACTAAATAATTATCCATTTAGCTATTGTTTGTATTAAAGTTAAGTGCTAAGTGAAATGAAATTCGATTAGTAAACTTTTGCTATTTACTAAAGCATTCTAGTATCAGCCAGCCAATCAAGAGACCACAATTTTGCAATTAGAGATTAGCAAGCTCCGCCTTTAAATATGAATTGACAAAGTTATAACACTTCCACACTTGTTTGTATTAATTATCTGAACACAATACGACAAATATATGCGGAGTGGATATCGCTTTTCAATACATTTCAATGCAGGTATGAATATGACTTTAATCTAATATGTTTTTATGCTATTCTGTTATTTTTTATATGTATACAAACAAAATACTTCGTTTTTAATAATGAGGCCTTTTTATATCATAATTTATTTTTAAATATTGAACTCTTTGTTTTTATGCAGGGACTTTAAAATAATATTAATCTTATGACAGAATGAGATATCAATAGACATCGGATTTTAGCATTTTTTTATTTCTTATCCGTTTGAACTCAAATGTTGGATCTAGACGTTTTGAGGATAAAATTTTCGATAATTGGGGTCATATCAAAAACATGTAAAAAAATGCAAAATATATGCAACATATGCAAAAAATGTGCTAAATTTTTGACGAAAATCGTCAATTAAATTTGAAAAATCATTAAAAAGTGTTCTAAATTAAATTTTTGTCGATTAACGTCGATTTTTTTTTTGCAGATTATTATGTTACTGAGACTCTAATGACATTCCCTCATAGAAATATATCTGGACTAATAAGACATAAATATAGACATAAACAAAATCAGTTTTCACAAGGTGAGAAAATTTCCTATAAACCAGCTTTCCTATAACAACATAAGTTGCTTTCCTATATTTCCTATACAAATTTGTTCAAAATGTACGGTAATGGAAAATTTTCAAAAAACCCAAGCAGAAATGTCAAAATCAACGTATCCAAATATAGTGATAGTTTGTACTCTTCGGGTACCTCCCACACAAAATTTGGGATAAGTTCAGTTTAGGACCTGCTCGCGAATCGCTTTGATTTTTGTTTCAGCAACTTGTATTCACTGCCCCCCTACGACGGTACAAGTTTCATCAGGGGCAAGTCCACACTTCCTCAGAAAATAGCCTGAAAGTTGCAAAAAACGCCTATGACACCGTGTGAGGTGGTTGGAGGGCAAGATAACTCTCGAACGGATCTGCCGATTCGTTCAAAAATTTTGCCTTAGTAATATTTTGCCTAAACATAGTTTAAGTTCGAAGATGAGCCATATCGGTCCACTCCTTCAGTTACCTTCCCCACAAAAGTTCAAAAATGTTCGGAAAAATTGTTCGTACGATAACTCTTGAAGGGAGTGGCCGAATTGGTCCATACTTTACACATCCTAATATATCTACCAGATAAAGATCAAGTTTAAATATGGACTATATTTGTCCACTCCATCCGGTACCTCCCACACAAAATGTCGGATAAGTTCACTTTAAGACCTGCAATCGAATCACTTTGATTTTTGTTGAAGCAACTTGCATTCGCTGTCTCAATTACGATGGTAATTTTTTTTCAGGGGCAAGACCATACTTCTTGAGCAAACATGGCACCATATGTAATGGCTGGAGATCCACTTCTATAATGGTCAATGTCGATCCATTCCTTAAGTAATGAACATTTTTGTCGGTTCATACATCCAAAATTTTTAAAACCCCCTAAATACATACGTTTTAGGGAAAAAATTGTTTCAATATACACAGGCTGAGGGTATTTCTCTGTCGGCAAAACTGACAGATACTTTTTTACTTGTTTTTATACATTACTAGCTGAACCCGGTGCGCTTTGCTGCCCCGACTACGATAAAATATAATGGAATGCCATAATTATTTTAACGTTTTTAATATTTTAACGAATAAATATAGGAGATATGAAGGCGTTAAATACCTATTCAGGGTTGTTATGGAGCTACTATGGTATTTTTGTATGTTTCAGGAGGTAACACTCCTCCGAAAGCCTTTCCGCCTATAAGTATTCCTAATATATATAAAATTGAAATTTGTTTTTACGTTTGTTTGTTTGTGCCTTATAGATTCGAAAACCGCAAAACAGATCTTACTGAAATTTTTAGGGTACAATGCTACATGGCCTGGAATGAAAATAGGCTATATCATTTTTTGAAATTTCGCGTTGATCTGGAGATATAGCATCAAAACCGGAGGTACCTCCAAAAAATTTAGATTTTGTATGCAAATATCTTTAGAACTGTTGCAGATACAATCTCCAAATTTTGTATGCGTGACGGAATTTGATGTAGAAATAAACTTACCAAATTATATTCAAATCGGATCAGATTTGGATATAGCTCCCACATACATATATTTTCGGCCGATTTCCTTATTTTATGCACAAAATGTAAATGTGAGACGGGATTTGGTCTAAAAATAAATAATCGATTTCGATATGATTTGGCACATTTATGTCTAGACCAAATCCCGTTACGCATTCCAAATTTCACCGAAATTGGTGCATAAAATACAGGAAATCGGCCGAAAATATGGAAAACTAAAAAATTTTGTCTTTTCTTCATATATTTTTGATCAGCATAAAATTCTAAGACGATCTAGCCATGTCCGCCTGTCCGTCTGTTGTAATCACTCTAGTGTTTGCAATAATTGAGCTAGAGCGCTATATTTTTGCTCCCGAGTGCTTTCCCAAAGGCAGGTCAAGTTCGAAGATGGGCTATATCGAACCACTTTTTGGCATAGCCCCCATATAACGGTACCTCCCGATTTTCGGTATTTTGGAGATTTTTGCTAAATTTTTGGACCGAACTCCCTGTAATTTCACGTTTGAGGTTCCCAGTGGTCACAAAATATCTTCACTAAAAACTGTCGACATAGGTACATGTTTTGATATAGCCCTCGTATAACGGTACCTCCACATTTTCGGTATTTTTTGACCGAACTATCTGTAATTCGAAAAACTGTCCACATAGGTTCATGTTTTGGTAGAGCCCCCACACAACGGTACCTCCCGATTTTCGTTTTTTATTTTAGCTACCAAATATCTGCAATTCGACATTTGAGGTTCCCAGTGGTCACAAAACTAAAAATATGCAGATATAATATTAAATATGAGCCTGTTTTTTTCGAAACGAATTTTGGTCCAATCAGAAATTTCGTATCTTTATTAATAAAAAAATATGCAAAATCCGATGTCTACATATCAATAATCATTATGGTACACAGTAGGCAAAGTTAGTTTCAATAATTAATAAAATTTTTATTAAATCCGTATGTTTTATGCAAATATGAAACTATTGATGGGAATTGCTATAACGAAGAAATATTTAAAAATAACAAAACAAATTTCGAATTTATTCCGTCCCCAAATGGGATGTCCCGATTCGAGAAGCGAAAATTGATTCGAACCTTTTGCTCGTATCAACCAAGATACGCACTCTTAATGTTGCGGCAAAAGTGAGATCCATCACAGGACGGAAGCTGAATGTCGAGAAGCTGTAAACACAACAGATAGCACAAGCCTACTCCGCGTGAAGGAAAAACATCAGGTCAGTTGGAGGAGCATATTTTCAGAAGGAGCTTTTCATCAACCTTTTGGTATCGAATATGGCCGTCGATCAAAATATCAGCGAACTAATCCAAAACGACAGCATTGAGTGTGGTAAGGTCATTACATCAATTTAATCAGAACGGTGACGACATACTGATGAGTTGATTAGCAAAATTTGCTTTGGAGGAATGCATACCCAATGATTGTAACCTCAGTCTGCTATGGCCCGTTCACAAGAAAGAAGACAGGATTGTTTGTGCCAACTACAGAGGCATAAATCTCCTACCTATCGCACATAAAATGCTGTCGGGCGTATTGTGTGAACGGCAGAAACCTATGATCAATGAAATAATCGGGTCAGACCATATTTATATTAGGCAATTTCCCTTGCGGCAATTGTCAGTTAGTTGGAGAGAGAGTTGAGGCATATGGTAACCCTTTGCCTTTCAACACCCCCTCTCACCGACAATTCGTCGGTGTCATGCTTAAGTGTTCCATACGCCATTTGCCTGTTTTGAGATAATCGCATTTTAATGTTTTGGGTTGCAACTGTGTAGAGCTGGCTAAAGCAAATATTTATATTTTTGACTTGAAATATTAATAATAGTGTATAGAACATATTTGCAAAAATTTAGAAGAATATGTATTGGACTATAAAAGTTATAGAATTTTTTTTAAAAAAAGAATTTTTGTCGATTTGTTCCATATCCGCACTTATGACACAAATGGGAAATGTTGTAAATCACATGGAACAAAGTGACAAAAAAATGTTCCATCTTTGCCCCAATAAATTAAATACTTCTAAATCGAAAATTGAAATTCTGATTTTTGAAATGTGTTTTTGAACTTGTAAGTTTTTAAAATATTAATTTCATAACTGAAAAAATGTATGCTTTCCCGTCGAGGCGTGGATATCTTGGAAACTAGAGCAGATAGGAGAAAGCCGACTAGAAATTCAGAAAGAGCATACCGAAAAACCCTAGAAAACACCTGTATCTCAAAAAGTCAAAAATGGCGTATGGAACACTTAAGCATGACACCGACGAATTGTCAGAAGAAAAATTGCCTAATGTAAATGTGGACTAAGACCTTGCAGTCGGCCAAATCTTCGCTCTACGCCAAATCCTAAAGAAGACCCATGAAAAACAGATCGGCATATATGTACCATCTCTTCGTCGATTACAAAACCGCTTTCGACAGCCTAATATGGTCGAGTTTTCAAGCCATGTCCGAGTTTGATATTCCTATAAAATAAATACGATTATGCAGAATAACATTAAATGACACGAGGTCAGCAGTTAAAATAAGAAAGAACTTTTCCGAGACTTTTCATACCAAATAGGAAAGGGACATACAAGAGTAACGTATATACAAACAAAAATAAAAATAGCACTATACCTATACAATAAAGAAATAAATAGCCCAAGCTCATCAACACAATCGGTCTACCAAAACGAGCTGTAACAACTACCTTTGGAAAAAATTAAAAATATTCTGCCATAGTGGGTCTGGTAGTAAACGGCGATCAGACCATGTTTATGGTATCAGCTGGAAAGACGTCCAGAAAACTCGGACCACATGTGTGTGTACAAATTAATCAAATAACATTAGTATTGAAAAAGGAGAGGAATAATATTGACCAACATATGCTACTGTGGTCTAAGTAAACAATTCAAAAGCAAAAGAAAAATTCTTCAAAATATTTAAGGAACAATATGCGTTGACAGTGAGTACCGACGTCGTCTGAACCACGAGCTATACCATCCGATCGATATTGATATAGTAAAACGTATCGAGCTGAAACAATTGTTTTGGCTGGGTCGTCTCAATAGGATGGATAAGGATGCCTTCGCCAGAAATCCATATGAACACTAGCTATTTGAAGGCCAAAACTCCGATGGAAAGACCAATTTGAAGATGACTTCACAAAACATGGCACCCCAAATTAGAGAAGTAAAGTAGAAGATCGGTGCGTTTGGAGATATATTCTTCGTTTTGCTTATGCAACAAAATGTTTAGAATACAAGTCAAACATATGTATATGTAAGTCGGTACAAACGAAATGAAAAAGTTTAAATGTCCTCCATCTTATTCTGGCATGTATAACAATTAAGAACTGCATTAAGTTCGGCCTGGCAAAACTTTTTATATCCTCCACCACGAAATGTATTGAAGTGAATAAAAACAAGTAATTTCCTTTCGTTTAGGAAAATACGAAGCTCTTCCTCTTACTGTAGGAGTGATCTATCCCAACTGATAATTTTCCCTCCAAAAGAACTCATATTTGGTGTCATCGTAATTCTTTCCAAAACATGGATCAATATTTACAATTTTCCGAATAGAGCTTTTGAACTCCTGGCAACACATAATATTAAATTGCAACTATCTCGGTTCGATAATTTTACAAAAAAAAAACCGGCTAGACTTAAACCTGGATATATGTACAGTTCTTTTGAAAACATTTGCAACTCAGATGCCTATATCACATTTAAACTATTTTTAGGGACATTTTGTGTTTTGAAATATATATTTTTTTTTGCACTTTGATTCTTTATTGACCTTACTTTCAAGTTTTAAAAACAAGTGAGCAAAGGCTATAGTTGGTACGGGGTCGATTATGTGATACCCTACACCACTACCCCAGTGAATACGCTTTTCACTGGTAAATATTTCTTTTAAGGAGATACTAAAGTTTTCAGCCAGCCTGACTTTTATAACAAATGACTTAGGGCGAAGTGAACATATTTCGAATACACCAAATAGAAGCAGATATATTTCTAATTAAAATAAAAATTTCAACATATTAAAATTGTGATAGCTTAGCGCCTTTTACAGAAGCTTAGATGGTCTTGTTTCAAAGCTCAAATGGTCTAGTTTCATTATCAAGCTTTGCCCTTGGAATATGTCCAACAGAAGCAGAAATATCCGCCATGGAAATAATATTCCCACAAATTGGAAATTGGCATATCTGAGCGTCTTTTTCTACATCGTTAGTATTTGACGAATTTTAGTAACGTAGCTGAGACCAATTTAATCTCAGAATTTCTTCGCATCAGTACAATTCAAATAACAAATTAAAAGTGAGATGTACGTCATCCTAATTTGCATCATATCTTCGCTTCAAGTAGGGGTATTCCAAAAGGAAAGCCCGTCAATGGAAGAAAAGATCGCCCTTAATCTTTTCTTCTTGCATTGACGGACTTTCCTTTTTGTAATACTCTTACTTGAAGCGGAGATATTCTCCTCTCTAGGAACCCCATTAGCCAATAAATGTCTTGAGGATCCGATCAAAATTGCGACCTGTAGCGTGATTAAAACAATGAAAAAATGGGATGCATTACCGAATTTCTGACCACCTACGCAAACCTACTTTTCCTATTGAAATACCCTAGTAGAAGCGGAAATATTCGCATAAGGATAACTCGTTGAATTTTCGCCACATACGTCTCTTGCCCATTTCGATCCCTGAATATTATCTGAGCACGGCTAAAATCAATAGGCCTTTTTCCTCTGTGGTACCCCATCAACCCTACAAATCTCGTGATTATCACATCAAAATTTCGATCGGTAGCATGATTACAAAAACATGTAGAAAGAGAAGCATTAAAAAATGAAGCATCTTTCTTCTTCCATTAACGGGATCCCCTTTGGAATACACCTACTAGAAGCGGAGATATTCGCATAAGAAAAAAAAAGAGAATCATCTTTCTTCTTCCATTAACGGGATCCCCCTTTGGAATACACCTTCTAGACGCGGAGATATTCGCATAAGAAAAAAACATGAATTTTCTTCTCATAGGTTTATTGCCCCCCGAAATTTCGTGACGATCCGCTCGAAATTGCGACCTGTAGCGTGATTTCAAAAAATGGAAAAATGGGATGTATTACCGACTATTACGATATCCTCGTTTTTGGCCACCTACCCCAACCCATTTTGCATCATTGTTGAGATGGGATCTTCTATTTGCATATTCAGGCTTTGCTTTTGGAAGGTCCGCAACCAAAGCTGTGATATTCGTCATTATAATTAAAATCGCATAAATGAAAAGTTGGGTTTCAGTGGGACTATTGCGATATATTCGTTGTCGACAACCTACTTTACATCGTTAGAAATGTGATATTTGCTACATTCATTGTCAGGTTTTGTTTTTGGTATACCCTTATAGAATCTGAGATATTCGCTTTGAAAAAAACGTTGTCTTTTTCACAAAATAAGTTTTGTGCCCATTCCGGCCCCTAAATATTACACTGCTCAACAAAATTGAAAAAGTTGAACGTTTCAGAAGAAGTTGCAGTTGTTTCTAGATGAAATCGGCGAGTTATTTTCAAATCCGTTCCCGGTTTTTCTCCATCAGCTCTTGTTTTTGAGATGTAGCTCAAAATTGGTTTTTACGAGTTTAACCCAGACTTTCGTTATTTTCGGATACAAACAAATATTTGTTGTGGGTTTTTCGACAATAATATATTAAGGAGATGTTATACGCTCGATAAAATCGTTTTTGAAATAGTTATGGTGAGTATATATCAAAAAAAAATATAGAAAATATACGACGGACCTTGTAAAAATTGCATATTTTGAGTACTTTAAGCTGTAATTACGTCATCGGGGGAAGTCATAGGATCTTCATATGGTACTCCGGATATGCTTAGGGTGTCTACTATATAATCCAGTATTCAGATATTTAATATAAAGATCATAGCGCCCATGATTCGGCCATGACCTAAAAATCATCATGAAGACTGCTAAAGGGAAATAATTTACCAGTGATATCATTACCACATAAGCCATTTACTTTTCAATGGCAGTCTTCATGATGATTTTTAGGTCATGGCCGAATCATGGGCGCTATGATCTTTATATTAAATATCTGAATACTAGATTATATAGTAGACACCCTAAGCATATCCGGAGTACCATATGAAGATCCTATGACTTCCCCCGATGACGTAATTACAGCTTAAAGTACTCAAAATATGCAATTTTTACAAGGTCCGTCGTATATTTTCTATATTTTTTTTGATATATACTCACCATAACTATTTCAAAAACGATTTTATCGAGCGTATAACATCTCCTTAATATATTAATGTCGAAAAACCCACAACAAATATTTGTTTGTATCCGAAAATAACGAAAGTCTAGGTTAAACTCGTAAAAACCAATTTTGAGCTATATCTCAAAAACAAGAGCTGATGGAGAAAAACAGGGACCGGGTTGGAAAATAACTCGCCGATTTCATCTAGAAACAACTGCAACTTCGGTTGAAACAAAAGTCCTGTTGACCAGTGTTATTCGACCATCACCAACCCCACCAACACCCAACATTTTGTGACGATCCGATCAAAATTGCAACCCGTAGAGTGATTACGAGGTTTAGATAGACAGACGGACGGACACACATAGCCAGATCCACACAACTCGTCGAGACATTCATTTTGGTATATATAAGTATGGGTCTAAGACCATTATGTCGAAGAGTTACAAACTTTTTGGCCAAACCCAACTTATAATACCTTCCCCACATATTGGTGTAAGGTATAAAAAGTGATGTAGTCGTTCCAGTTGCAAAAGTTTTGAGCAGCACTGTATAAGGGCACTTTGTTTGCAAGTAAGTTTTATTCTTCTATCTTCTAGAAACACAAAAATCCGTATAAACGACTAATTCGGTAGAAAAATGTGACTAAAATGGTGGGTACGCCTATATGGGGGCTATACAAAAACGTGAGCCTGATTTTTTTAAGGGATGTGTTGTACTTGTATAATTGTCTTGTACCTTTAGTGAAGATTAAATACCAAATTTCATTTATTCCGTTTGAATAAATTGGCTAAAACCTTCAAAATACCGAAAATCGGGAGGTACCGTTCTATGGGGGCTATATGAAAACGTGGGTCTATACCGACAAAGTTTTATGCTCCCAACGAAAACTGAATACGAAATTTAACACATTCGGTGGGAATCCCACCGTGGGATATTGGGGCCAAAATCTTCAAAATACCAAAAGTTTGGAGGGATAGTTCTACGGAGGCTATATGAAGACATGAAGAAAAATTTTCATTTGGAAGCTTATATATACCCAACGAAGAATTAGTACCTAATTTCAGTCGTTTCGTTGGGATATTTAGGCCACAATATATACCGATCGGGAGACGTTCTATGGGAGCTATATAAAGATGAGGGCCTATACCGAAAAATTTCAGTTGGAAAGTTTTATACCCCCAACAAAGACTGAATACCAAATGTCAGCTATTTCGGTGTCTCAATGAGCCTAAAACCTTCAAAATACCGAAAATCGGGAGGTACTGTTCTATGCCTGTTATGTGAAGGCGTGAACCTATACCAGCAACATTCAGGTGGAAAGTAGCATAAATTAAATACCAAATTTTGGTGGGATATTGAGGCCTCCACCTTAAAAATACCGAAAATCGGGAGGTACCGTTCTATGGGGGCTATATGAAAACGTGGACCTATACATACCATTTTCCGATGAACAAGTGTATACACCCAACGAAAACTAAATACCAAATTTCAACCATGTCTGTGGGATATTGAGGCCACAATCTTCAAAATACCGAAAATTGGGAGGTACCGTTCTACGGGGGCTATAGGAAGACGTGGACCTATATCTGCAAATTTCAGCAGGAAAGGTTTATACCCCCAAGGAATAATAAATACCAAATTAAAGCTATAATGAGGCTAAAATTCCTCAAAATACCGGAGATCGGTATATTAAAACGTGGATCGATGCCAAACCTCCTAGGGATAATAGAAACTTCTGTACCAAATAACAAAGATTTATCTTAAAAATTGGGAGCTGTATCTTGATTTCAACAGACGGACGGACAGACGGACTTGGTTATATCGACTTAAAGTTGTATGCTGATCAAGAATATATATACATATTTTATAGGGTCTCCGACGAATATTTCAATGTGTTACAAGCGGAATGACAAATTTAATTATATCCTCCATATTATGGTGGAGGATATAAAAATCGGAAATTGAGGTTTACGGCAATATGTTTAAGAAAACTGACGGAAAGGAAAGGGATTTCGTCCAACCATATACATAGGTACATATAAAATATAAGAAAACACAAAACGTGATCATATATACGTGAGTGTCAGTCTGTCTTATAGTACAATATTCCTATTCTTTAGATAAGAAAATCAAAAATCTAATCGATATATTTCCCCTGATATCTCTTCGCAAACCACTGTGTTTCCCCTTTCAAAGACATGGCCATTAACAGCTATCAATAATGACGTAAACAATGCTAGTTAGCAATTTGAACAAACTTATTGTTGTTGTAATCCAGAACTTGGCGCTCTTAATTTTTACTAGATTTCTCTTATTACGAAAAAAGAAGAGAATATAGACGACCAACAATGTTTAAGTAAATACCTAATCAATAAATTTAATAAACCAAATCTAAAAGAATACGATCGCATTTTTCTTTTGGCTAAGATAAAAGAGCTGGCACAGCAATACGAACGATCGTACTATATAGACCAGTTAAGAAATAAAGGCAATGCGATTATGAAAACAATGTACCAACAAACCGAAATGAAAATAAAAACTCATATTTATAAGACCGCTCGCTCCATCGATCGTCAATAAAAAAGAGAGTTCAACGGCTCGAACGCCGCAAATGCTCCCAACAAATGAACACAATTATTAAGTTGTTTGTTGTTGCTTTTTTGGCCGTTTGTTTTTGCTAAATTGTTAACTAACTGAATGACTTCGACTGACTTTATTTTAGTCTCTCTGTATGTGTGTTTGTGTTTTTGCCGGAGAGTTTTGGCCCGTGTTATTTACTTTTCAATGGTTTTGGCCGCTTTGAGGGGCTTATAATTGTATTCTGGTTAGCAGAACATTTTACTTGCTTATTCAGCGGTTAAATGAAAACGTCCACAAGCGGATCACCAAAACAAAAGAACCTAAAAGTGTGTTCAACACAACAGCAACAAACCTATAAAACGTTACAACGGATTCAAATAAGTTTCAGTTGATTTTGAAAAATTAAAAGCGACACTTCGGACACAAACAAAACAAAAACAATAAAGTGCCACAACAAAAAGTCGCGCGCGTTATATGCCTATTGCAAAAATAAAAAAATACAATTAAAGTAACGCTGTTTTTCAAAGTTTCAAAACGAAAAGCGAACAAGAATAGAGCGTTAAAAATACCTCCCAAAACAAGTGTGCTATAGAATTTAAAAAGAGAATTAAAAACAAATATTAAAACAAATATTGAATACTAAAAAAGAAAAATATTTAAATTTTTTATTATAACATATTAAAGTGAGAATACAACAACAGCAACCTACAATGGAGTTCAAATACAAAATATGGAGCCTTTTTGCCATGTTCTGCCTAGTCCAAGGTGATTATAATAGAAAATGTTAAAAAAAAAAAAAACAATATTGAAAAACATGCTTGCAAAAATAACCAGAACACAAATCACAAATAAGAAGAGCCATAATAAATTTTAAATTTAATCTATAACCGAAATACCAAACCCCTTTTTAGTTGTTGTAAAATAAATTTGGTTATAACCAAACCACCACAATGTTGCTTAGTTTCAACAAAAAATACAAAAGTGTGATAAAGATTTCAACTCAATTGAACAAAAAAAAAAATAAATCATAATACAACAACAACACCAACGACAACAAATGACACATGACAAAGTGATCAATTACTTTTTTAAAGCTGTCTTTCTTAATTTCTATTATCAGGACAACAAAACATACACAAGAGGTTTTGGAGCGCCTTTGTTGTTTTTCCATGTGTTTCTGCCATCAATAAGAAATTCACAACATCATTGATTGTCCGGTGATAGTTTCAATTTAGGTTTTTTTTTTGTTATTTTGCGTTAAATAGATGTTGACCAACCTCTAATACCATCAATTCGGAATAAGTGCTACAAAGAAATTTACGTACGTACATACATTTAGTGCGTACGTGATTCTAAGCGTATTAGATTGTGATATTGAGAGTTGTTAGTGTCATAGCAAAGCATCATATCTTGTTCTATGCGAAATTTGTGAACCCTGAACGTGCCCCGATATGAAATATCAAAGTTTGAAGCGTAATCTTTTAATCAGTAACTTTATTGCAAATTTTGGAGAAATTTAAGATATCGGTTTCTTTTTCCCAGTTTTAAGATATCTTGATGTTAAAATTCAAATTAAAAGTTGTTACATTTAAACTTATCACCCTTGATCAAAACTCTATCCCTCTTTCTCTCTTTTCGAAATCAATGAAGATTCCCTACCCACGACAATGCTCTTACATTTCACCCCCTTCTGTGGCATCTTAGGCATTTCACATTCCCTTCTACAATGTGGGCATCAATAAGTCATTATACGATGTAAATAGCTGCAATATATTTCTATCATCAGAATGACGTTGATGTAAGTAGCTCCACGCAACTGACCAAATCTCCTCATCTGAGTCAGTCAATCGTTTCTCTGTATATATCCACTAGCAATAAAATTCCAATAGATGCCATTTAAATAGGCCCAGCAATTGACCCCCTACCTAATTGGACTAGAGATAGGTAATGAAAAGCAATAATCGATTTTTCGACTTTTCGATTTCGGTCTAAAACTAAAAATGCGATTTTTCGGTTAGGGGATTATTTCAATTGTCCTAAAACTCGACTTTCTTTTGATAACCGCAAAATATCGACTATTCGTCGATTTTCGAGTTTTCTTTTGATCATTTGCACAGATGTTTTTGCAGCTATGGGAGAGCTGTATAACAGCCAAAGTCAATTAAAATCGATCACAAAATAATCGACTATGCGATTTTTCCTCCACTCAAAACTCGACTTCGATTTTTTGACATTCGACCAAAAAAAGTCGACTAATCGATTAATCGAATGTCGATTTACCTATCCCTAAATTGTATCATGAACCAAATGATACATTTTTATCCCAAGTAATGGCTATATCACACCATATGTTTTTTCACATGTATGTTGTCGCTTTGGGTATACTAATATACAGACCAGCTGATGTCATACATGTGAAAAAGCATATGGTGTGATATAGCCATAAGCAGGAAGAAATCACTTGCAGATACTAAATGATAAATAAACAGTTAAGAAAGCACCAACCTGTGCCGACAGAGATATACATATCATCAGCCTCGGATCTAAAGAAAATAAGTTAAGCCAATACTTCTGACGTCTATAGAGGTTTTTTTATTTTTTGCCAATTTTTGACAATAACTATGACAGGAAGTATGGACTTGCTCCCAAAGAAACATGTAAGAAAGCATCAACCACCTGTGCCGACAGAGATATAGCATCAGCCTCCGATCTAAAGAAGTCAATACTTCTGACGTCTATAGAGGTTTTTTTTTTGAGTTTTTTGGGCCAATTTTTGACAATAACTATCACAGGATGTATGGACTTACTCCCAAAAAAATTGTAACCTCGTAACTGGAGCCGCATAGACAACATATTTCCAAAAATTTAAAAGCGATCCAAGAAGAGTCCTTAAACTGCACTCTTTCAACAGTTTGTGCGGTGAAAGAGTGGTCCGATGTAGTTAATATTAGGACATAATTCGACTCTTTAAGAAATAATACGATTAATAATGTTTGGACAAATCGGGTTTCTTATTTCGAAGGTTATCTTACGTAATACGCAATGTAGTTGGTCCCGGAAAGGGGAAAGGGTCCAGGAAGAAGAAAATTGCTGAAATAAAAATCAAGATTATCCGAGATGAGCTGTACGACTTTTCCAATTAATTTTAATGTTTTTCCAAATTTTGTGTGGAAGGTACACGAAGGACTATACCGATTTAGTTCATATTCAAACCTGATCCATAACTGGAAGTAATAGTACGGTTACATTAGAGTTTTTTGCCGTGTTAACCCACTTCATGAGGATTTATTTGACGTTTGCGCTATGGAATTGACATTTCAAACCCAAACCCACTGGATTAATCCGGTTAAGTGTAACCGGGGTATAATATTTTTACCATATGCAAAGTTATGACCAATTCGATTAATCCCTTCGAGATTTATCATGGGCACAATTATAGCGAAAATTTATGAACTTTTTTTGGGAGAACTAGCGGAAGGAGTGGGTGAGGGCTATCCCCGAATTTAAACTAAGTTAAAAAAAAAGTCCGCTTCAGATTTCAGTCCGATCTGGCAAGTGGCTTGAAGTGGATTTGAACCCAAAATTGTTGACTTTTTTTGGTGAAGATAGTTGAAGGAATTGGCCTATACTGCATTCGAAGTTGATCTAACAGTTTGTGCAAAGTTTTCACCAATTTCTGTTACACCATAGCCATAGTGCGGCACCAGCCATTTTAGTTGGTCACCTTGGGATTTTACAGAGATCGTTGGTAAAATTTTCAAAACCGTGCGAAAATTTCGATCTTCTTTGGGAGAGGCATTAGGAGGAGTTTTAGTAAAAAAGTTTAAAAGTTCTTAAATGGCGAAAATTTTGAACCTTTTTGGTGGAGAACTATCAGAAGAAGTTGTCAGATATAGTTCATCTTCGAGGTGGTTTTAAATTACGATACAAAAGTTTGGACCTATGACAGCTAATCCTTTCAACTGCTATCGTGCGACACGCGGTGGCGCTGCAAAAATACATTGCATTTAAAAAAATCGAAGGTCTGTGGTATCTTAATTGCAATATTCGGAGCTACAATATTACAATAACATCGGTATAAGTATAAGACTCGAAGCATAGACTAATGAAGGTGTAGACGAAGAATTGTTCTCAGCATGTTACTTAGTATGCTCTGTAATAGTTAGATGGCGTTAGTGGTATTTTTTTAACATTGAGCTACTACACGACATATTTGAGTGAAAACCATAGCATATCGAGAACATATTGAGTGAAGGACAACATCTATAAAAAATAAACACATTAAAATTCTCTATCTATAGATTATTTTATCTATGGAGCTACTACATGACATATTTGAGTGACAACTTCAGGATATCATGAGCATATTGAATGGATGGGCGCCATCCACAAAAAACAAGCACAATACAATTTCTCATTTAAACAAAACATTTAAACAAAAAATTATGAATGAAAAGTTCATGTAAAAGTTGACAACACGGTTGGTCGCTAACTTTCCGAAATTCTAAAAATTTTAATTTTACCGTTTTTTGTCGGTAACTCAAAGATGAGTTCGAGAATCACGCTACAGGAGGAGGTACGAGGAGGAGTTTCACAACGATCCTCGAATAGTCCATAAACTGGGAAAATTTTAAAGTTTTGTAGGGAAGATACAAGAAGGAGTTATTTGATATAATCCGTCTTCGAATTTGATTAAAGTTTGACAGAAATATTATGATGTAAAAGTTTAGACCAATGACAGTCACCTCTTCGTTAACTATTGTGCGCCACCGTGGGAGTTTTTACAGCTTTTGTGGTTTTATGACAGGAAATATGGAGTAACATAACATTGAGACCAGGACCGTAACGACTATCTATTTTAAACAAATTCAAAACTATCACAAATGCACATTAGCGAACATTTTGACATTTTTGTGGGGCAGGTACCAAAAGGTGTGGGTGCGTGTGTACCCGAGAAAGTGGAAATGATAGCTAAACAATAAACAAAACAAACAGCGAATGGCACGCGCAAGGGAGTTTGTAATAAATTCCAACAACAATCACTCACAGGCAATTGTGATGATGTGTTTCAACTTACAGAACTCGATGAGTTCTTAGTTGATACGTGCTGATAGTTGTTTGAAAATATTTTTGTTCTGATGTTTTTTGGAGAAGCCGAAAAGTGAGTGTGATTCTCATTTATTTGAGAATACTAGACACCTAAAGAGTTCGGGTTTCCGCAAAAAAAAGCATCATTTCAAAAAGCTGAAAAGCCAATTGATAATTCCCTTCGCCGGGATGAAATCATGATATTGGTAGCGAACAGTAAAAATTTTGCAACACTGTCAGTTCGTTTTGAAAAACATTACTCTCTGTAATAGAGGGTATTAAATGAAGTTAAGCCATTGGGGGAATACTCCAGCTTAAGCAATCAAATGAGATTGAATCTTCAACAATAAACAAAACAAACAGTTATAACATTTCTCTATCTCCCTTTCTGTCAAAACTGATCGTGAAATGTGAACTTTGACCGCTATTAATTTAAAAATCCCTCCAAATCCCTCCAGTTTTTCGATTTTTCTCATCTATGAACATTGCTTTTTCAAAATGCGCTTGGAAACCACAAGTCCTATCAAAATGGGGCTAAAGAAAATGTTGTAGCTGTGAAAATTATCTAGAAAAGTGACTTGTGATTTGTTCATAGGTTTTACCATTTTTATACCCTACACCACAATGTGGAAAGGGTATTATAAGTTTGTTTTGGTAAAAATTCATGTAACACCGCGAAATATTCGTCGGAGACCCCCAATGTGGTATACCAATCTTCATATCTCGGCGAGATAAAGCGATTTTGAGATGTGTGTCCGTCCGTCCGTCCGTGTGTCCGTCTGTCCATTATAAATTGTAATCAAACTCCAGGCCGCAATTATGGACCGATCGTCACTAAATTTGGTATGGAGGTCGGTTTCACATCAGAATAGATCGCTATTTTAATTGGTGATGATCGTGAAATAATTAGCGGGTGAAATGGACCAAAACCATAATTTTTATCCGATTTTGTAGCCGCTCTGTAGGTCGCAATAATAGTCCGATCGCCTCGAAATTTTAAATAAGAGTATATGACAAATAAGAAGCTTGCAATTTGAGATGGCGATCAGATAATATTTAAAGGGTTAAATGGACCACAACTTTTGTGTGAAAATTGTGAAAATTTCTAATGTACAGCTTATATCTTTATTCCTGGAAGAGACACTCCGGACAAGTAAGCTATACTTGGAAGAGAAACGATTGACCTTTCTATTGATGCCAATTGTGTTGGTGTACATGATAAGATAACAGACTTACAGCCTAATATACCCTGTTATTTGTTTGTAGTGTAATGACAAACACGCTAGAGGTCGCAATTATAGCCCAATAATCACGAAATTTTGTACGAGGTTAGGAGATAGGTGGAGGAAGATGCTTACAATTTTAGATGATGATCTGATATTATTTAGCGGGTGAAATGGACCATTACCTTTGTATGAAAAATACAAAAAATATTTTTGGCCTATATTTTATTACCTGGAGGGCTTTACCGGCAAAGTAGACTACATATGAAAATAGAACTACTGATCTTCCCCCTGATGAAAATTGCAATAAAGTGTCTGCTATATAACGGACCTAGTGCTTAATATATAATTGGTTTTGTGTAGATTACCACATTTTCCCATTCCCAGTTGTTGCATTTTTGCAAATCACATGGTGCCCTAACGTTTTAATTGTCCAATTGTATTTTTTAAAACGATTCCCCAGCCAGGCAAAATCAAATTTTTAACGGTTGTAAAATATCTTTCAGTAAGGTTTGCGACATTTTCTGAGTATTTCAGTCATGTAAAACTACTCTACAAGTGGTGTCTTAGGACACGCCGTTCGGACTCGGAGATAAGCTGTGGGTTCCATGTCATTGAGCGTTGTGAAACTATTATTATATTATTATTTCTTACAATAAGTTTATTTGTTCCATAAAGAAATTTTGGTATGTGGAAAGCTAATTCCCAGGGGTAAAGGTGTAGGGTATTACATGGTCGGCCCCGTCCGACTATAGCCTTGGCTTACTTGTTGAGATATATAGATGATCAAATCACATTTTTAGCTTTTTTGTTAGGTCTTCACGATTTGATTGAAAACGGTAAGTCTTATCGAAATGGACTAGAGAGAATCTTTTAGCAGTAAAAATGCTCTACAAGATTGGCTTTGGTAGTTTTTTCCTATGTTGTACCATTTTAGACATATAGAAGTTTATGTAGGGAAATTGCTGTCATTACATTACCAATTTGAACTTCTATATCTCAATAATGATAAAACCTGCGAAATTATCATGAAGGCCAATTTTGTAGAGATTTTTCATAGCTACAACATTTTCTTCAGTCCATTTTCGATAGAACTTGCGGTTTCCAAGCAAAATCGTGAAAAACCAAAAAAAAAAAAACCCTAAAAATGTTTTTGTTTTTTGATTTTTCTCATCTATGAATATTGCTGTTTCAAAATCCGCAAAAACTTCCCAGGTGTAAGCACCTTCCATTTAAAGTTGCTTGAAGAGTTAATAGGGGGTTTTGTAATGGGTATTTTTGCTGGGAACATTTGTATGGAACAAACATTTAATCATATCCATTATGTGGCAAATCCTATACACGAACTAGTTGATTCTGTGTTTGTGAATTCAAGTTATTTTGAAGTTATGTGAATTCAGGAAAACCCAGGGTTCTATGTTTTGTTTTTTCAATTATGTCTCCTCTTTTCTTCTACCACGAATAAAATATTAAATCAACTCAACAAAGAATTTGAAAACGAAAACAACAAATATAGAATTGGTTTAAAAAATCTGTTTTGAGAAGATCTCTGAAAATCGTTCATATTTTCGACTAATAAATTCCTTGCATTCGTAGAAGTCTAGGTAAGATACACAGATAAGTGACACAGTAAAATCAAACTGTCAAATTCATTGTAATTATGAATTAATTTAATAAGCTCGAAGGTATTTCTATAACGTTTTCCTCTCTTTCACGGCATATAAGTTGTCATAATCCAGACCCAACTGTTGTTCACAAGTATTGATAACATCGCCTATATCTACAAATGTTGTACAATATAATATGTAGCCTATTCAGCATGTCGCTGAAGGTATGTTGTTGATATTTTATGACAAGACGTTTAATTTAATCAATAAATCGATTTTAAATAAAACCTTCCTGTAGAGAAAATTCGCGAAAACGAAGTTATTAACATAATCAAGAATATCAGAGAAATAAACTATGTGTTATGTGTGTATGCTTTACATTAGGGTGGATGGAACAAAGTACGAGTTTATAGAGCAAAATATATGCTAGCCAAAGTGGATAAAAGTATTGCAAACATTATCGTTCCAAATACTGTTGTTTTTTCTGAAACCTGATGAAAGTTCTGCTGCTTGATCGGCATGTCATTGTTGTTTGCTAATGAAGTAAAGGTTTACAGGTACTGATATGAGTTTTTGTTAGGTTTCACTGTATCACCGGGGTAATTGTTAATGACTGCATAAAAGTTTAATTACTTTTTTCGTCGCCTATTTATTTGATCGCAATTTGTACGAAAAACTTTTCTTATGTCATTTATCATGTCTTATCATTATGGCCAAGCCATGCCTAGCCGAATTTTATGCGAAAACCAAAAAAAAAAAAAAACAGTAAAAGAGCAAAAGTCAAACAAAAAACATAATGAATTTATTTTCATTCGCTAAACATTCATAAATTTTGGCAATGATAAAAATGGCATTAATTTTCTGTTTGCCGTATTTAAATTTCGATGTGATCATCGTTGTTATGTCAAATATGGGAAATTCAGCAAAAGGGGGAGATATTAAAAATAAAACAAATCAAATCTAAAAATTAAATCAAAATAATTTACAATGTATAAACAAATACAAATACAAATTTTCAATAGACCCTCCAACGAAAATAATATGTAGCCCAATGGGAGTTATTGTTGGCTTCAGAGTTCAGATTGTACGGTGCCTGGGATTATGGGTGGATAATAAATCAATTATCGCTTTAAAATAGCGTTAAGATTAAGTAGCTTTATTTTGAGATTAGCCGAAAGAAACCAAAAAGTTGTTAATATTTAGAATTTATGCACAGCACCCAACCATTCATCATTCTTATGTTGGACCTCATAATTCACCCACCACCCGGGTTATGTGACTTAGCACAAACATGGAAAAAAAGAAATTTACTGTCGTCGTTCAATATGTAACAAACATTTTTCGTGTTGAAAAATGGCCAATGAAAGTAAATTGGGTCTATAGTTCGATTTGTTGGTGTTTTGTTCTTGTTTTCCTTCTTTCTTTTAAGAAAGTCAGGTGAAGCAAAAAGTGACGTAGCTACGCCGTCTTTCATATATTATAATGAAACTACTTCAGTTACCTTATCTAAGATATGTTTTATGGACAAGAAATAACATTTTTTGACAACCCATGAAAAACTTGAAATCCAAAAATAAATAAAAATATTTATTTTAGACACACGGTAAGAAAACAATTTGTCTAAAGAAAAGCATGACTAAATTTTGTTTCTTTGATAAATCCTCTCCACAAAATTAAACAAATGTATCAAAACAATTTCCTGTCAATAGGGGATATCATGTGGCATTATGTGACTACATGTGAATTACATAAATAAGGTAGGAGGAACGAGAGCATGATGAAGAAATTTGAAATAAAATAAGAAATGACATAGCACTTTGGGCCAAACATGTGATGTATACATACATATGTACATATATCAGTTTTTAATAAAGAAAGCATATACTTTCCCGCTTCAATTGCTGTCACAAAGACTTTCATTCAGCTTTGCTGAATAATAAATTTCTCATAATATACGGGTTGACTGGAACTTTCTACAGAAACATTTTCAGCCAGGCTGAATAGAATTTTCTATAGGAAAATTTATATTCAGCCAGGCTGAATAGAATTTTCTATAGGAAAATTTATATTCAGCCAGGCTGAATAGAATTTTCTATAGGAAAATTTATATTCAGCCAGGCTGAATAGAATTTTCTATAGGAAAATTTATATTCAGCCAGGCTGAATAGAATTTTCTATAGGAACATTTATATTCAGCCAGGCTGAATAGAATTTTCTATAGGAACATTTATATTCAGCCAGGCTGAATAGAATTTTCTATAGGAAAATTTATATTCAGCCAGGCTGAATAGAATTTTCTATAGGAAAATTTATATTCAGCCAGGCTGAATAGAATTTTCTATAGGAAAATTTATATTCAGCCAGGCTGAATAGAATTTTCTATAGGAAAATTTATATTCAGCCAGGCTGAATAGAATTTTCTATAGGAAAATTTATATTCAGCCAGGCTGAATAGAATTTTCTATAGGAAAATTTATATTCAGCCAGGCTGAATAGAATTTTCTATAGGAAAATTTATATTCAGCCAGGCTGAATAGAATTTTCTATAGGAAAATTTATATTCAGCCAGGCTGAATAGAATTTTCTATAGGAAAATTTATATTCAGCCAGGCTGAATAGAATTTTCTATAGGAAAATTTATATTCAGCCAGGCTGAATAGAATTTTCTATAGGAAAATTTATATTCAGCCAGGCTGAATAGAATTTTCTATAGGAAAATTTATATTCAGCCAGGCTGAATAGAATTTTCTATAGGAAAATTTATATTCAGCCAGGCTGAATAGAATTTTCTATAGGAAAATTTATATTCAGCCAGGCTGAATAGAATTTTCTATAGGAAAATTTATATTCAGCCAGGCTGAATAGAATTTTCTATAGGAAAATTTATATTCAGCCAGGCTGAATAGAATTTTCTATAGGAAAATTTATATTCAGCCAGGCTGAATAGAATTTTCTATAGGAAAATTTATATTCAGCCAGGCTGAATAGAATTTTCTATAGGAAAATTTATATTCAGCCAGGCTGAATAGAATTTTCTATAGGAAAATTTATATTCAGCCAGGCTGAATAGAATTTTCTATAGGAAAATTTATATTCAGCCAGGCTGAATAGAATTTTCTATAGGAAAATTTATATTCAGCCAGGCTGAATAGAATTTTCTATAGGAAAATTTATATTCAGCCAGGCTGAATAGAATTTTCTATAGGAAAATTTATATTCAGCCAGGCTGAATAGAATTTTCTATAGGAAAATTTATATTCAGCCAGGCTGAATAGAATTTTCTATAGGAAAATTTATATTCAGCCAGGCTGAATAGAATTTTCTATAGGAAAATTTATATTCAGCCAGGCTGAATAGAATTTTCTATAGGAAAATTTATATTCAGCCAGGCTGAATAGAATTTTCTATAGGAAAATTTATATTCAGCCAGGCTGAATAGAATTTTCTATAGGAAAATTTATATTCAGCCAGGCTGAATAGAATTTTCTATAGGAAAATTTATATTCAGCCAGGCTGAATAGAATTTTCTATAGGAAAATTTATATTCAGCCAGGCTGAATAGAATTTTCTATAGGAAAATTTATATTCAGCCAGGCTGAATAGAATTTTCTATAGGAAAATTTATATTCAGCCAGGCTGAATAGAATTTTCTATAGGAAAATTTATATTCAGCCAGGCTGAATAGAATTTTCTATAGGAAAATTTATATTCAGCCAGGCTGAATAGAATTTTCTATAGGAAAATTTATATTCAGCCAGGCTGAATAGAATTTTCTATAGGAAAATTTATATTCAGCCAGGCTGAATAGAATTTTCTATAGGAAAATTTATATTCAGCCAGGCTGAATAGAATTTTCTATAGGAAAATTTATATTCAGCCAGGCTGAATAGATGTTTCTATAAGAAAATTTCCTCTATTCAGCCCGGCTGAGCAGAAATTTCTATAGGAAAATTAATATTCAGCCTGGCTGAATAGAATTTTCTATAAAAAAAATTAATATTCAGCCTGGCTGAATAGAATTTTCTATAGGAAAATTAATATTCCGCCAGACTGAATAGAATTCTCTGTAAGAAAATTAATATTCAGCCTGGCTGAGCAGAAATTTCTATAAGAAAATTTCTACTATTCAGCCTGGCTCAATAGAAGTTTCTATAAGAACATTTCCACTATTCAGTCTGGCTGAATAGAATTTTCTATAAGAAAATTTCCACTATTCAGTCTGGCTGAATAGAATTTTCTATAAGAAAATTTCCACTATTCATCGTGGCTGAATAGAATTGTCTATAAGAAAATTCCCACTATTCAGCCTGGCTGAATAGAATTTTCTATAAGAAAATTTCCTCCACTCAGCCTGGCTGAATAGAATTTTCTATAAGATAATTCTAACTATTCAGCCAGGCTGAATAGAATTTTCTATAAGATAATTCTAACTATTCAGCCAGGCTGAATAGAATTTTCTATAAGAAAATGTTCACTATTCAGCCAGGCTGAATAGAATTTTTTATAAGAAAATGTTCACTATTCAGCCAGGCTGAATTTTCTTTTAGAAAATTTTCACTATTCAGTTTGGCTGAATAGAAATTTCTATAAGAAAATTGTTGCTATTCAGCCAGGCAGAATAGAATTTTGTGTAAGAAAATTTCAGGCTGAATTTTCTTTTAGAAAATTTTCACTATTCAGCCTGGCTGAATAGAATTTTCTATTAAAAAATTTTCACTGTTCAGCCTGGCTGAATAGAATTTTCTATAGAATTTTCTATAATAATTTTCCAGGCTGAATAATAATTTTCCTATAGAAAATTCTATTCAGCCAGGCTGAATGTTAATTTTCCTATAGAAAATTATATTCAGCCAGGCTGAATGTTAATTTTCCTATAGAAAATTATATTCAGCCAGGCTGAATATTTATTTTCCTGTGGAAAATTCTATTCAGCCAGGCTGAATATTAATTTTCCTATGGAAAGTTCTATTCAGCCAGGCTGAATATTAATTTTCTTATAGAAAAGTCTATTCAGCCAGGCTGAATATTAATTTTCTTATTGAAAAGTCTATTCAGCCAGGCTTTATATTAATTTTCTTATAGAAAATTCTATTCAGCCAGGCTGAATATTAATTTTCCTATAGAAATTTCTATTCAGCCAGGCTGAATATTAATTTTCCTATAGAAATTTCTATTCAGCCAGGCTGAATATTAATTTTCCTATCGAAAATTCTATTCAGCCAGGCTGAATATTAATTTTCCTATAGAAAATTCCATTTAGCCAGGCTGAATATGTATGTAAATGTTCCTATAGAAAATTCTATTTTTCCCAATTTTTTGATTTAAATTAATTAAAAATTTTATTCTGCCACTTTGAATTGAAAATCATATGATTTATTTATGGCAACACAAATTAAATGCATTTTTATTTAACACCTTTAAATGAAATATTTAATTTTTTGGAGGGTCATCTTTTTTTATAGCACGACTTATTTGTTGTTTCTAATTATGTTGAAGTTTTTTTTGTAATAGTAATACGTTGCTTAGGTTATTTCGATTTAGTTGAAATACAGAGTCGTGGCTGTGGTAGGTGCTTGTATTAGCAGCTCTTGGCTGAAATTGTTCTTCGTTTTATTTTACAATAATTTTTCTAGATACGCACTTCAGACACGGATTGGGAATAAATTGTATTTGTATTACACTTCTGTTAATGATAAAAAATCTCTTAGCATTGGTAGTGTACAGGTACTTTACCGAAGTTAACCTCCTATGTGGTTCAGGTGACCTACCCAGTCCCATCAATGTGTTTTTTAGATTTCGAAAATTTTGTAAATTGTGACCATTGAGCCATAATAGCGTTATAATTAATATATGCTAGAGGGCAAAAGTCTACTTTTAGGCTGAACCGATTTTTACCGTAACATACAAATCAGCATTACCTTCACATTCAATTCGTTCTGAGTGTATTGTAGTCGATTTTGAAGGCCTTGTGAGTCCCTAGTCGAAGTACCAAAATAAACCAGAATCTTATACTCATCATTGCACGTCTGTGACAAATATGAAGTATACAATCAGGTCATCAATTTATCATTTTATTTTGAAATATCAAAAAAAAGCAAGATCTCAGTTAATGCACAAAATGTGTAAAGAAAACAACGTTTTATCTATAATGAATAATTAAGATGGCGAAATGACTTTCAAATCACGTTCGGCTTTATATTTCTTGAAACAAAAATAAACAAAAACCAGTAAGGAAAGGATTATTTGATACCCTACACCACTGTGCGAATTTTTTAAAAATAGAATTTTTGTCGACTTGTTATAGGAAAAAAACCGACCAGAAATTCAGAAAGAGCATAAACGAAACCCGTAGAAACCACCTATATCTCAAAAAGTAAAAATGGCGTATGGAACACTTAAGCATGACACCGACGATATGTTGAATAGGGCTATGACTTTATGACATTTTTTATTAAAAATGATTTCCTGTAGTGAAAAGTTGTAAAAAAACAGTGAACACTTTAGTATATGCCGGCAGGGTTTTTGGAGCTTTTGGGCCAGTGTATCAGGAAGTATGGACTTACTCCGGAAAATATTGTACCGTTGTAAATGGGGTCAATAGGACAACCAAGAGGAGCTTTAACTTCGCTTTACCCGAATTTTGTGCGGAAGGTACCCGAAGGAGTGGACCGATATAATCCATATACATGCCTGGATGAAATAATACGACGTGCAAAGTCTGCACCAATCAAAAACTTCATGCGTGAATTATCTTGCGGATTTGCCATTTCGGATCGTGCCGTCATGATTTCTTGGAGCTTTTGACAACCTGCTGAAAGGATTTTCAAAACTATCCGCGAGGTGCTCTTAAACTTCAGTTTATCCGAATTTTGTGTGGGAGGTTCCAATCGTCGGGTACGCGTTCTTCCTGCCAGGTGGTGCTAACTAGCTGATGCATACACCTTATCAGCGCGTCGCCTCCTGTTTCAAACAGCTCGGCTGGTAAGCCATAGGCTCCTGCTGCGTTATTATTCTTCAGACGGTTCATTGCTGTTTTTACCTCATCTTGGCCGGGTGGTATACATTCTATACCATCTTCTGGGATTGCATCTGTGGTATCATCGTCTTCGCTACTATTGGATACCAGCAGATTGGAAAAATGTTCCTTCCATATCCTGAGCACGCTATCTGTATCTGTTACCAGATTACATTGCTGGTCTCTACAGGAGGATGTGCCTGTACCAAAGCCATCTATTTGATGTTTCACTCTTTGGTAGAATTTTCGGACTTCATTCTGGCTCCTGTACATCTCGATTTTTTCACACTCCTCGCGTTTCCATTTCTCTCTTTTTCTTGCGGAAAAGACGTTTCTCTTCTCTCCTTTTCTTCCGATATCTCTCTCGTGCGCTACGCGTTGCTACTGATTGTAACGTAGCTATATATGCCGCATTTTTCTCTGCGGCAGCAGCACGACACTAATGGTCATACCATGAATTTCTTTGTGGACGTCTCTAGAATCCATGCATGGATTTTGGGCAATATATTGTCACTGTGTTGTTCTGTTATCGGGACAAGGAGTGCTCTCATTAAGAAATTGGGCAATTTGAGTGGAATATGATGTGGCTATCTGTTGTGTTTGCAGCCTATCGATGTCCAACTTCTGCGTTGTGTATGTTCGTGCTTTATTTGCAACGTTTAGACGGGTACGTACCTTTGCTGCAACAAGATAGTGGTCCGAATCAATACTTGCGCCTCGGAACGATCGTTTATCCAACACTCTCGATGAATGTCTTCCATCTATCACAACATGATCAATTTGATTACTTGTTCTTTGATCTGGAGACAGCCAGGTGCCCTTATGAATATCGAGATGATTAAATCTGGTACTGCTAACTACCATGTTTTTTGCAGCTGCAAAGTCTATCAGCATCATACCATTGTCAGATGTTTCACTGTGGAGACTGAATTTCTCGACTGTTGGGTCAAAGATATTCTCCTTTCCAATTTTGGCATTAAAATCGCCTAGAATGATTTTAATGTCATGGGCAATATAATATATCTTTGGTTTGTTCGTCCTTTTCTTCAGTGGGATCATGAGCGCAAATAAAGCTGATGTTGAAGAATTTAGCTTTTATTCGAATTGCAGGAAGTCTTTCATTCACTGGGGTGAAGCTGGATACCAGATGTTTTAGTCTCCGACTAAATACGAATCCGCAACCAAACTCATGCTATACGTCATGGCAGCTATAATACAGTGCGTCACCTTTAGGTGTTGTTGTGACGCCTTTCCCAATCCATCGTATTTCCTGTATGGCAGTAATATCGGCCTTGTACTTTTCAAGTACGTCTGCCAATGCAAAGACTGCACCTTCTCTATAAAGACTGCAACCATTCCAGGTGCAGATTCGCAGATCATGGTCCTTAAAACGTTTGTAACCCAAATGTCAATTAACAAAAAATTCAATAATAATTATACCTAAAACCCTCGGGTGCTACCGTTATATAGGGCCTATACCAAACCATAATAGACCTATGTTCATCATTTTTGGTGGATAAAGTTTGTGACCACTGGGATCCTTAAATGTCAAATTATCTTACAACTCTGAAAATGGTAACTTCCGTTATATGGGGGATACGTTTTGGGACAATTAAGAACTTCAAATGTTAAATTATAGATTGTTCGGTAAAAAATTTAGCTAAGATACCATCAAAAATAGTTTTATTGTTTTCTAAAGTAGCCTCCAGCATAATTTATACACTTTTTAATACGCTCAAACCAATTGTTGAAGCACTTTTTTCACTCCAATTGAGACACCTCCAAAACATAGTTTTTGAAAGTTTCAACAGCTACTTTTGGCCACGAAAATCATTGACAACCCATTTTTTGCATGATGTGCGAGAATTAAATGAAGTCATTGGGTTCCAAGTCAGGTTGATTCATCAGTTCCACGTTTTGTCAGATCAAGAAGGCGCTGGTTTGAATCGATGTGTGAGAGCTCACATTGTCATGGTGCACAATAATTCGTCTTTTCTTGTTCATTTTTCAAACTTCTCAGGAGACTTCCGGCAAACAAATTGTAATGTACCACTCAGAATTAAGCGTCCTTTGTTCCTCAAGCCGTGTAGTAGCCCATGGTCCGTTTAGCCGAAGAAACAGGCGACCATTTGCTTCGAAGTGTTTCTTCCATGAACAGCTTTCGTTGGATTTGGCTCGCTTTTGAAGACCTAAACGATCGATTTGTCATTTGTGACGATCTTATAAACGTCTTTTGTTTTTATTCACACTTTCTTTGCACCCAATCCACAAGAGCTTATTTTTGAGCGATTGTCCAATTTTGCAGGGTCTTACGAGAAAACTCCATTTTGGTTAGTGGAAGAAATACCCAAGGATGCCTCCATCCCCCAGTATATAGCATGGCGATCTTACATTATTCGTTCATGCATGGCTTAATTTTGTTCTGGCACAACGGCCGTTTTTGGACAATACTCACGACCTTCTTTTTTTAGTGAGTGTCGCCACGATTGAATTCATTAAACGAGTTTTTCATTGTGCTATGGGATGGTCCTTTATCGACATATACAGATTAAATTTGATCGATATACATATTAATGGTCTGTTCCTTTACTTTTGAAAATGGTAAAACCGGCAAAAGTAGTAAAAGCAGTAAACTGCTCCCATATGAATTGTATGGTGTCAGAAGTAAAGGAACGCTTTTCGAGTAAAAAGTGGTAAAACTTGAAGATTCTTGCACGTAAAGGAACAGAGCTTAAATCTTGCCGTGATTATCCACTTCGAAAATAGGGATACGTAAAATCGATTTCGGTTAATCGATTATTAACCGTAAAATTTCCAAAAGTCGAAGTCGACTATTGACTGTGCGAAAACCGGATAATCGCTTATTCTTAGTCGACTTTCGGAAGACGGCGTCAACAATTATTCGTTGTCAACCATTAGTTGTAGTCTATTATTATTCGTAGTTCGCTATTAATCGTGGTCGACTATTAGTAGTAGTTGACTATTGGGTGTGCTAAAACCGCGTAATCGACGGTACTTTTTTATGCATATAACCATCACGGATCGCATCAACGAAAATGGTCGGTAATATTCGATTATAATCGGTTTTCGGCGGTTAACGATTAATCGAAAGTCGACTTTTAGAACACTCTCAAACAATCGACTAACCGAAAATCGAGATTTAAGTCGAAAACCCGATTATTGCATTTCACTGCTTATCCCTAGTCGAAAACTGGACTGGACTTTAGAGAACATTTGTAGTTACCGTCCATTTAACAAACGTATATTACACTAAAAAACATAATAAATTTTTTTTTTCATTTAATGTACGTACACACGGAGGAAAAAAGGTCTGAGAGCAAGGGAGCGTAAATTTCAATGTAAAACACATTGAACACAATGTATGCTCATTTGTTCTCAATAAGCGCTCACATTTATAAATAATGGTGGTTGTTTATTGAAACGCATGGAAATAAGCAACAACGGACACATAGCTACATACAAATTTCCAAAGAAATACATAACAGAGTTTAATAAAAGAAAAACTTTAAAAAATAAATAAATAAAACTATTTAGTTGTGAAATAAAACACATTTTCCTCAAAGTTGAAATCATCAGTGGGAAATACGCATCTGGAATTAAATTATTATATAATGTAATGAATAGGTACATCCACATTTCAAACATACATATGTGTGTATATATTTATATGAAAATGTATTGATGTAATTACCAATATTTAGTGCGATTTCTTCCTTGTCCAATAAAACATTTCCATTCACTTTTTTAATTCAATTATAAAAATTACCAATTATAAAATCTATTTGGCATTTAATTTACTAGACAGCACCATTTTCTTAAGAAACACACAAAACACTGATTTATTCACTTACATTACCGTCTTTACTCAACGATTGTATTTAGACAACTGAAACAAATTTCCTCTTCGCTTGCTACGTTGGTTAACAACAAAGCACGAAACACACGTGTTTGGCCAAAGCTTCTGCGTCTCCTATTACACCATACACTTAGCTCTTTGTTATAAAACAGCATTCCGCATCCGCGAGAGCCCTGTTGTTACTCTCTTCGACAAAAATCCTCTCTCCACCCATAAAAAATATGTTCTAACATAAAAAATATGTTGTTACCCAAACAAATAAAATTGAGATATGTTACAAAATGTTGCAAACATATATTTGTTTGGACACAAACAAATTATGTTTGGATCCAAATATATTTCTAACAAATATTTTTCTGCGTGCACCCTCGCCTATTAATTAAAATAAACTTTGTTTAGTTGTATAAGAATTTATTTAACAATTAAACAAATTTGACGTTAGATATTCAATTACGCATTTGTTAAATAACAATTTACATTATTTCAAAAACAAAGGAAACAGCGGATCAAAAAAAAAAGTAAATTCTCATTAAAAAGAACACATTATTTATAAAGGCAAATGTAAATTGCTTACCGGTTTACGTGGCTGGTTGATTACCTTTTGATTTACATTCAATCCCGGCTTTTTGTTTAATCAGCGAAATAATCCCAAGAGCAGCAGTTCATGATCTTAGAATAATAAAAATTAAACAGCTAAAAAACATTAAGATGAGGGGACCGACTTCAGCATACCCTATATTGAAACTTTTAACCTTTAAACGGAATTTTTAAAAAAGCAAATTTTAAACATACACTCATAAAGCCTAACTTAATATTGTTGGGAAATAATTTGAAAAATGCAAATTTAATTTGAAAAATGCAAACCAAGAGTGGTTGGCGGTAGCTATGTTGTAGGGTATTCAGCATCACTGCTTTAAATGTAAAAATAAATAACAAAATGTAAATTATTTATTTTTTTATTGCAGCTCATTTCAAAACTGGTTTCTTTGAATTCTCAAATCTAAATAATAATGCAAACATTTCCATCTTAGATCTTACTGTCTTCTGTGCCGTTTCTTTGTTCATTCAAGTAGTCACATCTCTAACGCAATAATATTATGGCTACAATTAACGCCTTTACTATTTTACATTTATGTTCCATGTGTTTGTCATAATTAAAGTGTCTGCTGGCTGCCGGAGAGATAATTAATTATGACAGCATGTTTAGAATTTTCAAATATGGAGTACCAACATTTAAGTATCCGTTCTTTTATTAGTTGACTTGACTGATTCACAGAAACAGTAAAGCTGAGTAAGAATATTAATAATAAACGATGCTGAATTAACATTACCATGTGTGCGTACTACTTATTGGCCATAAATGTAAACGAAATTAATTATATTTCCCCAAGAATTTCAAGTAAAGTCACAAAACGTAAATATTTTGGATTCATTTGTGTTTGCCTGTTAAGGCAATGAGGATGATCATATGATTGAATTTCAGTAGGTTTTTCTCTTTCGAAATCAAAAAAATACTTTTAGTAGTTAGTCCCGGTTCACACTAGAGTGATTTCACTGAAAAAATCATGAAAATATGCGTCCCAAGATCGAGATCCATAGTAGAGTAATATCATGAAAATTCTGTAGTGGAGAACTCAATCTAAAAATACCTAATTTTATGAAATTTTTTCAATGAAATTACGTTAGTGTGGACCGGGACTTAATGTGACAATTTCTTCTTTAGGGATACGTAGTGAAATGCAACAATCGAGTTTTCGAAGATTCGGGTTTTGTCCAAAACTTAAAACTCGATTTTCGTTTAATCGATTTTGTAAGATTATTCCAAAATCGATTTTCGATTTTTCACTAACAACCGAAAACCGGTTATAATCGATTATAATCGACTTCTAACGACTAATGATCGATTAATCTGTTAACCGAAATCGATTTTACGTATCCCTATTCTTTTTTTAATCTCGAAAGACAAAAAATTAATTGGTATGTATCTTGAATTATATTTTTATAACACAAAGTTTTTCAGTTTCCATACCAACGCTTAACACGATTTTTCCACAAAAAAGAAGTTTCAATTAACTGACTCATGTTCATTGCCTCCATTCAAGGTCAATTGCAAAATATCGCCATCATCATCATTGCCATAATAATTATCATCCAATTATTAGTTTTTTTTATTTAATTTTCGGCTACTTCATAACTTGGTATCATATTCTGGCTTCTTCCGTTCCTGAATATGCTTTCTTCGTGTTAACTCGTTTTTTGTATTCTTTCACATAGCCATTCAAATTAAGAACGTGTGGAGTGTTTATTTACTTCATTAGGTCATACAGTAAAATATCGAAGAAGCGCAAACAAAAATAGCTAAATAAACAAAAATATCATTTCAAAATCGGTTACAGTTGCTGCTGACATGGTGCTAATTCATAACCAACCAAACGAAAAAAATAGTATACATAGAATACAAATAAAAAACATGTTAATTGAATACGATTTTGTTTTTTGGATGGATTATTGGTTATGACCGAAAAATGATGACTACAAGGGAATCTAATACCATCAATTATTGAATCATTTCGAAAAAAAATCGTTTTATTAACGACACACATAAACGTGTCCAGTTATTTTAGACACATGAACAAACCGTTGGTGGTAGGTTATTTAACACTACTTAAAGAGGTATCACATAGAATTCACGTGGGCACTTTAATTATATTTGGAGGTTGCCCCAGAAATATATAACTTTGTATACCCTACACCACATTGTGGTAAGGGGTATTATGACTTTGTGCATTTTTATTGTAACATACAAAAGGAAACGAGATAGAACCATTGCTTCTTTTAGGGATATACACTAGGATTATAACCAAATACCACGCCAGTACCATAGGCGGAATATTGTCTTGATAAAAATACGCGATTTTAGTTAGATTCGGTGAAAAAAGTTTCCGCACCGACTGCGATTACTAAAGCCCTTTTGATATTTTTTTCTATTTAAAATTTTAAATTTGCTTGGTTTGAATAAATATTTATAGAAAACAAATACGATTTTCACAGGCAAAGTAATTAACAACAGTCTGTAACTTTCGCGAATTCGTTGCAAATGACCACATATTCTCTTGTTCGATAGGTACAATAAATATGAACACAAAATTCGAGAGTTTATAAAGAAAAACAAAAAATTGCAATATTGTTAAATCCTCTGAAATATCGCGATTTGATAACCAATTGGTCCAGAATGGTTTGATATTGATTTTAAATTAGATTAAAACTATTAATATGATATTACGAAAAGCGTATATTTCATTATAACAAATAAAATTAAATAATGCATTACTGAACTTCAATGCATTTGGTGCGGAAACTTTTTTCGCGATAGGGAAAAAATTACACCGTATTTCATAGTAGTTTTTCATGCTGTAAAATTGCAAACAAGTTATAACCCTAATATACACAGGATTACTTTCTGAGTCGATTTATGCATATCCGTCTATCCATCCAACTGCAACGTAGTCCCGGTCCACACTAGAAAAATTTCATAAACTTTTATGTATCAACACCGTTTGTGGTCGAAATGAGCACGCCGTTGTCAATATGACAACGAGATGGAGTCAACGGCTTCGAGAATTGAAATATTAAAAATTGAGCACGCATGTGCGACACAATTAGAGGTCAGATTAAAAAACAAGTAAGAAAAGGCTATAGGCTATAAGGCTATATATGTGATACCCTACACCTTTACTCCTGGGAATTAGCTTTCCAAATATCAAAATTTCTTTATGGAACAAATAAACTTATTGTAAGAAGTAACTTTGTGGATTTTGGTACAGTATCACACCAAGCTTAAATAATAATATAATAATTATTTCACAAACACCCTAGAAGGGACAAGGGAGACTTCTCTCATATCAATGAGTGAGTGTACCCCGATTCATATTCGCACAATGATATGGGGCCCACAGCTTATCTCCGAGTCCGAACGGCGTGTCTTAAGACACCACTAGTAGAGAAGTTTTACATGCCTGAAATACTCAGAAAAGGTCGCAAACCTTCCTGAAGGATATTTTGCCCCCGTTGAAAATTTGATTTTGCCTGGCTGGGGAATCGTTTTGGAAAAATGTGACAAAGCGACACATGTTGCAATGTAAAAATCCAATTGGACAGTTAAAATGTTAGGGAACCATGTAATTTGCAGTAATGCAAAAACTGGGAATGGGAAAATGTGGTTCTCTACACAGAACCCATTATAAATTAAGCAGTAGGCCCGTTATCTAGCAGATACGTTATTGCATCAGGGGGAAGATCAGTAGATCTATTTCCATATGTAGTTTACTTTGCCGGTATATGTCCTCCAGGAAATAAAATATAGACCAAAAATGTGTTTTTTTTTTTTTTGTATTTTTGATACAAAAGTAATGGTCCTTTTACCCGCTAAATATTATCAGAGCAACATCCAAAATGGTAAGCATCTACTTCGACCTAAGGTCTTACCTCGTGCAAAATTTCGTGATTATTCAGCTAATTCGCGACCACTAGCGTGATTATGATTACATTACAAAGAAACAATGAACGGAAAGAAACAAAACGATTCCCGTACCAATCACACAACGCCACAAACTTTTCAGCTTCTCTGAATCGTTTCATTCTCACAACCAAAACAAAAACACAAACTTTTCAACGTAAAAAGATGGAAACCGTACGATTGGTGAAATGTTACTTCGGCTATGCTTTGCCAAGTTGTTTCATTCACCACCGAAACGACAAGTATTTTTGGGAAACGTTTGCCGTGCGTTATGGTCAATGACACACTCAGACACACACACGCACACACAAATGTGATGCTTAACAACCCTATAAGTTAGCATCAGCATACCACAGTGAATTTTATCAACCACCAAACGTTTTTGATAAATTTTATTCACATGTGTTAAGTACTATGTATTTAGTTTTCTATCTGTTGTTGTGGAGTTGAGTACTTTTCACTTTTCGTTTTGTTCGTACTCACGAATGTAAACAAAACGAAACTAAACAGCGAGCTCGGCCAACGAGGGTTATGTTTCATTTTGTATTGTTCCTATGGAAAATACGAAACGAAACGATTGGAAATTTTATTTAAAGTATTTTTACGTACTCTGCAAAGAAATAACAGGGTATATTGTTATCTTATCATGTACACTAACACAATTGACATCAATAGAAAGGTCAAGCGTTCCTCTTCCAAGTATACCTTACTTTCCCGGAATGTCTCTTCAAGGAATAAAGATAAAAGCTCTATATTAAAATTTTTCACAATTTTCACACTAAAGTTGAGGCCAATTTAACCATCTAAATAATATCTGATCGCCATCTCAAATTGCAAGCTCCTTCTTTGTCATATTCTCTTACTTTATTTAAAATTTCGAGGCGATCGGACTATTATTGCAACCTACAGAGCAGCTACAAAATCGGATAAAAATTATGTTTTTGGTCCATTTCACCCGCTAATTATTTCACGATCATCACCAATTAAAATAGGGATCTATTCTGATGTGAAACCGACCTCCATACAAAATTTCGTGACGATCGGTCAATAATTGCGGCCTGGAGTTTGATTACAATTTATAATGGACAGACGGACACACGGACGGACTGACGGATGGACGGACACACATCTCAAAATCGCTTTATCTTGCCGAGATATGAAGATTGGTATACCACATTGGGGGTCTCCGACGTGTATTTCGCGGTGTTACATGAATTTTTACCGAAACAAACTTATAATACCCTTTCCACATATTGGTGTAGGGTATAAAAATGACAACAGCCGTGGTCAAAAAAAAAAAATAATAATAAATAAATAAAACAAGTAAGAACGGCGTTAAGTTCGGCCGGGCCGAACTTGTTATACCACCTACCACGAGATATTATGAAATAAAAGGGAACATTTAGTATCCTAAATACCAAATTTCAAAAATTTCGGTAAAACAATGTGGATAACCTTCAAAATACCGAAATTCGGGGCGTACCGTTCTATGGGGGCTATATCAAGAAAGTTTTTAGACTCAAAGAAAAGTATAATACCAAATTTCCGATATTTCGTTAAGATAATGTGGCTAAAACCTTTAATATACTGAATATCAAGAGGTACGCTTCTCTATGCTGATTAATTCTCTTCTGGAATATTGTCACAAATTTCCGTCTTTCGGTGGGATATTGACGTCACAACCTACTGAACTACGAAAATCGGGAAGTATCGTTCTATCGGGGATATATGGAAACGTGGAAGTATGCCGGCGACTTTCATTCGAAAGGTTTTTACCTCCAACACAGACTAAATACTAAATTTCAGCCATTTCGGTGGGTTGTTGTGGTCAAAACCTTCAAAATACTGAAAACAGGAAGTACCGTTCTATGAGGACTATATGAAGGCGGGGATCTATACCAACAAATTTCATATGGAAAGTTTTATACCCCAAATGAAGACTATATACCAAATTTCAGCGATTTCGGTAGAATATTGAGACCAGAACCTTCAAAATACCGAAAAACGGGAATTACCGGTCTATAGGGGCTATATGAAGGCGTGGACCTATACCAACAAATTTCATATGGAAATTTTTATACGCCAAATGAAGACCAAATTTCAGTCATTTCGGTAGAATCTTGAGGCCACAACCTTCAAAATACCGGAAATCGGGAGGTACCGTTCTATGGGTTCTATATGAAGGCGTGGATCTATACCGACATATTTCTGGGGGAAAGTTTTGCACCCCCTTAACGAAGACTAGGTGCCAAATTTCAGCATTTTCCGTGTGATAATGAGGCTAAAACATTCAAAATACCGAAAATCGGGTGGTACCGTTCTATGGGGGCTATATCAAAACGTGGACCGATATAGCCTATTTGCAATACCAAACATCCAAGTTTAATTATACCCTCCATATTATGATGAAGGATATAAAAAATGACAACAGCCGTGATCAAAAAATAAAAATATAACCCTCCTTTCTCTGTTTAGGGTCCGTGAAAACAACCATCTGGAAAAAAAATCAAATAGATCTGAAATGAGTCCTCAAACAGCACTTTTCCCAACGAGAATATAGTTCATATTCCAACCTGACACATGAATGGACCGTTATAGTTCATATTCGAACCCGAAAGGAATAATATGATGTACCAAGTTTGGATCAAATCGATTGTTTCTTTCGTGAGTTATCGTTCACACCATTTTACAGAAAATTTTGAACTTTTGTGAGGGAGGTACCCGAAGGAGTGGACCGAAATGGCCCATCTTCGAACTTAAACTAAGTTTGGGCAAATATTACGAAGTTCAAAATTTGGTTTGAATCGGTTGATCCATTCGAGGGCTATCGTGCGCACCAGCCAACCAGCCAGAAAGATAGACGGAGGAACATGGCTAAATCGACTCCAAATTGTCTGAAACGTATTTCGTCCAGACATACTTGGGGTCTAAAACTGTTATTTCGATGAGCCACATTTTTGGTCGTATCAAAGTGTATATACCCTCGTTAGCCTAAAGGCTGAGGGTATACAAATTTCGACAAATTATATTGAACTCGTGACGGTGCAAGGTACTGTATAGTGAGCCCCGCCCGACTTTGATCCTTTTTTTACTGGTTGAACATAAGGAAGGTATATTTAGTTCGTTTTTCCGTTTGCGGCCCTATGAAGTAAATATATATTCTTGATCAGGATAAATTAAGATAATTTAGAGTCGATCAAGCCATGTCCGTCTTTTATAATCACTCTAGCGTCCGCAATAATTGAGCGAGAACGCTATATTTTTGAGTTTCGAGTTTCTTTGTTCCATAGACAGGTCAAGTTCGAAAATGGGCTTTTTCGGCCCAAGTTTTGGAACAGTCATAGTTTGACATTTTTAGTTTCTTAGTAGTCCCAACACTTCTCCACCGAAAATTGCCAAAGGTACATCCCGGTTTTAGGTATTTTGAGACTTTTAACTACATTTTTAACAGTGCTAGGTTTAATTTGACATTTGAGGTCCTTAGAGTCCACGACACTTCTTTTTCCAAAAATTGTCTATATATGTCCATGTTTTGAGTAGCCTCACACAACGTAACCTCCCGATTATCGGTATTTTGAGAATTTTAGCTATATTTTTTGATCGAATTAACTGTAATTTGAAATTTGGGATTCCCAGTGGTCCATGTTTTGGCATAGGCCCCATATAACGGTACCTCCTGATATTAATTATTTCGAGGAGTTTAGCTACATTTTTGAACTGAACTTGATGTAGTTTAACAAAAGAGGATTTAAGTGGTCACAACACAAATTGTCTCTGTAGGTTCATGTTTTGGTATAAGCGCCGTATACATCCCGATTTTGGGTATTTTGAGGATTTAAGCTACAAGTTTTAACAGAACTAATTGTAATTTCAGATTGCTAGTGGCCACAAAACTTTTTCTCAAAAAATTGTAACGGTATCTCCCGATTTAAGATATTTTGAAGATTTTTGCTACTTTTTCTCCGAACTGGCACTTAGTTGACATTTAAGGTTTCCACTGGTCACAAAACTTCTCCATAAACAATTGTCAACATAGCTTCACACTTTGATATAGCTCCCATTATATTTTATATAGATCCCGATTGAAGACATTCTCAGATACATTTTCTGACCTTATTTTGGCATTTTGAGTATCAGTGTTCGAAGAAAAATCTCCACCTAAAATTGTGGACAGGAAAGGAAAATAATTATTCGATTTTACTTCAGTATATTTAATGGTGGAGGGTATAAAAAGTTTGACCGGGCCGAACTTAACAATTTTTTACTTGTAAGTATATAAAATTTCCCGGCAAATCCAGGTATAGACATCGGGATTTCGGAAGTGAACAATTAGCGGAAAATGCGGTAATTAGCGGAACAGGATTTCCCGATGAAAAACTCTAGTTATAAGCTTAAATATGTTGTTGTAGCATAGACTAATGAAAAGATAGACGACGCAATGCTCTCACCGAGTATGTTTGAATTGAGTATGCTGAAAACGCAACTCAAAATAAAATGCCAAACAATGCAAGTTAATAAATATTTTGTTCTGGCAAAAGACAACTTGGTGTTAGTTATTGATGGGAACAATATCCTCAGACAAAAATATCCATAAAAATATTGCCATTTTCCCAAAAAACGTCTTCGAACTTTTTGAGTTTTCGTGTTTGAGTAGCTTGACGGCGCAAAATTGAGTATTCCTTCGTCTATGTTTTCATTAGTCTATGGTTGTAGTTCGACTGCAACAAATGTTCGAAGAGAAAAGTCACTCAACACCCATGTTCAGCATCATGTGCTGGATCGCGTTCCACGCATTGTCATGGAAGATGATCTTCATGGGTCGAATAAATCACCCAAACATCGAGCACTTATTTGTGCATTATTTGATGAGCAATGACGCTTAATTGAAAGCAGCCTTCAGCAATGGTAAAACTGTTTTAAGGAAACAGGCGCCTGTAGAGACGATATGAAGTTTCTCTTCCTTCCCTTCACTGAAAGGAGTGAACACTTTAAACATCGATCCTGCACGCTGAAACGTTCGCATCACTGGAGCTCTTCTTGTGTTTTTTCTGGTGACTGAAACCTGGAATAGGTTGCGTAAAAACTGTTCATTCATTTTGTAGTCATGGACTGATCATTGGTTCAGTAGTTAAGTCTTCCACGCTGAAAACATTGAAAAACTATCTCTATTTCTGAATAACTACCCAAAGGCTCTCAAATTCGATAAATAAAAATTTTGTAATGATTATGTACGTGAGGATTTTTCCTTAAGATAAGCGTAAACAGGATTTCGCAAATCGATAGCATTTCAGTGCGCTAGTTTAAATATGCTTTTATAGTTATCAGAGCAAACATGTTCTGCTTCACGTGCCTTGAGTGTCAAAGATCTGCTTGTCGTTCTATAACGGTAAGAATTTTTGGATCTCTCACCCACATCTACAGCGATTATTTCAAGCACTTACAAGCGATATGGCAATCGCACATATCTTCAATTCCATTATGTGGAATATAAATACAGACTTTTATGTATGTATAACAATTAGCTGATATCTCGTGCTGCCTAGCTATTGCTCTTGAGATATACCTTTGGTAACAGGTTGTTATATTGATCAACTTGTTGTTACCATTTATTGATCATGCGGAATGCTATAAAGTGGAAGTAATAAAAATTAACTATTTTTAACAATTCTAGTGTTATAAAAAAAACTTATGGCCTACACTTGACTACATCGGTTTTTTCGCAGTCTTGAGCATATCTAAAGAGTTTTATTACCCTACGAATGTGCGTTTAGTCAGTTTCTAAGGAAGTAAATTATGTGTTGTACCCACTTGACAAATGTCTTGTGAAAAAACAAAGTAGAAAGCACCAATGTGCACAAAGAAATAATTTCTTGGGGAACCCTCGAGACCAAATATAATTTTTTTTGGTGTGGTATGCGTCCCCTAGTCATTCTGCCAGTGGGAAGGAGGCAGCTCAATACCATTTACTATACCGATATCGGCCGGCTGTTACAACTCGTGGTTCCTACGAACGTCGGTCAACGTCATCGTCAACGCACATTGATCCATAAACCTTTTGAATCATTTTTCTCTCAAACACACCAAGTTTTACCTCATCTGCATAGGTGGTATGTGTCGATCTGTTTTTCGTGAATCTTCTCTAGGTGCTAATGTGGTGCAATGGTAAGCACATCCGCCTTGTACTCTGAATACCCGGAATCGAATCCCAGATCGGGCAAAAAACTTCATCATTTTCAACTACCCCTTAGCGTAATACAAGCGACGTTTCCTGAGTATCCAATCCTTGTAAAACATCTCTAGAAGCGGTGTGGTAAGCACGTCCCATATCAGTGAGCTAATTTTAATTGGGGTGCACTCAGAAAAGCTCATAGAAGCATCGCAGAAGCACCCTTTCATTCAAAAAGTGTTCACAGAAGCACCCTTTCATTCAAAAAGGGTTCACAGAAGCACCCTTTCATTCAAAAAGGGTTCACAGAAGCACCCTTTCATTCAAAAAGGGTTCACAGAAGCACCCTTTCATTCAAAAAGGGTTCACAGAAGCACCCTTTCATTCAAAAAGGGTTCACAGAAGCACCCTTTCATTCAAAAAGGGTTCACAGAAGCACCCTTTCATTCAAAAAGGGTTCACAGAAGCACCCTTTCATTCAAAAAGGGTTCACAGAAGCACCCCTTCATTCAAAAAGGGTTCACAGAAGCATCCTTTCATTCAAAAAGGGTTCATAGAAGCACCCTTTCATTCAGAAAGGCTCCATAGAAGCACCCATTCATTCAGAAAGGGTACATAGAAGCACCCATTCATTCAGAAAGGTTTCATAGACGCACCCTTTCCTTAGAAAGGGTCGATAGGATCACTCTTTTCTCAGAAAGGGTCGATAGGAGCACTCTTTTCTCAAAAAGGGTCGATAGGAGCACTCTTTCATTTAGAAAGTTTTCAAAGAAGCAGCCTTTCTTCAAGAAAGGGCCCACAAAAGCACCATTTCTTTCAGAAAGGCTCCACAAAAGCACCCTTTCATTCAGAAAGGGTTCATAGAAGCACCCATTCATTCAGAAAGGGTTCATAGAAGCACCCATTCATTCAGAAAGGGTTCATAGAAGCACCCATTCATTCAGAAAGGGTACATAGAAGCACCCATTCATTCAGAAAGGGTTCCTAGAAGCACCCATTCATTCAGAAAGGGTTCAAAGAAGCACCCTTTCATTCAGAAAGGGTTCATAGAAGCAGCCTTTCATTCAGAATGGGTTCACAGACGCACCCTTTCATTCAGAAGCAGCCTTTCATTCAGAAAGGGTTCAAAGGAGCACCCTTTCATTCAGAAAGGGTTCATAGAAGCAGCCTTTCATTCTGAAAGGGTTCATAGAAGCAACCTTTCTTTCAGAAAGGGTTCATAGAAGCAACCTTTCTTTCAGAAAGGGTTCATAGAAGCATCCTTGCATTCAGAAATGGTTCAAAGCAGCACCCTTTCATTCAGAAATGGTTCATAGAAGCACCCTTTCATTCAGAAAGGGTTCATAGAAGCCCCCTTTCATTCAGAAAGGGTTCATAGAAGCACACTTTCATTCAGAAAGGGTTCATAGAAGCACCCTTTCATTCAGAAAGGGTTCGCAGAAGCTCCCCTTCATTCGGAAATTGTTCATAGAAACATCCTTTCATTCAGAAAGGAGTCATAGAAGCACCATTTCCTTCAAAAAGGATTCATTGAAGCACGCATTCATTCTGAAAGGGTTCACAGAAGCATTCTTTCATTAGGAAACGGTTCATAGAAGCATCCTTTCATTCAGAAAGCTTTCATAGAAGCACCCTTTCCTCAGAAAGGGTCGATAGGAGCACTCCTTCATTCAGAAAGGGTCCATAGAAGGAGCCTTTCTTGAAGAAAGGGTCCATAGAAGCACATTTTCTTTAAGAAATGCTCCATAAAAGCACAATTTTTGTTAGAAAGGATCCATATAAGTACCCTTTCTTTTAGAAAGGGTCCATAAAAGCAACCTTTCTCTCAGAAAGGGCCCATAGAAGCAACCTTTCTCTCAGAAAGGGCCCATAGAAACACATTTTCTTTCAGATAGAGTCTTCTATGGACAAGGGTGCTTCTATAGAGCCTTTCCCATAGACCCTTTCCTATAGAAAGGGTGATTCCATAGACCCTTTCCCATAGAAAGCGTGATTCCATAGACTCTTTTCCATAGAAACGGTGATTCCATAGACCCTTTTCCATAGAAAGGGTGCATCATTGGAACATTTCCCTAAGAAGGGGTACTTTTATGGATCGTTTCCTTCCCAATTCTTGCATTAAAATCTTCTATAACAGTCTTAATGACATGACCAGGACTGCGGTCATATGCTCTCTAGGCACTCGTAGAATATATCCTTCGTCTGTTCATTTTTCTTTTCGGCCGCGACATGGCCATAGATGAGACTCATCTTAAAAAACTTTTCTTTCATATAAATTGTGGAAATTCGATCACCAATCGGAGTTAAATTGGACCTACTCTGGACATTCAGATTCGCAGATCATGGTCCTTAAAAAGTGGCGGATTCGTCATATTTAAAGTGTTTTTTTTCTCTTTCTATTCTTTCATAGGGAACTTCAAATGTTAAAGCAAATTGGGATGTGACTGGATTTGCGCCGGTCACAAACTGTTACCCTGACAGAAGAACGAAAACACTTGCAACGCCTCATTTTAAAATCATCAACATTTTAATTAATAAACAAATTTATTTATCCGGTAGTTCAAAGCGCATTTGTAATTTCATACTTCTTTCTCTAGAGAACATCTTCCCTTTCTACGTACGTTTATGGACGGGGTTTTTTTCCAGAGTTACGTATCGCTTAATAACATTTACATTTTTATGAAGACCATAAATTATTTATTCGATTTGACAGTTAAAATAATTAACCGACGTTAATAAAAATCAAATGAGAATGGAAAAAAATATTCCAATGAATAAATGAAGATGATTTGCATTGATATGATATGTAAATATGTATGTATGTCGGTTTATTTGTTTGTATAATAATTAATCGTGAGTTTAGAAATTGTTTAAACATTCGCGTCTCAAATGGTGTTTAGCGATAATTATTTGCAATTAATTAGTATGAAATATTAAAGGAATATTTATGTGTGCCTAAAAGTATGCTTTAATATTTTTAAAGGGCAGCTGCAATTAGTCAAAGCAAAGCAATGGCACAATAATTTCACTTCAATTTATCAAAAAATTGTACGCAATGAGTTTATATTAAATGTAAATACCTATATTATAATTATATATTATATATAATTACATTATTAAATATTTTATATTGAATATTTTTTTAAATAGTAAATCCATATTAATCAGAAAAAAACGTTTACCCTCTTATCTCTACTTCCAGTCTGCCAAGGTCAATTACAATGTTATGTATGTGAAAATTGTCCGGATCCAACAATAGAGGAAATACCAATGGTAACCTGTGATGAAGATTACTTTACGGATACAAGTACCACCGATTTTACAACTATGAGCAGTACGGATTATACGCCACCGATGACCATGACTACCGAGAGTAGCAGCAGCATCACAACGGAGAGTAGTTCTGCTGTTACCACGGAGGGTATTACAATGGAAGAAACAACAATTCCATCAACAGAACAAATGACTTCACCAACTACCACAACAACAACAAGTAGTACTACAACAACCACAACGGAAGCTTCCACCACAACTACAGAACTTTCTACAACAACTGAAGAACCTACCACAACTAGCACAACAACCACCACCACGGAAGATCCTACCACCACCTCCACAACAACAACACCAACTACAACAAGCACAACAACAGAAGAACCTACCACCACCACCTCCACAACAACTACAACAACAGAAATGACTACTACAACAGTGTTTCAACCCACAACTACTACAGTGGCTCAACCACCAACACCCACAACATTGTTCCCAGCCACATCAGTACCCACACCACCCAACACCGGTACCGTTAGACCCATTATTGATGCCCAGTCATCGGATAGCAATGCAACACAAACTGATGCCGCCGCCGCCACGCCACAAGATGATGTTGTGCAAAATGTTACACTTCAAGATAAATTGTCCAATAAGAATTATGTCAATGCAGCTGCATTCAGACATCGTCAATTGCGTTCCGTTCCCGACTACACATTCCATTGTTATAAAGTTAAAGCTAGTGGTAAGTAATCGAAATGGGAATCTTAAGCATTGATTTTTTTTTTGCAGAGAATCTGGAAGAGATTTAACAACCTTGTGGTGAACTATGAGATGAAGGTGAACAACAAACGTTATATGTAATCCCACCACAGTCTTGGAGTAATTTTCGACCAAAGCCGACATCTAGCAATTATTAGTGTTTCTTTTTTTTTCATTATGACAGCGCCAAAGTGACTCGGAATGCCATCTCCGAACCCTTTTGGCTCGTGTGGCGATAGTGAAGAACCCCGGGCCATGGATCTGTTCCGTTTGTCAGATACGCATCCACTACATGACAAATCAGTGAGATGTAATAGATGCAGAGAAGGGGTGCTCTGGTCTTAACCACCTCCAATTTTGTCATCGATTTCATTCAATAAAGGGTCTATAGAAGCACCGTTTCTTTCAGAAAGGGACTATAGAAGCACCGTTTCTTTCAGAAAGGGACTATAGAAGCACCCTTACTTTCAGAAAGAGGCTATAGAAGCACCATTACTTTCAGAAAGAGTCAATAGAAGCACCCTTTCTTCAAAAAGTTTCTTCAGAAACACCGATTCAATCAAAAATGGTCTTCAGAAAAACCGATTCTTTCAGAAAGGGTATCAGAAAGGGTTTATGTAGGCACCCATTCTTTCAAACAGGTTTTATAGAAGCACACTTTCTTTCAGAAAGGATCTATAGAAGCACCCCTTCTATCAAAGAGGGTATATAGAAGCACCCTTTTCATCTGAAAAGGTCCAGGGAAGAACTCTTTCCTTCAGAAAGGATCTATGAAGCGCCCATTCTATGAAGCGCCCTTTCTTTCAGAAAAATTTATAGAAGCATCCCTTCTTTCAGAAAGGGTCTACAGAAGCACCGATTCTTTCAGAAAGGGTCTTTAGAAGCACGCTTTCTTTGAGAAAGGTTTATAGAAGCACCGATTCCTTTAGAAAGGTTCTATAGAAGAACCATCTCTTTCAGAAAGGTTCTATAGAAGCACCATCTCTTTCAGAAAGGGTGTATAGAAGCACCCTTTCTTTTAGAAA